>NW_028261384.1:74721919-75046669 GCF_051295495.1 Thamnophis sirtalis | reverse complement strand
CAGTCAAACTCTCTCTTTTAAAGCAGCAAGATATTTATAGCAAATAACTGTCCCAGAAATCTGAATGGCATTAACTTTAGCACACTGCAATGAAATTCCCATAGCAGGGCCAATACAAAAAAAAATACCATGTGAACTGAGTTTGTGCCCTTGTGGTCAAAGGGCTATTGAAATTGTAGTTCACATCCTGCTGTATTGCATTTTCTGTAAGGACTCATGGACTAAATTTGTAACACCTTACCTAATAAAATATCTATAGTAGATACCTCTTGGACAAGCCATTGTTTCAGTACTCTTGAACAGGAATTTGTGAATGGTGTAGAGAGAATTATGGTTTGATATACTGTATTTAGAATATCATAGATCACATAATATCAATCTGAAATATGTCTTTGTCTTCAAATGTGAGCTGTGGTTTTAAAGGCCATTCCATCCCACTCCCTTATTTGGTTATCATTCAAATATGCTATTACATTTTGAAAAGTAGTTAAATTAAATGCAGCAAATTTTAATTCTACAACTTGATTATAGTTCTAACACTATCTATGTTAGTATCAATGAAAAACACAGTTTAACTTTCACTGGAAATTGTTATAGTATTTTTTATTTGGTTTCTTGAAAGAAGAAACTGAGTATATTGGAAAAGTACAATACATAAGCCATTAACATCTGTTTAGACTGAGCAACTTTGGCTTATAGTCCACAATAAAAGCATTTCAATTAAAACCCTATGCACTTTATTTTGCTTTATCCTCAATGAATACTGTTGAATAGAATGTTCTGAACTTGCAACATTATGAATTCAAAATACAATGCATACTTCTAGCATGTTCTGGAAAAAAAGAAAGGAAGAAAAATAAGGAACATTTTCAGGGAGACATTGAGGGATTAGCAAATGGTATTTTGTTGAATATATTCTGGTTATATTTCCCTGGCTGCCCTTTTGTGAATTAATAAGACCTCAGTAGCTATTTTACCAAAGACCTATGGTAAATTTACAAAATTTTAGAAGTGTTCTATGATTAAAATGGTAAAAAACAAAAATGCCATTGTTTGTGATGGGCTATCATTCATCATCTTCGTTGATGGGAAGATGGGAAAAGTAAGTGTGCTCAGTTTTAGTTTTGTGGGTTTTTTCATACATGTTTTATTCCATCACCTTTTTGTTCATTATAGTAAAGGATCTCCATTAAATTTCATCCGATTTCAAAAGACGGAGGACACTTATGGAACAGAATCAAAATAAATGTCATAGGAACATACAGCTATATATAGCATACATGTTATATAAGCAATGTTGCAGGAAATAGGGAACATGTATTTTTAAGAGTATTTTTTATGTTATTTCATGGTTATGAAAGAAAAATTAAAAGGATTCAAGACCACATAAAGTTTTAAGAGCTAGAATCTGGTAGCAGAAGCAGATTTGAAAAGCCCATATAAAGATTTAAGAAAATGCCCTGCATGATTGTTACAAGTAGTACGGTGCATGCAGAAGATGAAATATTGGTACTTTAAAGCATTTCTGTAAACATTTAGTTATTTATAGAAAATGCTACAGTATATTAAAGATACAGGGGGGAAATGTACATTGGAAAACAATAACAAGAATCGAAAAGTGGCCCTAATAGCATTTTGTTTGACCAGAGTTAGACTTCATGTTGGAATAGGAACTTCTATTCTTTTCCTGAGGTCTGAAAATTTCGAATCCAAGATTTATTATATATAAGTAAGGGAATGGCTAGCTGATGAGAGCTAAATAGCTTGAAATAGATCTATACTAGTCTCCCTTTATTTATTTATCAGCACAAATACAACACAAATGTAACAAAGGCAACAGTAAAAATATTGGGTTTCTGTCTGGATGGTCTCTTGTGACGAACCGATGGACAGAGAATGGAAGTAGTGAACTTCCTCCCATATTTGGGCATACCAGGGGTTGTGACTTTACATATATACATATACATATACATATACATATACATATACATATACATACACACACACACACACACACATATATATATGTTTGTATGTGTATACATACAAACATACATACAGATATATATACAGTTATATATGCTCTCTCTCTCTCTGCATATACATACATACATACATACATACATACATACATACATATATACATATATACATATATACATATATACATATATATATATATATATATATATATATATATATATATATATATATATAGAGAGAGAGAGAGAGAGAGAGAGAGAGAGAGAGAGAGAGAGAGAGAGAAAGATATATATATATATATTATCTATCTGTCATCTATCTATCTATCTATCTATCTATCTATCTATCTATCTATCTATCTATCTATCATCTATATGCTGGTCTTGTTGTATTCGGGTCGTTTCCTGTGTAAGATTGAGATTGTCTTGGCAACGATAGCTTTGAAATAGAGAAACACCACTACAACATGAATAAACGTGATGATACCTCCCGCCTACCAGACATCTGGAAACCAGCCCTGGTAAACAAATGAGCCCCATCTACCACCCTATAGAAAGATGCCAGTTCCGGCCACACTTTAAGCTAAAAACACCAGCCTGAGGATGGCAAGTGAGACCTCGCCAAAACGTTGCCAAGACAATCTCAATTTTACATGGGGAAAGACCCAGCATACCTATACCCGTGAAAATCTACGAAAACAATTTTTTATGTTTGTGTGTGTGTGTGTGTGTGTGTGTATAAAGCTATTATTACTGAATTCTTCAGGCCTCCAGTATAGTTGAAAAATATTGCATCCAAGAAACTGAGATATGTTACTCCGATAGTCTTCTGCATGTAATGTTTATATAGGTGCTAGAAATGTATCCCACAGGCTTAAAGCTATTGATTACCTTTAAAATTATAACGTGTATTTCATTGCTTTCATCCTTGCTTACATAACATTATGCCACAATGTTTTTTAACCTTTAGGATTGCTATATGAATCCTTATATTATTTGTTTGATTTGTGTATTTATTTTATTTAGAATATTTACATGTCCACCTACTTGCTCCCACCAACATTAGGCTTATAAAACATTACCATCTTTTGAAGTAAAGGTACAAAAATATCGCCTGTCTCCCAAAAGCTGTTGAATAGCAAAGTAAAGAAGGTGTCACGAGATATTGAGATGTGGATGTCTCTGTACGTCTACATGAAAAGTGCTTCTACCTGATGTGTGTAGGAATCCAGTTGTGTTAATATATGCTCATAAATAGAAAGCATATTTTAGTTTTGGGGAAAGAAAATAATTTGTCTCAAAAGTCCTTTAGTCCCTGTCAGCCTCTCCTTTACTACTTGCTTTCGGCTGCCATAGAAATGGGGGGCGTGGTATTTGGGATGGGAAATAATTGGTACATTAGGTTAGTTAAAAAGGGAGTTTTGTTCTCACTATCTTCTGCGTATGCTGATGGCCGATGTTTGGAGTTGGTCAAGGCCAACAGTCCTGCATTCCAACCTGATGATACTTCTTGGAGATGCACCCACATGATACCTAAGGGATTTGCAGATTGGGCAATGGGGTGGGGGTTGTTGGGGGGAGGGGGTTGGGCAAATTTTTGATATGTATGCTTTTGCACGTTTCTGCCTCAGACCTTGCTTTACTTCGCAGCTATCTTTTCATAACCAGTAAAAGTACTTTTAATTCTACAAATGGAGTTAAGTGGTTTCTTTCTTGGTTGCTGAAGGAGGTGTGCTTGACATTAAGCAAGGTCTCACTTTTGCACTCATCCCAGAGCTAACACCTTCTGAGGGGAGTGTAATAAAAACAGAACCTTCAAAGAAATGTCCAACCCTGGCAGTGACCAGGAGGACGACATGGGGGCTGGTGGATCCTTATGTCCCCTGGAGATGGAGCAGATGGCAAAACTGAATTTGGAGGAAAGATCCGTCCATCCCAGATGGTCATTGGGAGTGGAACAGAAGTGTGATTTTGAGGAAATTCCGGCTGGAGTTACAACAACCTGACGTCGGTGACCTGCAGCTGCCTGGCAGGAAGCTGAAGAAGAGGATCTCATGATGTCCCATGCTATGAAATTCTTCCAGGAAGCTTGGGAGAAACTTTTTTTTCGCAAGAACAGGTCTGAAAGAGAAGCTGATTTCCCTGATCAAAAAGAGAGACCTGCAGAGGACCTGTCTCACCTTGGGGGGGCCCTGGGGGCAGACAGCAGAGCTGTTCAGGATGGGAGAGCCCCAACAGCAGCAGCAGCTGCTGCAAGAGCCCCTCCAAGGGGGAGCCCCCTCGTAGATGCCGGATGGCAAACTTTCCTCCTCTTGGTGTGAAATTTGGAGGTGACCCAAAGGAGCTAGGATTTTTCCTGGTGCAGGTCTGGAATTTCATGCAACAATTTGGAGATAATCTCCCCACCAGGGAGCCAGGGTCAGAGTTGTTACCATGGCATTGGAGAACAAAGCGGCAGCCTGGGTGGTCGCTTTGCATAATGATGACTCCCCCCTGCTGAGGAACTATAATAGGTTTATGGCTGCCCTGAGAAAATGCTTTGATGTCCCGCTCACCAAGCGAAAGGCCAGACCAAAGATGAAAACCCTTACTCGGGGTAAAAACCCAGTGGCTGAATACATCCAAGAGTTTTGTGAGCTGTTAGTGTATATGCCTGAACCAAAATATATACCAGAACTGTGTTAACAGCTCTCCCCACAAACTGCAACGCCGGTATGAATTAGCAGCAGACATGAAGACATGGACCTAGCCAGGGATAAATACCGGGAAGAGAGTAAGAAAGGTAAAAATCCCCCCCAGCTCCCCTCAAAGGAACTCCGCAGGGAGGAAAACGTTGGTCTGCAAGCAAGTCCCTGTCTACTGCTTGTTTCCGATGCGGAAAGGAGGACCACCGAGCAGCAAACTGCCACTCAAAAATTGGGCCAAAGCACCCTACCGCTGGGGAGAGGAAGCCAGACAAACAGCCTGGAAAATGAAAAGACTCCATGAAAGAGGTGGATCCTGTTGAAGAATTCCCTCCCAACCAAGGGGAAGAAGAACCCTCCTTTCTCTTGGGGGAAAGTGAAACTGACTCTGATGACGACCATCTGATAAGTCCCTGATCAGGCCCCATGACCATTCCAGTAGAACTTAAAGTGCCCTCTACTGGAGCCCAAGCAAAAAATGCTGGCCCTTTTAGACTCTGGATGCACATGTTGCATAATTAACCTGGAAGTTGTGGAAAAAACGGGCTTAAGACTGAGAACTTTGAAAGTGTTCATTGCCTTTTGCCAGTTGGATAGGTCAATAGCTGAGGGGGCTCCACCCCAATTTGTGACTGAACCAATAGATATGTGGTTGGGGGATCACCAAGAAACTTTAAGTTTCATTGTTGCACCTGGGATGGATCGGCCCCTCATACTAGGATTACCCTGACTACGGAAATGGAACCCACACATGGAGGAAAGGATGGTTACGTATCCATTCCACTAAACCCCTGGAGGGCAAGGGGAGGGTCTCCCACATAGCCAATGCTGAACCTAACCTTGTGGCTGCAGCACAGGAGAAAATTGAGGGGAAAGAGAAAATCCCTAAAGAATACTGGGACTTTAAAGACGTTTTCAGTGAAAAGGCTTCCGATAACCCCCCCCCCCACCGCATTACTGATCATAGCATTGAGATTCTCCCAGGGGTAAAACTCCCCAAATCCCAAATTTATTCAATGACCCCACCCGAAATGGAGGAACTGCAGAAAATTATTGATAAAAACTTGAATCGGGGGTTCATAGTGCCGGCGAGACCAGGAGTGGCCGCATCTGTATTGTTTAGAGAAAAGAAAGATGGCTATTTTCATTTATGTGTAAACTACAAGAATCTTAATGGAATTTGCGTAGAAAATATATACCCTTCCCACTCATGAAAGATATGTTGGCCCACTTGGGTAAAGGTAAAATTTTCACAAAGTTGGACCTCAGGGAGGCCTATTACAGAATCAGAATCAAAGATGGAGATGAGTGGAAAACTGCTTTCAACTGCCCTTTGGGATGTTTTCATTTCAAACTACTCCCATTTGGTCTGCAGGGGGCGCCAGCAGTTTTCATGCAATTAATAAATGAAGTTCTGCATGAACACCTGTACAAGGGCATGTTGGTCTACCTTGATGACATCCTTATCTACATGGAAACACGTGATGAACACATGACTTTGGTGCAATCAGTTCTCAAAAAACTCTGGGCCGCTGAAATTTATGCAAAATTGTCTAAATGTGAATTTCATCAGAAGATAGATTATCTGGGCTACCACACCTCCCACAATGGCATTGAGATAGACCCGGCAAAAGTCCAGGCTGTCACTGAGTGGGCACCCCCTCAGACTCGCAAGCAATTGCAAAGTTTTTTAGGATTTGCGAATTTTTATTGCCAATTTATTCCCTCATTCGCTAGCATTGCACTGCTCATTACTAATCTCCTAAAATCAAAAGGGGAGACCAAACCTAGACCGAGTAAACCTTTAAATTGGACTATGGCGTGTCAGGCTGCTGTCGAGAAATTAAAGCTACTCTTTGCAGCAGAACCTGTTTTGAAACACCCGGATATGGACGCACCATTAGTTCAAGCAAATGCCATTGACATGGCGGTAGAGGCAGTATTGCTTCAAATGAATGCTGAGGGTAGATTGCAGCCATGCTGTCAGCCTCTGCTTTGCTATTGCTTCGGCTGCCATGAAACGGGGAGGGAGGGCATGGTATTTGGGAGGGGTTACTCATTGTGCTGGAGGAAGGTTCTGGAGTTCACCGGTTGATCGGACTACGCATGCGTGGGAGTTTCCCGCCAGGACTAACGGCACCGACATTCCATCTTCGTGATGCCTTTTGAAGTTATCTTGCACCTGACACTTGGGAGAATTATGATTGGACTGTAACTGTGATGCCAAGGGGTGGGGAATGGGCTATTCTATATATCAATCGCTTTCGCGCCTAAATATTCAGATTTCGCTTCGCTATGCCTTTAATCATTTTTAATTAGTAAAAGTACACTTGATTTCCACACATGAAGTCTCGTGGTCTTTCTTTCCTAATTATTTAATGGAGAGGTGTTGACAGTAAGCGAAATCTCACTAACACCCCACCAGGAGAATACAATCTTCCGTGGGGGGTGAAACTACAAGGAGAAACGGAGAAAATGTCTTTGCACGCAAGCGATGAAGAAATTGAAAAGGAGACTGCTGATCCATCATTACCTGAGAGGATGGCTGAGCTGGAAATAGCGGGTCCTGCGTTCCCCCCCCCTTGTTGGTCCTTGTCTGTGGGACAAAAGGAAGACAGTGCAAGCTGGGATGCTGGAGTTACCAGAAGAAAACATCAGGAGAGGCCGCTTGAAGCAGGGGCCAAACAAAGGCCCCGAGAAAGAGTTCAGCCGAAGGACTTGGAACAGAGGTACTCTAGGCAAAGATTTGGGGAGGGTGAAGAGGCCAAGGGGGAATGGGAGCAAGCTAACCCAGAGACAGCTTCACCCCCCCCCCAGCCAGGGGGGCTGCCAGAGCAGGGGTCCCCCCCCCAAAAGACACAGAATGGCTAAAGTCCCTCCCTTAACTGTAAGGTATGACGGAAATCCCAAGAAGCTGGGCCTCTTCATTATGCAAGTTTATAACTTTATGGAAATTTATGGGCCCGATTTAGAATCGGATGCCATGAAAGTTCGTATGGTGTTACTTGCTTTGGAGGAGGAAGCTGCTGACTGGATGATGGGTCTGCACCAAAGCAATTCCCCCCTCCTGAGGAATTTTGACCCTTTTATGACTGTGTTCAAGAGACGATTTGATGACCCCCTAACTGAGAAACGGGGAAAACTGAAATTTATGACCCTCACACAGGGAGATAGGCCTGTGACTCAGTACATTCAGGAGTTTCAACACCTGAATGTAATTATATGAGAGGATGGTCTGAAGAAGCCCTTTTGGATAAGTTTGCTTTGGGCTTGAATGAGGACATTTATCAACAATGTGTTAATCGCCACCTTCCTAAGCGCGTTACTGCTTGGTATGAAAAAGCAGCAGATATTGAGCTTGATTTAATTAGACTCCAACGTGCAAAAGAGGAGAGAGAAAAAGAGAGAGAAAGAGCAGCAAGATCTCCCCCCCAACACACAAGCCCCCTTTCCGAGTTAGGAGCGAAGGAAAAGGAGGCCCCACAGGCAAAGTCAAGCCGTTCACATGCTTTCGTTGCGGGAGGGGAGGCCACCGCGCTCCGGAGTGCCATGCTAAGCTACCCGCGACCCCCCCCACCCCCTGCCAAGAGGGAAGGGAAATCAAACAAGGCCCCGGACAAAAAGAAAAAGGAAGCTGCTTTCGCTGCGGATGCCACCCCCCCCGCGCGCATTTCAGACAGGACATGGAGGGAGAAGCTGATGCCTCTACCAGCTCCTCTGATGATTCCGATGACGACGCCTCACCTCGCTGGGTGAGTTCAAACAAAGGCCCCATGCTGATCTCAATAGAGTTAAAGATTCCGCCCGATGGGGTGTCAGAACACCTTCCCGCCCTCCTTGACTCAGGCTGTTCCCGCTGTATGATCAACCCTGCTATGGTGGAGAAACTGGGCCTCAAGTTAAAAACTTTGAAAACCCCTATTGTCTTTTGTCAGATAGATGGGTCCATAGCAGGGGGTGGCCCAGCCCATTTCTATACTGAACCTCTAGAGATGAAAATGGGCTCCCACACCGAATTGATCTCTTTTATTGTGGCTCCCGGAATGGACAGGCCCCTCATTTTAGGCCTCCCTTGGCTTCGAAAATGGAACCCTCGCATAAATTGGAGGGAGGGATGGTTACGCATTCGTACGAGCACGCCTCCTGAGGGGAAGAGCGTTTCCCCGGAGCCTGTTAGCTGCAGTTCTGCTTTGGCCGCCAGAGGGCAGGAGAGGATTGAAGGAGAGGAAAAGATTCCAAAAGTGTATTGGGACCTGAGAGGAGTTTTTAGTGAGGAATCTTCAGATAAACTTCCGCCCCACAGGCCTACTGATTGCTCCATCGGCATTTTGCCCGGGATCAAGCTTCCAAAGCCCCAAATATATTCCATGTCCCCTAGGGAGATGGAGGAAATGAGAAAATTCATTGATAAAAATTTAGAACAGGGTTTCATTGAGCCAGCACGCCCGAAAGTAGCTGCCCCTGTGTTATTCAGAGAGAAGAAAGATGGCTCCCTGAGGCTATGTGTTAACTTCAAAAATCTGAATGGGATCTCGGCCCAAAACCTCTACCCATTGCCGTTAATGAAGGACATGTTAGCCCAATTGGGGAAGGGCCGTATTTTCACTAAACTGGACCTCAGAGAAGCGTACTATAGAGTCCGCATAAAGGAGGGGGATGAGTGGAAGACTGCTTTCAACTGCCCCCTCGGCTGTTTCCAGTTCCAGGTGATGCCTTTTGGCCTGCAGGGGGCGCCTGCAGTTTTCATGCAATTAATTAATGAGATCTTGCATGACCACCTTTACAAGGGCGTTATCGTATATTTGGACGATATCCTTATCTATCCTCAGACTTACGACGAACACGTCGCTTTGGTCCGCACTGTCTTGAAAAAACTCAGGGCTGCTGAACTGTATGCCAAGTTGTCCAAGTGTGAATTTCACCAGGCAAAGATTGACTACCTAGGGTATCGTATCTCCTCCGCTGGCATTGAGATGGACCCTGGGAAAGTAAAGGCGGTCACTGAGTGGGAGGCGCCCCGAACACGCAGGCAATTGCAAAATTTTTTGGGTTTTGCTAATTTCTACCGTCAGTTCATTCCTTCTTTTGCCAAAATTGCGCTTCCTATCACTAATTTTTGAAGTCCAAAGGTGGGCCTAAACCTAAGCCTAGCAAACCACTAGATTGGACCATGGAGTGTCAAGCTGCTTGCGAGAAGTTGAAGCGCCTCTTTGCTGCGGAACCGGTTCTGAAGCATCCCGACATGGACAAGCCTTTCGTCATCCAAGCCGATGCCAGTGACGTCGCTGTTGGGGCCGTCTTGCTACAAGCCAACGACCAAGGTACTTTGCAACCTTGCGCTTACACCTCCCGCAAGCTCACAGACACTGAAAGACGTTGGGCCGTTTGGGAGAAGGAGGCATTTGCAGTGCGATGGGCCCTGGCCACGTGGCGCCATTTTCTAGAGGGCGCTAAACACCCTTTTGAGGTGTGGACTGACTACAAAAATTTGGAGGCTTTGAGGATCCCACGCTGCCTATCCCCTAAACAGATGCGCTGGGCCCAACATTTCAACCGTTTCAACTTCACACTCAAGTACATCCCTGGGGGAAAAAATTTCATGGCTGATGCTTTGTCCAGACTCCCTCAATACAACTGCTCTAAACTGAGTATTGTTCAGTCTGTCGTTCCCACATCCAGCCTCGCGGCTCCAGTGGTCACTCGCCAGCAGGCACGCTTGAAAGTGGAGGTGCCTCAAGATTTTCTTTCTGACCTCAAATGGGCCCTTCCCCAGGATGACTGGTTCCAGCAGCATCAGGATGAGTGCACAATGAGGGACGATTTACCGTGGATCGGAGCCAAGCTTTACGTCCCCGCCTCTCTTCGTCTCATCGTCCTACAACAAGCTCACAATTCTAAGTTGGCGGGTCACTTTGGCTTCGTAAAAATGTTACACCTGGTGAAGAGACAATTTTGGTGGCCCTCTTTGAAAAAGGACATTGAACTTTATGTTGCCAGTTGTCCGGTCTGTGCAGCCGCTAAACGGCCACCTGGAAAACCACAGGGCCTGCTTCAATCTGTGGCCCGCCCTGTCGCCCCTTGGAAGGAAATTTCGATGGACTTCATTGTCGAGCTTCCTGAGAGCCAGGGGACACCGTCATTTGGGTGGTTACGGACTTATTTTCAAAACAAGTTCATTTTGTTCCGTGCCACAAGATTCCTTCGGCTAAGGCACTCGCTAAACTCTTCATTTCCCACATTTACTGTTTGCATGGGGTGCCTGATCGCATTATTTCCGATAGGGGTGTCCAGTTCACTTCGGCTTTCTGGAAGGAATTTCTTAAACGCATTGGCTCCGCCCAGGGGCTAAGCTCCGCCCACCATCCTCAGACTAATGGGGCTTGTGAGAGGACTAATTCTGTTTTAGAACAATATTTGCGTTGTTTCATCAATTATCAGCAAGATGATTGGGTAGACTTGCTACCACACGCTGAGGTGGCCTACAATAATTCTGTACATAGCAGCACTGGTTTCACCCCTTTTCGTGTTGTTTTTGGTCAAGATTTTGTTCCTATTCCTGAGCTGCCTCGTGACCAATTGCAAGTTTCTTCCATCGCTGAGTGGAGCAAATGCCTGAGCCATGTTTGGCCTTTGACTCTTGCTACTTTGGATGCTGCGCATCGTGCTCATAAAAAACAAGCTGATAAGAAGCGTGCGCAACCTTATCAGTACAGGGAGGGTGACCTGGTTTACTTGTCCACCAAATTCCTTCAAACCACACAGAAGTCGAGGAAATTGGGGCCTAAGTATGTTGGTCCATTTCCCATCATCAAAATCATCAATCCTGTTTCCGTTCGCTTGCAACTGCCCAAGCATCTCCACCGTGTTCATCCCGTGTTCCACGTTAACCTCATTAAGCCTGTTCGTGTTTCTACTTTACGTCTGCCTGTCGACCCTCCACCTGCTCCCCTGTTGGTTGACGGTGAACAACACTTTGAAGTTCGTGAAATACTGGACTCTCGCCGGCGGCGTAATCGGGTCCAGTACTTAGTGGCTTGGAAGCATTTTCCTCCCTCTCATACGGAATGGGTTGACAAATCCCATGTTCGTGCCTCCCGGCTGCTTCGACAGTTTTATTCTGCTTATCCTGACAAGCCTTGATTTTTTTTTCTTTCCCCCCCCCTCTTCTCTCTTCTGTGTTTTGTTGTTCGTCTGTTTGTTTGTGTTTTCTTGTTTTCCAGGCCTGACCGCCTTTTTCCGGGGGACGGCCGGATGTCAGCCTCTGCTTTGCTGTTGCTTCGGCTGCCATGAAACGGGGAGGGAGGGCATGGTATTTGGGAGGGGTTACTCATTGTGCTGGAGGAAGGTTCTGAAGTTCACCGGTTGATCGGACTACGCATGCGTGGGAGTTTCCCGCCAGGACTAACGGCACCGACATTCCATCTTCGTGATGCCTTTTGAAGTTATCTTGTACCTGACACTTGGGAGAATTATGATTGGACTGTAACTGTGATGCCAAGGGGTGGGGAATGGCCTATTCTATATATCAATTGCTTTCGCGCCTAAATATTCAGATTTCGCTTCGCTATGCCTTTAATCATTTTTAATTAGTAAAAGTACACTTGATTTCCACACACGGAGTCTCGTGGTCTTTCTTTCCTAATTATTTAATGGAGAGGTGCTGACACATGCGCTTACTCCTCACGTAAGCTTAGAGATGGGGAGGAGATGCTTTTGTGGTCAGATGGGCTCTGATGACCTGGCGACATTTCCTTGAGGGGGCAAAACAACCTTTTGAAGTATGGACTGATCATAAGAATGTGGAAGCGTTGAAGACCGCACATAAGACCATGAAGGATGAACTAGCTTGGGTGGGAGCTAAATTGTATGTTCCTACTGACCTGAAACTGGTTATTCTTCAATGGGCCCATGATTCGAGAATGGCATGCCATTTTGGATTTGTAAAGACTTTGCATTTGGTTAAGAGGCAATTTTGGTGGCATTGAGTCCTACATAGCGAGTTGTCCCATCTGTGTGGCTGCAAAAAGGCCACCAGGGAAGCCCTAAGGTCTTCTCCAAAGTGTTGCATGCCCTGGGGCACCATGGAAGGAGATATCAATGGACTTCATTGTTGAGTTGCCAGAGAGTCTAGGAAACACCATGATTTGGATTATCACTGACCTGTTTTTTAAGCAAGTTCATTTTGTGACTTGTCCCGAAATCCCATCAGCTAAATCGTTTATTTCACATGTATATCAGTTACATGGCGTACCTTAATATATAATTTTGGATAGGGGGATCCAATTCACCTCCCTGTTTTGGAAGGAGTTCTTGAAGTTGATTGGCTCTGCCCAAGGGCTAGGCTCTGCCCACCATCCTCAGTCAATGGGGCTTGCGAATGGGCTAACTCGGTTTTGGAGCAGTACCTCTGGTGTTTCATCAATTATCAATAGGCTAACTGGGCTGAACTGTTACCACATGCTGAGGTCGCATACAATAACTCTGTGCATGACCCCTTTCAAAGTTGTGTTCAGCCAAGACTTTGTACCGATTCCTGAATTACCTCAGGAGAAACTGCAAATTTTGTCCTTATCTGAGTGGAGTGATCAACTTTGAAGGTTTTGGCCCATTACTCGCAAATATTGGAGGGAGCCTACCAGGCTCACAAAAAACAGGCTGATAAGAAGAGGGCTAAGCCAAAAGAATACAAAGTTGGGGATCAGGTCTTTGTGTCCACCAAGTTTCTGCAAGCCACCCAAAAGTCGAAGAAGTTGTGGCCAAAGTATATAGGTCCATTCCCCATTGTGAAAATCATAAATCCTATATCCATGAGATTGGAGTTGCCTAAGATCCTTAGTAGGATTTATCCCATGTTTCATGTGAGCCTATTGAAACTGGAGCATACTTCTTTCTACATCCACTTCAACCTGCACCTCGGCCCCTCTTCTTATTGAAGGAGAGCAACATTTTGAAATTAAGGATCTCTTGGATTCCAGAAAATATAGAAACCGCATTCAGTATCTTGTATCCTGGAAACACTTTCCCCCTTCCCATGCTGAATGGGTGGACAAATCTCATGTTAAGGCTCCCAAACTTTTGCAGAAATTCTACGCTAAATACCCTGATAAGCCTTAATATATTTTAACATGTGCATACTTCTATTGTGTTTTGTATTATGTTTTGTTTTCTTACAAGGATGACATCTCTTTCTGAAGGAGGGCCAGATGTCAGCCTCTGCTTCACTACTTGCTTTCAGCTGCCATAGAAATGGAGGGAGGGTATTTGGGATGGGAAATAATTGGTACAGGAGGTTAGTTAAAAAGGGAGTTTTCTTCTCACTATCTTCTGCCCATGCTGATGGCCAATGTTTGGAGTTGGTCAAGGCCAACCGTCCTGCATTCCAACCAGATGATACTTCTTGGAGATGCACCCCCATGATACCTAAGAGATTTGCAGATTGGGCAATGTGGTGAGGGTTGTTGGGGGGAAGGGGATTGGACAAATGTTTGATATGTATGCTTTTGCGTGTTTCTGCCTCAGACCTTGCTTTACTTTGTAGCTATCTTTTCATAATCAGTAAAAGTACTTTTAATTCTATAAATGGAGTTAAGTGATTTGTTTCTTGGTTGCCAAAGAAGGCGTGCTTGACAAGTCCCTTTAGTTTAATAAAATAAAATCTATTTCATTTTATGAGCCACCTAGAATCATTTGGGAGTTGGTGGTGCCTAAATCCAAAAAAATATTAAAATAAAATACTGAAATATATTATAATAATGTATATTTATAACATTTCCATGCTTTCTCTCTTTCCCCTGTTTTATTTCTAATTAAGCAGGAATAATATACTAAATTAATAATATCATATACTAATTATATCCCAAATCAGATAAGTGGCATTGAACTTTAAATGAATTGGGGTTTTTTTTCCATGGGGGCAAAAGGGGACTTCCAAAACCTGAAAAAAAATGTATCTGCAGCACTCCAGCAGTGAACACTCTAGTAATGTATTGACAATAGATGAGGAATTGCTCTACAGTTTCTGCCATCTATCCTCCTACTAGGAAAGGAAAAGAGTTTTCTGCCAATATCTTTGATTAGGAATGTACTGTACTCCATATGTTTTGCCTGCATGATTCAATCCATTACCTCCTTATAAAAAGAATTCTGGGAATATGGATGAGAAAGTGATTTTGTTTGACCCCTTGGAGACTTTTGCCAGGTAGAGAGGATAGTGACAAGCCACATATCATCGGCATTCTCAATCAGTTTTATATAAAATAGAATTTCTATAATTCCATTGTGGCTACTGGGAAAAACATAGCTTTGATGGGAAGGTAACAGTGCTCCATGTGCCTTCAGCATTTAGTCATGCTGGCCATATGACCATGGAGACATTTTAGGACAGCACTGGCTCTTTGACTTTGAAACAGAGATGAGCCCTATAGTCAGGAACAACTAGCACATATATGTGATGGGAACCTTCAATTGTATCACAGTGGCCAGTTGTTTCACCGGATTTGGCATTGGTTACTAGTCGGGCCCCACCCAGGGGCCTAGGACGTCATAACGTATTTTCGTAATATGCATGCAGATCCAAGCAGTGCGGCTTTTTGCATTTGACTGATGGTGATTTTGTCAATTTTTAACTGTTTTAAATGTAATTCCAGTGCTTTGGGAATAGCACCCAGTATGCCAATTACCACTGGAATTACCACTGCTGGTTTGTGCCATAGTCGTTGAATTTTGATTTTTAAGTCCTGGTATTTTGCGATTTTTTCATATTTCTTCTCAGCGACCCTGCTATCACCTGGTATTGCGATGTCTATGATTGTGACCTTATTTTTCTCAACCAGTGTGATGTCTGGTGTATTATGCGCTAGTATTTTGTCCGTTTGTATACGGAAATCCCACAAGATCTTGACCATCTGACTTTCGGTGACTTTTTCAGGCTGATATTCCCACCAGTTTGTTGCTGTTTTAATATTATAATTTTTGCACAAATTCCAATGGATCATTTGTGCTACTGAATTGTGCCGCAATTTATAATCAGTCTGTGCGATTTTTTTACAGCAGCTGAATATGTGATCAACAGTTTCATCAGCTTCTTTGCAAAGTCTGCATTTGGCATCATCAGAGGATTTTTCGATTTTGGCCTTAATGGCATTTGTGCAGATAGTTTGTTCTTGCACAGCCAGGATTAGTGACTCTGTTTCTTTCTTTAATGTACCTGTTGTTAACCATAACCAAGTTTGTTCACTGTCCACTTTATCTTTTATTTTTTCCAGAAATTGGCCATGCAGTGCTTTGTTCTGCCAACTCTCTATTCTTGATTTTATCACATCTTTTCTGTATTCTTGTTTCGTCTGTTGGGCCTTCAGTAGATTTTTGTTCTTCACTTCGATTAATAGATATTCTTGACTTTCTTTTAAATAATCAGCCACTGCATGCTTTCCTTCTTCAACTGTTTGAAAAACATGCACTGGCTGGTTATTTATGTTTTTCAAATTATTGTTGTTATTGTTGTTGTTAATAACAACAACAACAACAACAACAACAACAACTCCGCCGTTGCTGGTCCCAAGCCCGGATGAGAAAGGAGGAGGGTTGGGGTCAGGTTGGCATCTGGTCCCGTAAAAAAAAACCGCCAACCCATACAATATGGTGAAAAAAACAAATAGAATTCCATACCGCATCGGTCATCGCGTGGGTTAACAAGGGCTGCGGTGGATGTTGGGGTCCCTGGACATCCGTCGACAAGTGGGCTACAAGTGGACCAGCCAACAAAACGACAAAAATATAGTGCAGATGAAAATCGTGCCATAATGGCCTGTTACTACAACTCAGAGCCAGAAAAAAGAGGCTATTTAAAGTGAATGTATGAATTATGGAAACAACAATATCCAGATTCAAATGTTAGTGAACAACGACTAGCAGATCAAAGGCGATTTATTATACGGAATAAAGTGTTTAGTGAAGTTGAACATGAGGAAATTCAGGCAAATTGCAAAACCCCAAAAACAATATCACAAGTGGAAATAACTGATATTCAAGACACAACTAAAGACATTATAGTAGAACTCCCAGAAGAAGCTCTCGGGGAGGAAATAACATCACCACCACTAGAACCAGTTATCACTGAACCAACTGATGAACTAACTCAAAAACAAAAAGAATTGAACCTAGTCACACAACAGAAAAAGCATCAAAGCCAAAGTGGAAAATCCGTTTAGAACAAAAAATCAAAAAATTAAGGGCAGATGCTAGTAACTTAAAGAACATGCATGAGCAACGGCTTAAAAACAACAAAATCATAGATTGGCTAATCAGAAGATATAGATTGGATACAAGAAACATCAATGAAGCTGTAGAGATTGTAAAACAGCAGATAACAGCAACAGCTAGAAAAATCGAAAGATATGAGGCACGAATCATCCAATATAAACAAAATCAGCAATTTCGATCAGACCAACGGCGTTTTTATCAAAGTCTTAATGTGAATGGTGACACCAAAAGTGAAAAACCAGAAAAACAGGCCACAGTTGAATTCTGGAAAGAATTGTGGGAAAATGCAAAGGACTACAACAAGGAAACAAAGTGGATACATGACTTTGAGAAAAGCATTGGCAACAAACAAATGCAAGTATTAGAAATAACAACTGAGATGGTCAAAAATCGAGTTAAAAAGGTAAAGAATTGGACATCACCTGGAAAGGACCAATTACATGGTTTCTGGCTCAAATATCTGACCAGTTTACATGCAATATTGGCCAGGCAACTGAATGAAATTTTACAAAAGGGCCAAATTGATGAATGGTTGACAACTGGAAATACATACTTGATTCAGAAAGATGCAACTAAAGGAACAACACCTGAAAACTCCAGACCAATAACATGCTTGCCAACAACCTTCAAATTACTCACAGGCATTATTGCAGATAACATGATGGATTATTTGGAAACAAACAATATCTTGCCAATAGAGCAAAAAGGCAACAAAAGAAGGAGCAGGGGCACAAAAGATCAGCTCCTAATTGATAAAATGATATTAGAAAATTGTAAGAACAGAAAAACGAACTTGAATATGGTCTGGATTGATTACAAAAAGGCATTTGATTCACTGCCACATAGTTGGATCATAAAATACTTAGAAACAACTGGCATTAGCAAAAATATTACATCCTTTACTGAAAAGGCGATGAAACAATGGAGAACTGAGTTGGCAGTAGGGAATGAGATCTACGGAATGGTTAATATCAAGCGAGGAATTTTCCAGGGTGATTCACTTTCACCTCTTCTCTTCATCATCGCAACGATCCCACTATCAGTAATCTTTAAAAAAAATGAAATTAGGCTACCAAACAGCCAAAGAAGCTGAAAAAAATTTCACATTTACTATATATGGATGATTTGAAACTCTATGGAAAGTCAGAAATAGAAATCCAATCATTGACAAACACAGTCCGAGTATTCAGCACCGATATTTCAATGCAGTTTGGCATGGAAAAATGCGCCACTGTATCCATAAAAAGGGGCAAAATCACTGCATGTGAGGGAATTGAAATGCCCAATGGCCAATTAATTAAATGCAAAGAAAATGAAGCCTACAAATACTTAGGCATTCTGCAGTTGGATAATATCAAGCATGGAGAAGTAAAAACTGTTGTCAGGCGAGAGTACACCAACAGAGTTAAGAAAATTTTGAAATCTAAATTGAATGGTGGAAATACAATCAAGACCATAAATACCTGGGCAATACCAGTTATAAGATACACAGCTGGTATAGTTAACTGGACGCAAGCTGATTTGGACATTTTGGACCGAAAAACCAGGAAACTAATGACAATGCACTACAGTTTACATCCACGTGGTGATACTGATAGACTATATCTGCCCCGAAAATCAGGTGGCATAGGATTATTACAAGTGAAGCGAACAGTTGAAGAAGAAAAACATGCACTGGCTGATTATTTGAAAGAAAGTCAAGAACATCTATTAATCGAAGTGAAGAACAAAAATCTACTGAAGGCCCAACAGACGAAACAAGAATACAGAAAAGATGTGATAAAATCAAGAATGAAGAGTTGGCAGAACAAAGCACTGCATGGCCAATTTCTGGAAAAAATAAAAGATAAAGTGGACAGTGAACAAAGTTGGTTATGGTTAACAACAGGTACATTAAAGAAAGAAACAGAGTCACTAATCCTGGCTGCGCAAGAACAAGCTATCCGCACGAATGCCATTAAGGCCAAAATCGAAAAATCCTCTGATGATGCCAAATGCAGACTTTGCAAAGAAGCTGATGAAACTGTTGATCACATACTCAGCTGCTGTAAAAAAATCGCACAGACTGATTATAAATTGCGGCACAATTCAGTAGCACAAATGATCCATTGGAATTTGTGCAAAAATTATAATATTAAAACAGCAACAAACTGGTGGGAACATCAGCCTGAAAAAGTCACCGAAAATCAGATGGTCAAGATCTTGTGGGATTTCCGTTTACAAACAGACAAAATACTGGCGCATAATACACCAGACATCACACTGGTTGAGAAAAACAAGGTTACAATCATAGATATTGCAATACCAGGTGATAGCAGGGTCGCCGAGAAGGAACATGAAAAAAATCGCAAGATACCAGGACTTAAAAATCGAAATTCAACGACTATGGCACAAACCAGCAGTGGTAATTCTAGTGGTAATTGGCACACTGGGTGCTATTCCAAAAGCACTGGAATTACATTTAAAACAGTTAAAAATTGACAAAATCACCATCAGTCAAATGCAAAAAGCCGCACTGCTTGGATCTGCACGCATATTACGAAAATACGTTACGATGTCCTAGGCCCCTGGGTGGGGCCCGACTAGTAACCAATGCCAAATCCGGCGAAACAACTGGCCGCTGTGATACAATTGTATAATAATAATAATAATAATAATAATAATAATAATAATAATAATAATAATAATAATAATAACAACAACAACAACAACAACAACAACAACAACAACAACAACTCCGCCGTTGCCGGTCCCAAGCCCGGATGAGAAAGGAGGAAGGTTGGGATCAGGTTGGCATCTGGTCCCGTAAACCCCCCCCCCCGCCAACCCATACAATATGGTGAAAAAAACGAATAAGAATTCCATACCGCATCGGTCGTCGCGCGGGTTAACAAGGGCCGCGGCGGATGTTGGGGTCCCTGGACATCCGTCGACAAGTGGGCTACAAGTGGACCAGCCAACAAAACGACAAAAATATAGTGCAGATGAAAACCGTGCCATAATGGCCTGTTACTACAACTCAGAGCCAGAAAAAAGAGGATATTTAAAGCGAATGTATGAATTATGGAAACAACAATATCCAGATTCAAATGTTAGTGAACAACGACTAGCAGATCAAAGGCGATTTATTATACGGAATAAAGTGTTTAATGAAGTTGAACATGAGGAAATTCAGGCAAATTGCAAAACCCCAAAAACAATATCACAAGCGGAAATAACTGATATTCAAGACACAACTAAAGACATTATAATAGAACTCCCAGAAGAAGCTCTCGGGGAGGAAATAACATCACCACCACTAGAACCAGTTATCACTGAACCAACTGATGAACTAACTCAAAAACAGAAAGAATTGAAGGATAAGATCATGGAGCATTTTCTGCTTAATGAGGAAAGGCAACGTTTACCACCACTAAAAACTGTGCCTAAGAAAATTTTGGCCCCTATCATGAAAATGGTTAATGCAGTGTTTTCAACAATTGAACCGGGATCCATCTTGGAAACAAACCAGTTAATGTACAGCGCAGCTGTAATAGTCACTAATGAACTAGGCATTAAAATTAAAGTACCTAGTCACACAACAGAAAAAGCATCAAAGCCAAAGTGGAAAATCCGTTTAGAACAAAAAATCAAAAAATTAAGGGCAGATGCTAGTAACTTAAAGAACATGCATGAGCAACGGCTTAAAAACAACAAAATCATAGATCGGCTAATCAGGAGATATAGATTGGATACAAGAAACATCAATGAAGCTGTAGAGATTGTAAAACAGCAGATAACAGCAACAGCTAGAAAAATTGAAAGATATGAGGCACGAATCATCCAATATAAACAAAATCAGCAATTTCGATCAGACCAACGGCGTTTTTATCAAAGTCTTAATGTAAATGGTGACACCAAAAGTGAAAAACCAGAAAAACAGGCCACAGTTGAATTCTGGAAAGAATTGTGGGAAAATGCAAAGGACTACAACAAGGAAGCAAAGTGGATACATGACTTTGAGAAAAGCATTGGCAACAAACAAATGCAAGTATTAGAAATAACAACTGAGATGGTCAAAAATCGAGTTAAAAAGGTAAAGAATTGGACATCACCTGGAAAGGACCAATTACATGGTTTCTGGCTCAAATATCTGACCAGTTTACATGCAATATTGGCCAGGCAACTGAATGAAATTTTACAAAAGGGCCAAATTGATGAATGGTTGACAACTGGAAAAACATACTTGATTCAGAAAGATGCAACTAAAGGAACAACACCTGAAAACTACAGACCAATAACATGCTTGCCAACAACCTTCAAATTACTCACAGGCATTATTGCAGATAACATGATGGATTATTTGGAAACAAACAACATCTTGCCAGTAGAGCAAAAAGGCAACAAAAGAAGGAGCAGGGGCACAAAAGATCAGCTTCTAATTGATAAAATGATATTAGAAAATTGTAAGAACAGAAAAACAAACTTGAATATGGCCTGGATTGATTACAAAAAGGCATTTGACTCACTGCCACATAGTTGGATCATAAAATGCTTAGAAACAACTGGCATTAGCAAAAATATTACATCCTTTACTGAAAAGGCGATGAAACAATGGAGAACTGAGTTGGCAGTGGGGAATGAGATCTACGGAATGGTTAATATCAAGCGAGGAATTTTCCAGGGTGATTCACTTTCACCTCTTCTCTTCATCATCGCAATGATCCCACTATCAGTAATCTTAAAAAAAAATGAAATTAGGCTACCAAACAGCCAAAGAAGCTGAAAAAATTTCACATTTACTATATATGGATGATTTGAAACTCTATGGAAAGTCAGAAATAGAAATCCAAGCATTGACAAACACAGTCCGAGTATTCAGCACCGATATTTCAATGCAGTTTGGCATGGAAAAATGCGCCACTGTATCCATAAAAAGGGGCAAAATCACTGCATGTGAGGGAATTGAAATGCCCAATGGCCAATTAATTAAATGCAAAGAAAATGAAGCCTACAAATACTTAGGCATTCTGCAGTTGGATAACATCAAGCATGGAGAAGTAAAAACTATTGTCAGGCGAGAGTACACCAACAGAGTTAGGAAAATTTTAAAATCTAAATTGAATGGTGGAAATACAATCAAGGCCATAAATACCTGGGCAATACCAGTTATAAGATACACAGCTGGTATAGTTAACTGGACACAAGCTGATTTGGACCTTTTGGACCGAAAAACCAGGAAACTAATGACAATGCACTACAGTTTACATCCACGTGGTGATACTGATAGACTATATCTGCCCCGAAAATCAGGTGGCAGAGGATTATTACAAGTGAAGCGAACAGTTGAAGAAGAAAAACATGCACTGGCTGATTATTTGAAAGAAAGTCAAGAACATCTATTAATCGAAGTGAAGAACAAAAATCTACTGAAGGCCCAACAGACGAAACAAGAATACAGAAAAGATGTGATAAAATCAAGAATGGAGAGTTGGCAGAACAAAGCACTGCATGGCCAATTTCTGGAAAAAATAAAAGATAAAGTGGACAGTGAACAAACTTGGTTATGGTTAACAACAGGTACATTAAAGAAAGAAACAGAGTCACTAATCCTGGCTGCGCAAGAACAAGCTATCCGCACAAATGCCATTAAGGCCAAAATCGAAAAATCCTCTGATGATGCCAAATGCAGACTTTGCAAAGAAGCTGATGAAACTGTTGATCACATACTCAGCTGCTGTAAAAAAATCGCGCAGACTGATTATAAATTGCGGCACAATTCAGTAGCACAAATGATCCTTTGGAATTTGTGCAAAAATTATAATATCAAAACAGCAAAAAACTGGTGGGAACATCAGCCTGAAAAAGTCACCGAAAATCAGATGGTCAAGATCTTGTGGGATTTCCGTATACAAACCGACAAAATACTGGCGCATAATACACCAGACATCACACTGGTTGAGAAAAATAAGGTCACAATCATAGACATCGCAATACCAGGTGATAGCAGGGTCGCCGAGAAGGAACATGAAAAAATCGCGAAATACCAGGATTTAAAAATCGAAATTCAACGACTATGGCACAAACCAGCAGTGGTAATTCCAGTGGTAATTGGCACACTGGGTGCTATTCCAAAAGCACTGGAATTACATTTAAAACAGTTAAAAATTGACAAAATCACCATCAGTCAAATGCAAAAAGCCGCACTGCTTGGATCTGCACGCATATTACGAAAATACGTTACAACGTCCTAGGCCCCTGGGTGGGGCCTGACTAGTAACCAATGCCAAATCCGGCGAAACAACTGGCCGCTGTGATACAATTGTATAATAATAATAATTGGAGCCCTTGGAGCAATACTAAAGGGCTACCTCGCTATTTGAAAATTCTAAATTTACTTGATTTGAACATTCTGACTCTCCAAAAACCATCCTACTTGGAACAACTTATATCCTCCTACGTTACCTTAAGAGTTCCTAGGTCCTTGCTTAGGACTTGAGCTGTTAGGCTACCAACCTCTCACAAAGATTAACCACATAATAATAATAATCCCTTGTTTTTAAATGATTTCATAGCCATCTGTATCCTGCTAATTGCTCAATCCTAGTATATAGTGTGTATGGTCAATCTAGCACAATGAAATATCACATATGAATCCAATTATTGGATTAATAACTAATCCAAGTTACGAAGAGTTTTCCAAGATTTCTGCACAAAATAGTGGAGCAATCTTTTCCTAGTAAGTGAATAGTAAGAAAAAATATTGCCACCTTCTTTCTTTTAATTCATTTGTCTTACTCTCAAAACAATCCACAGAATTAATAGCTACTATTCTCAGAATTCAAAAGTCAGTGTTGTAAATGAATTTGAAGAAATGAATGTGTGTTGCTCAGTGAGGACATTCTGGTTTATTTTATAATTTGACTTTCCTCGGTATTCAATGTTTGCTCCAATTTCACTTAATTTTTTTACTAATATACATAGTTTACCAATATAATATGTATCATCTATCTTAAAGAACTTCACTAGTGCAGGCTTTTCCTTCTTTATGGTCCCTAGTCTTTCTCAAGGCTTCACATATTTGGTGTATAGCAATGAGACAAAATCTGGTTTTCCCTTGAGAGAAAAAAATGTGAATTGGACTTAGAATCGCTTGGGTTCTTTTTACCATTCTCAAAGTAAGGAGGAGGGAGAAAGGATGACACATTTTTATCTCAGCATTTGGTAACATTTAAAGGGAGATAGCAATACTTAGATGAAGATGTACCAGAGACTACAAAAGTTAAAATAAGTGCAAATAGTCTTCAACTAAATGAACAATTCATTTGGTGATCTTTGGAAGTTAGAATGAAACATTGTACATTGAAAAAAGTGACTGATGACCATTACTCCCCCTTTCGCCTGTTGTTGCATCCCCATGGTCATGTGATCAAAATTCAGATACTTGACAATTAACTCATATTTATTGCACTGTCATGTGATCACTTTTTCCCACCTTCTGACAAGCAAAATCAATGGGGAAGCCAGATTCACTTAACAACCTTGTTACTAACTTAATAATTCCAATGATTTTCTTAACAACTATTGCAAGAAAGATCATAATAAAATTGAGCAAGATTCACTGAATAAATGTTTTGCTTAGCAACAGAATTTTAGGACCCAAGAAGTGAGGTCATAAGTTGGAGACTACGTGTAAAAAAAAAAATGAAAATACATTCAGCATTTGATTTGATATCCTTGTGATAAAAATAAATTTAAATTATAGTGACAGCCAATGTACCAAACTGTAATAGTTTCAGACCATGTTTCAATAACCATAGGAATCTGAATGTTTAATAAGATTCCTTAAAAACAGTTAATCTATAGTTGTATATTAATTCATTCACATTTCATCATCAGATTCATCTGATTTGCAGTTGGAGAAGGAAATGTATATATTTTAATACTCTTCAAAAAGAATATGGATAATTTAAACATCAATGGATTATACCAAATGTTCACATATACTTATCTCAATTTATTAGGAATTAAGCAAGTAAAATAAATGAACTTGAACCCATATCCTACTAAACTTTCCTTTGTGTTTGTAATGGGGCAACATAGAGCAACAATTTGAACCAAGGTCTCATTACTTCAGTGTAATTGAAATTGTAAGGATCTTCACACCAATTTGCAAAGTTGTGCTCACTGCAGTGTCACCACAATTAGCTCAGGTCACTAGATTGTGATTTCCAATCCCATGTCCCAGAAACCCATAGATTGCATGGTACAAGGGAAGATGGAAAGGCTATACCTCACCCTCTTTTTGCCTCCTCCTGGAAACAGCACCAATTTATATTATTTGTAAATGGAAGGATAGCTTAACAAGTCATAGATATCTAGCAAATAATTAGAATTTCTCTGAACCAGAATTTTAGAAGAGCAACCAATTTCTTTTGTTTTGAACTTGGAACAAAACAGCCCCCACATATGTCAAAATACAGTATTTCAAATTGGCTCTTCTGATGGAAGAAATTCAGAATGTCTTTAATAGTCTGGAATATTGAGAATATTCTGACCAACAACAGGAACTTAGAATTCATTTCTGTTTCCCTTTCTTCACTTCTAAACCACAAGAGTGGGTGGAATAGTAATCTATGTTGAGTGTTATCTATCACTAAAACTATTAAAAATTGGCCAAAAGAATTATTTCTAAAACATTTTTGAAAAACAAATTTAATAAATTCCTACAGGAAACAATAGGAATGTAACTCTATTTTCACACTGCAGGGAAAAAGGAATTAGAATCTATTGCTGAAAAATATCTCACATACACATGCACCTCTTTGTAAACAAAGAAAAGAGATAAAGGCATTTTCTATTTCTTTACATGAACTCTCTGAATAGCTCAATCCATAGTTACAAAAAAACAATAGCTGTTTTTTAATTAATTTATTGAATTTATATCCCACATATATTATGTGCAATTTAAGGTAACAGCTTCTATTTTCCCCACAAATGTATTCTGTCAGCCATGTTAAAATCAGAGTATAGTCAGCTGCTTAAGGGAGGACTAGAATTATTCATGGTCTCCCAAATTCGACCCGAGCACCTTAGCCAGGGATGGGATTGAAAATTTTTAGAAACTGGTTGCTGGCTGGGTGTGGCCATAGTGGGCATGGCCTACTTGGCCTCCTGCACCACAGCAGGGAGGACACTTTCATCCTCCCCAGGCTCTGGAGGTTTTTCTTGAGCCTCTGGGAGGGCGAAAACAGCCTATCCTGGGCACTGGAGGACCTCCAGAGGCCAGAAACAGGCCCATTTCTGGACTGCTGGAACTTCTAGGAGGCTTTGTTTTGCCCTCCCCAGGTTCCAGAAGCTTTCCTCAAGCCTCCAGGAGGGCATAAATGGCCTCCCCCGGATTCCTGAAATGGACTCGGGAGATTCATTTTTCACCCTCCCCATGCTCCAGAGGCTTTCCTTGAGTCTCTAGGAGGGTGAATATGGCTTCCTCCTTGGTCTAGAGGCCCTCCGGAGGCCAGAAACTTTAACTTTGACTTTAACCAGTGCACTAAACTGGCTCTATAATTTCCCATTAATCGTAAAAATACCCTGCGGAGATCGCACAAAAGTCAAACCTCAATAATTCCAGTGAAATCATAAAGGAAGCTAAAGCTCAACACCCACAGATCACAAGACCATACATAGAATTCACATGCACAAAAGCTTAACAGACACTGTATTTACATTTTCTATTTGCAGGATTTCAACAACCCTAATACCCTGTGTATATGAAGCACCATAATGCTATTGTAGATATACAACTATGCCTTATCAATCTATAAAATAATTCAGAGCAAAACACTCATGCAATCTTGAATTTCCACATAGCAATTTCAAAAAGAAAAATAGGAGTGGAGCTCCAAGCCATCTTCTTTTCTCTGGCCATACGATTCATTTCTTCTTTGTCCTTGGCACTGTACTGATACATCACCCAAACCATCTACAACAAAAGCAGGTGGGACATGACTAATTTATTCTGCTATTTTGGTTTGACTAGAAAAAAAGCCAATTTCTTAAGTCACAAAATAAGAGCCCTATCATAGTATACTTGAAATACTTGAAGCAACTTATCCAGAAACCACCCAGTTTGGACTGCAGGTGCAGAGCTCTCAAAAACAGCAGTTTAAAGTGTGGGATTTTGCATTTTCGCAAAAACTAGCTTTGCTTAAAAATATCTTTTCCTGATTCATCATTTCAAGTACAACAAAAGCTTACCTCTAAAGAGTTGCCATTTCTCTACAAAGCAAAAAGCCACACTTCTGACCATCTGTTACAGTTTTCTAAATTATGTTGGTAATGATTTTGTAACAGCTCTTTCATGTTGGTCTATTGACTGACTGAGATCAATTTGTAGCATTGTTTCCCTTGGTACAAAGACAGGGGCCTTTGAAGTCTGTAAAGAAATCTTGCTAGAAACACAGCAGACCCTTCTGGAGTAACTGAACTTCCCCAACTTTTGTACTTCCAAAAGTCCAACATCACAAGGGAGATAAATCATTTACAAGTGCACATTTTAATTTTCATTTGTACATTTCTGATGGAGGGAATAACTTTGGTTCATGAAAAAAATAGTGAAGGGAATATGTTTTTTTCCTTCTTTCAAACATGTGTAGTCATGCATGAATGAATATATTCTTCTTAGCCAAAAGCATTTAACTGAATAATAAGAGCAGTGACTTCATGGGAAAATTACAGGAGTGCATTAAACTCCTAGGTAGTTGAACAATGTGGATTTATGGCTCTGAATAAAAGCATTGTTAATGGCATCTCCAGATGTTTCAATTCTGTACAAAATTCTATTTGTTCTTTGTGGAACAACAATAACAACAATTAAATTAAATGGGGGTCCTCTTTTTTTATTTGAGTGTAGGAGATGACCTGACGTGAGATCACAAACACAAAATCCTTCTTTTAGGGTTTTTTTATGTTTTTGATTTTTTGATACACTAAACATGCAATGAATATGGCATTTAATACATGTGAACACTCCAGTCACAAACTAAATATCAGAAATAAATGTCCACAGCATTTCTTTTCACCACAAAAATAAGGTAATAATTTGTTTGTTATAATAATTTATATTCTATCTTTAAAAGTAGATGTTGTCCCAATTTGGTTTATGTGGTGACTCTAGAAAGAGTGCAGAGAAGAGCAACAAAGATGATTAGGGGACTGGAGACTAAAACATGTGAAGAACGGTTACAGGAACTGGGTATGTCTAGTTTAATGAAAAGAAGGACTAGGGGAGACATGATAGCAGTGTTGCAATATCTCAGGGGTTGCCACAAAGAAGAGGGAGTCAAACTATTCTCCAAGGCACCTGAGGGTAGAACAAGAAGCAATGGGTGGAACCTAATCAAGGAGAGAAGCAACCTAGAACTGAGAAGAAATTTCCTGACTGTTAGAACAATTAATTAGTGGAACAACTTGCCTCCAGAAGTTGTGAATGCTCCAACACTGGAAGTTTTTAAGAAAATGTTGGATAACCATTTGTCTGAAGTAGTGTAGGGTTTCCTGTATAAGCAGGGAGTTGGCTAGAAGACTTCCAAGATCCCTTCCAACTTTATTATTTTGTTCTGTTCTGTTCTACTCTATTCTATTCTATTTGGGAATCTCAGAAAATGAATAAAGTGGCAATAATTATAAATTTCATTTATGAATTATTCAGTAACAACATACAGTATAACAGAATAAGGGTTATAAAAGATTTACATTAATTAGAAATTATATTCCATAACTTTCAGTGAAATTTATAGTCCAATCTTATGCATATCCGAAATATGTTCCATTGCATTACATAATCCTCTCTATTAAATAATTAAAAAAAAAATTGGGCAAGCATGTCTAACAGAAAATTGTTCATGCAACAGATTGAAGTAATTTAGGCAGATTGCAAAAGAATCTTTTGGGGTTTTCCCCCCTGAATAAAAAAAACTATGAATTGTAAAATATCTGTTGGGCCCAATTTTCCTAAATACTGGTTTTTAAAGGTTGTTGAAATCATATTGGCCATTCATGACATTCCACTTAAAAATCTATGTTTTTCAATTGTATTCTTATTAAAGAGAAATACTCTCTTAGCAAGCAGATATCCTATTTGAGTAATTCAAATGCAGTGAAACATTTATTATTTGTTTGCCTATCATAGTTCTCATTTCCCAATACAGGTAGTCATTGACTTATAATAATTTGCTTAGTGTTTCTTCTAGGTTACATCATCACTGAAAAAAAGTGACTTATCACCATTTATCACACTTATGACCGTTGCAGAATTCATAAGGTCATAGGATCAAAATTCAGATATTTGGCAACTGGTGCATATATATGACGGTTGCAGTGTCCTGGAGTGATGTGATCACTTTTTGCAATCAATGGGAAACCAATGGGGAAGCCAGAATCACTTAACAACCCCATGTTACTAATTTAACAACTGCAATGATTCATTTAACAAGTGGCAAGAAAGGTTGTTAAATGGGACAAATATCATCTAACAACTATCTCACTTAGCAACAAAAAAATGGGCTCAGATGTGATCATAAGTTGAGGACTACCTGTATTTCTGGCTGGATTACTATGAGGTAATCTTCATTTAACAATCCCTTGTTCAATGGCCTTTCTAATTTGTGATGATGCTGAACAAGTGGCAGCTATGACAAGTCCTCAAAATCCCAGCGAGTGCAACACATCCACAGTCATGTAATCACAATCTCAGTGCTCAGTAATTGGCCAGGACATCCTAGCATTGTGGTGTCCTGCAGTCACATGGTTACAATTTGCAAGCTTGCTTCTGACTTCCCACAAGCAAAGTCAATGGAGAAACTGGAAAAAAATGTGATTATATGAGGTTCTTGCTTAATGACAGTATAGTTCTCCCTTAACCATGGTGACCAGATGCTGGAATTGTCACTAAGCAGTACAGTCAATTGATTTCTTGTTTTATGACATTGGTTAGCAATGGACATTCTGGTCCCAATTACCATTGTTAACCAAGAACTACCTTTGTTAAGGCAGAACTACACTCTGCTTCTCTGCTGCAGAGATTTCTGCTGATATTTCTGTTTCAGATTTTATATAGTTAACTGCTAACATCAATGTTGCAAGCAAAAACATATTTGGTTCGGAAAATATCATTACTGTATTACTGTCCTTAATGAAATTATTTTCAAAATCTGAGCACATAAGTCTGGTATAGGATATTTCATAAAATCCCATATGTGGAAATGTTCTGCCTTTATAAAATGGCAATTTTAAAACACAAACTTACATTCTAAATATTTCAAGTTCTGTCAAGACATATAAAGATCTATCCTCTTAACTTCATTCCCATGACAAACTGGAAAAAGGTATGTACAATTTTTACTAATAGATAAGTAATAAAAATTGTTTTGGCAGATGGTAAAACAATATATATTGCAGATGGCCAAATAATTTGTACATTTTTTAACCTTCTATGTCTTATTTTATTTTGTGTTGTTTGTTTTGTAATTCTGCTCTGTAGTTTTTATTAAGTTTCAATTAAATTGGATTGCTGACTTGTAAATAAGTATTTGAAATATTGACTTTCAGAAACAGAAATGTAACAACAAACATCAAAATCTTATACAGCTAATAAGAAATGTTTCAGTTTATAGGATTTGAGGATGGGGAAGAAGGAAATAAAATGATGAGATATAAAAAAATGAAGATTAGAAATGAAAATGAATGAAAACAAATTAAATTTTAGAATGTTTATTGTTTGGCTAATTCAGAGATAATATAATTATTCTACTGCTACAAAGAGGATGTGAGCCTCTGAGTCAACCTCATGAAACAATTTTACATTTGAGATATAATCTACAATGTTCTATTTGTAGTATTACACTCAGTATATATTTTTAAAAGATACCTTGAGTAATGCAATGGTCGAATTGAATGACTGCCTTTGGATGGATCCTCTTTCATATGGCTTGCCTACAGTGGCTTCTGTAAGAAATTGTGCAATGACACAATGGCAACACATATATCATAAGGTTTTTGTGCAAAGACAAAATCTTCATCAGGCATCAAACAAAAGTATGTTAGTTGTGTGAATATGCACATCTCATTACTTGTTCCCCTGTGGATGCCTATAGTTGCTTGCTATCTAGCCAGCAGTTATTTATAAATAGTTAGAAATCAGTTATTTCACTGATTATTTTTCAGATTTATTCACAACGGTTCCACCACAAAACCGCAATGCCCTTATCCGCGCCGACATAAGCGCGGAGGCAAATCCGCGGCGTCCGAAGCGCTAAGAAAAAAACGACCGTACCGCCGCGACAACAGCGCGGCGACAGAAGGACGTTCTACATGCTTCGTTCTTTCCCTCCAAAGGTAGCCCTCCTCCTCCAGCTGGCGCAGCGGGCACGGGGCAAAGCGGGCTGCCCAGCAGCAGCAGCCCGCGGGAAGGGTCCAGCTCAACTGCGGGGGGCAGCAGGAAGCCCACGGGGGCCCCGAGCAGGGCCGCTGACGCTGGCGGCGGCGGAGGACGTGGCAGCGGCAGTGGCTGAGGCTCTCCCGGGGCCGGCGAAGCGGGCTTGCCCGGCGGCGGCGGCCGCCCGTCCAAGGAGATATTGTTGAGGAAGAAGAGGGCGGCCTGCCTCCGCCGGGCAAGCCCGCTTCACCGGCCTCGGGAGAGCCTCAGCCACCGCCGCTGCCGCGTCCTCCTCCACCGCCGGCGTCGGCAGCCCCGCTCGGGCCCCCCGCGGGCTTCCTGCTGCCCCCCGTGGCTATGCTGGACCCTTCCTGCGGGCTGCTGCTGCTGGGCAGCCCGCTTTGCCCCGTGCCCGCTGCCGATGTCAGCTGGAGGAAAAGGGCTACCTTTGGAGGGAAAGAACGAAGCATGTAGAACGCCCTTCTGTCGCCGCGCTGTTGTCGCGGCGGTGATGACGTGCGGTGATGACGTCGCGGCTTTAGCGACGCGATTTAATCTCCGCTATTTTGCGTAGCGCGGTTTTGTCGTGCCACGATTCACAACACATGCTAAATTCCTATGGAAAATTACAAAAATTAGTGTCTGTTCAAAAGAAGATACACTATCTTGAAAAAAGCCTCCATGTTTAATGTAAAGATCATGTATTCTATAGTGAAATAAACTAGATTTGTTTCCTATATGTATTTGATTACATCTCTCATAAGCAATACATACTAGGACAATTGTAAACCAACACATTGTTGAATATCAAATAGAAAGATTGCTCTAGGAATCATCATCATCATCAATGAGGCACTACTTTGACATGGTTGTGGGGCGTGTCTGCTCTGAGGAAGATGAGAGCTATGGCAGAGGTTCAACCATATTGGACAGGTCTCATCAGAGGAGTCAGACAAAGAGTTTCTCTCCTATACAAAAAATATCATGAGATGTAAATTTCAGAAAGCCACATTGGCTCGTATATCACCTGGGTTAACAAGCCCATGTCAGATATTGGAGTTTCTAGATATCTGATGAAAAAATGGAACTTAGGACTGTTGGCTGAGCAACCAGGGCCAGCAGGTGCAGAACTACTAGAAAAAAAGGTGTATAGCTGTCACAAATATACAGTGACTGAAAACAAATAAATAATGACCTGTCATTACAAGTACAACAAGAAGAGGATATTTGAAATGAATGCACCAGCTCTGATCAAACAACATCTAGAATCAGAAATAATATAACAGAGGTTAGCAGATCAACATCAGTTTATAATACAAAATAAAGTATTCACAGAAGCATAATTTGGAAGAACTGTAAAGGTTCACCCAGGGCAAAGAAATCAAAGCCTTGCCAGAAGTAATTCAGAATGTAGATGCAAACCAGGGGGAGTTGGTAGTAGAGGAATCCAGCAGAGATATACAATTGTTTTCATTTAGAATGCTAATGCCCCATCCATTAGGGTTAGGAAGCTAATCATGATCTAAGGCAGTGAAGCAATTGCATCTGTAGTGAAGTAATTGCCATTGCTGTCAACTTCCTATAAGAAGTCACAACGCTGTGGAGAAGGCTGCAGCCCACATGAAGCACCACCATTATGTCACTGCTCGTGAGAGGTAGTGATGCCATTGGAAGGGCACGGTATCCGATAACAATATAACTATTGGTGAATCCCTCCCACTTGATTCTTCATTGAGAACAAATAGGAAAATGAAGTAGCCATTCATGTTTATGATTAGTAATATTGTGAAATTCCTGGTGCTCCCTGAGCCTGGTAGTTAATTTGCAGACAGGTTTCATCACCTGAGTAGGTAACATCATCAGGGCTAATTGGTTTGTTCCCTGATTATATAGTAGCTTTCCCTTCCAACTAGATGAGAGTGGGAGTGTGGTTTCTCCTCACTAGTGCTTTAGTTAAGGTATTGGGTTTTTTTTATACACAACTCCAACTTACTTTTTCATCTAATTATATTTTTACCAGGAACCCCACCATACAACATAGTCCAAAAATTATTCTATGGATGTAAAAAAATACTGTGACATCAAATGAAACCATTTTCTTCTATTTTAAGTCATTGGTTTTTCTGTAGTGGGAAGTTGATTGAATATTCACTCCGCTCTATGAGGTATCCAAGATTTTGTAACTTCTTTGATTGTGTGGTTTGTACAAATTACAAAGAAGTAGCTAAGCAACTAACAGCAGTTCCTTTTCCTGATAGCATAAGCTCAGTCTTGCCAAAATTATCATTGGCCCGAGATGATGTGGCTAGTATTTGATGGCTTTATCCTTTATTGAAAACAAATAGAGGCAGACATGTCCCCGCATGCTGTGTCTGAAAGAAAGTACTGGAAGAATAAACAAGTATTACTTTGGGTGGATTAAGGAATGGTAGTATATTGTAGAATACAAATGCCATGTTCTGGATTGTTATGGCTAATGAGTCACTAATGCCATTGGATCACATTCACCATAAACTCCAGCAGAAATATTCAGCTCCTAAGGCATAGCCTCCACCCCCCACCCCCACCCCCGGGCTACACTGTAAAACTCCAGTTCACTGTTTCCCAGTGCTGTAGCTCATCATGTCAATAATGTCTCCCAGTAATAATTCTACATTAGCAGATAAGCTATGCATTTGCTCCCAACATGGATATTTCTGATTTCATACCACTAAAATCTAACCCTAAAGAAAAAAACTTTCATTTATTGATCTGCAAAGTATTCTACAGCCTTCCACGTGGAATATAGATGGTATTATATGAATGCCTGGACTTTATGAGATTCCAGAATCAACTCAGAACCACCATTCCTTTTCAATATAACAAGTCCTCTAGCCTGCTTGGAGCTACCAGTATCATCACAATCTCATGATTCATGATGTTATGCTAAAATAACACTCACCCTGTAACTCGCAATAGATATCAAAAAGTGCTTTGACTTGCAATATAAAAGCTGTGTGTAAATAAGACACATATAAAATGTATGTCTTAATGCATATATTTCCATCCTAGTACCTCACAAAACTATGTCTAAAAATATTTTTTTTAAAATAAGCATGTCATATTTCCTTTGAATAATCACAAAACATACATATACCAACATTTGTATAGAACAATATATTGCACCAGTGCTTAGCATAATTTATTTATATTAATCAAACATACTAGATTTTATTAGATAAAAAGTTTATTTACAACCTAGTTTCTTTTTTTAAAAAACAATCATTTTTTACATTCAATCATGTGTGATTCTCAAAGACTTTTTGTTATATGTATAAGAAAGGAAGTTAAGGATGAATAAATATCAATTAACAAATAAACAATTAACTTTATGTTTTTCAAATGTTTTTCAAATTCACTCACAAAGTCAAGAGCTGTTTCGAAAAGAAGGTAGTTCTATTAAAGGAGTAAGATGACCTCCCTTTCCATTCCCTGACCCCTCTCCCCAGCTTTCTTGTGAGGAGTTTTATATCCAAATATATTTTATTCTTTTATACTGTTTTCATCTTTCCTTAAAATATTAATAGAATCCACAATGATCTGAGAATCAATGTCTCCATTAGATAATTGACAGTCAAGCTGAAACTAAGTTAACCAACTAAAATTAGCAAACATCCTCCAATCCCCAAATAAGTTAACTAATTCACATATCAACGGATAAGGTCTGCATTAATTAATTAACAAACAAATTAATGTTAATTAAATTAGATATTCCAGAGGAATTGCATATTCACAAAATAAACATACCTATACACACATACATATTTTCCTCCCTAGACTAAGTATGTAGACACTTCACCCTGGACAAGCTCCCACTATAAAAATCTGATGCTGTACTCCATTCCTCTGCAGCTTGCCCCTAAAATCAATCTGTTTTGCTTTTAAGAATAAATATGACTTCTTTCTTCACAGCTATCTGGATCTCATTTTTATTTAATCTTGCATGGCTCCGGCTCAAGTTGGAACCTCAAATTATTTCTATGACAATATGGCAACCCAGATGGGACTCCAGATTAACCTGGCCAGTGGACCTAGCCTGGGTAAGTTCATCCAGCTAACAACAGACTATGTTTGTTTTTACAAATTTTTTAGAACCTCTTCTGTAGGTGTGGCCTGCTTTGTGGGAGTGGCTTGCCAGCCATGTGGGAGTGGGTGTGGCTTGGTAGTCATGTGACTGGGTGGCCATGGCCAACTTGTAAAATATGTGAAACTCACTTAACAACACTCTTGCTTAGCAACCAAAATGTTGGCTCAGAAACTCTGGCATTTGAAGCACGCAAGTCTTAAAGCTGTCAAGTTACAAGACTCTTGCACCCCTAACCCTTTAGAAAAAACCCCAGGGGTGTTCAAACTTGACAGCTTTAAGACTTTAAGATTTAGATAGGACTCTTAGAGGTGGGTGGGGTGATTGGTGAGCTAGCCAATCAGTGGGCGGGGCAAGTGTGGTGCTGACAGGCGGGGGAAGGGAGCTGGAACCGGTTCTAAACAGCATGGTAGATTTGTGGAACCTCTTCTATAGAAGAGGTTAGAACTGGCAGGAACCCAACCCCAATGGAAACCAATAAAAAGCAATATATGTATTTCTGTTACTTCTCTTTACCTGTGTTTACCAGCCTCCAAGTAAAAGCTGGAGGCTGAAAGAAAAAAAGGGGGAGGGGAAGAGATTCTTTAATCCCTCTCTACTCTGCAGTCTATTCTGAAGCTTTTTGCAACAGCTAAATATTTCTGCCCTCTAAATCTCTATGAAAACTAAGTTATGAGGAATAATCTTTCCATCTCGTTTTGCAAGGCCAGCAAGGCAATGTGGAGGGAAATCTTTTTTCTCCCTTTCTTTCTTTTTCATATCCCTTCCCCCCCAAAAATGGGACAAGAATTCTTGTGTGAGTATCTTGGTCAAATACAGCTTCCTTTCTGTAATTTGCTTGTCAATGCTGCAAGGACAGTCTGGTAGATAATTTAATATTCCTAAATTTAGACAGCTGATTTCTTCTATTAAATCCTCGTTAACTTACAGTTTTTCTTATCTGATATGCCAATTAAGAGGAAGAAATGGCAAACCCACAACCCAGCAAAAGCTTGTTTCCAAAACTCCATTACAAAGTATATTAAAAGTAATCCTAGCCCCATTCTCTCTTTTTATTTGTAAACTGCACTATAAGAGATGAGTGAAATGTATGGATCAGCATTATAAGCATAGCTGCCATGTTTACAGCGTTGCTTTTCATAAATGTACATGCTTTGTTTTTAAGAAAGTTAATCATTTGTAACTATGTGGAAAGGAAAGTTTGGGAAAGGAATGCCATGTGTTAGAAGAGTAATCTAAATAGGATTTTGAAAAGAAGCAGGAGAAAAGGCTTATACTGTATATGGTGTTGGAAGAAATATCCATCTGGTTCAGTTCCAAATGGGGAGAAAAACACTGGAAAAATGGAGGCTGACTGGAAAGATGGTTTATTGATGGACAGGACCACATGGGTTTGAGGTCCTGGGCAACTGATCACATTGAGTAAAGAGAGAGGTGTATTTATACCCCCTCTTGGACCTTGCCTTTTAGCTTCCTGTTCCTGTGCAAGAAATGTATTCTATTGGTTGTCAAACACCCAGAAGGCTATGCAGGGGTCATAGTAGATGTTGTCTGAGATAAGCTTGGTTGAACCATTTCATTTGAACTTTCCTGAGGCTGGTGATTGGAACTGCTGACTACAAGGGGAGAGTCAGAGAGACAAAGAGGACTAGGTATTAGCCCGCGCACCTAACGGCACGCAAATCATATATCTATAAACCAAAATAGCAATAATACATTCTGGATTAGTGCACTTGAGATTCTGATTTTATTTTATTTCAAAATGACCAGCTTAGTTCAATGTAATAGCTGTCTTGCACCTGTCTTTCGCAGTACTCTTTTCAAATTTGGATACTGTCCCCTTTGCAACCAAATTACTAGTCTACATAGACAGATTACCTATCTAGAATCTCTAATCTGTGCTCTCCAAGCAGAAATTAGGTGCCCTATTCAGCCATTCAACATTATGGAAATGCCACGCTATCAGCCCCCTCTACCGCAAAGATCCTGCAGGAGAAGAGCAGTCTGGACAACCGTGGGATCTGGCAGGGTGAGAGCTGTGAACCATAAACACAAATCTTTTGCTGTGACCCAGCATAACAGATATAGCATCCTTGCTGACATTAATGGGGACACTAAAGAGACAGTCAAGGTAGTTATGATAATGATGACTCAAATAAGCAGGGGCTCGTGGTCCAAAATGAAGAACTTTCTTTGGAAAGGCAAAATAGGGACCCAGGTATCACACATCAGTTGCACAAGAAGAGCAAGGTATGTAAAAAGAGAAGTCACCTTCTGGTTGGTGATTCAATTGTAAGGGATGTAAATTTAGGAAAGGGTATGGAAGTTTTAAAAGAGGTCAGGTGTCTGACAGGTGCTACTGCCAGCAGAGACAAGAGGCATATTCTTAAGATAGTCAAGAATGCAAGTAAGGACTGTAACATTGATTCTATTATACATCTTGGCACAAATGATCTGTCTCAAAAAGATGTACTTTATGTGAAGAATGATTTCCAGAACTTGGGGTGAACTTAATAATGTAGGTGGTAGGCTTATCTTTTTCAGATGTTTTACCAGTATATAAGGAACAAAAAGGGAAGGGCCAGCATGTAGCAGAGTTTAATGTGTGGCTACAGGAGTGGTGTAAAAGGGAAGGCTTTGGTTTTATTAGTCATGATGCCTGCAGCTGGTCCAATGAAAAACTGTACAAAAGAGATGGCTTGCACACATCCAAGAAAGGAACTGAGTTACTTGGCATTAAATTCACAGATTTTCTGGATAAACATTTAAACTGAACAGCAGGGACAGAGAATTAATTGATACAGAACATTTCTGTCCGCAGCGATCTAAAACTCATAGGGTTATCAGTGCATGTAACATAGATGTTTGTACGGGTAAGATTACCACTCCTGCTGGAGAAGAGAGCTAACATTGTGACGGCACAAAGTGCGATCTTGGTGCTCCAAGATCGCAGTCGAATTCCTGCCACTGGATGGTCCATTTGGACCTAAACCATCCCACAGAGACAGTGATTGAGATGGGCACCTCCTGCTGATCTCAGGGATACCGCGAACTCCCTGAAAGATCCAGGAATAGCCTTTTTTTCCGGTGACAGAATGCAGCTAATGAAGCTGCTGAAGTTGAGACAGCTCCAGAATGGGAAGAAAACGGAAAGATAAAGTGTGTCGAATTGGTGAGGAAATTTTATTATTAGAGGAAGAGACTACCCAAGAAATTTTTTTGTTAAGATTGAAGACAAAAGACTGTAGGCAGCGAGATTGAACTGCATTGAACTTAGTGTGTTATACAGTTTCTAATTTCTTTTTTTTTCAAGGATGGAACTTTTACAGGGGCTCCCTATTTTTTAAACTGAATGGATTAATTCTTTCTTCTTCTTTTTTCACTTTTGCTTATATCTATGGATTAAAATTCTCCTTTTTTTATAATGCTTGATTTGATTGATTGGATTGTTTTTTATCTCCATTTAAAGGTTTTTTTCTTTCTTAAGCTTGGAACATAAAGAAGAAAATAAGAAGGATTATAAAGAGGGTTGTAACAACAGGAGGAAAAGCAGTTACATTGCCACTTAGAGGCTGGAGACTGGATACATTGTTTTTTCTTCTTTCTCTTTGATCACTTGAGATTCAAGGTTCTTTCAGTTTGTTTACTGACAGTAATAGTAGGAAGAGCACAAGTTGTTTATACAGGTGCCTTTTGGAAGTTCTATCACTAGCTACATTTTGACTTGAAATATAATAAATGAAACTGTTTGAAGTTTATTAAAATAGCCTTGAACCCTATAGTGGCAGTATCTGCAAAATTGAAAAAATGGTCCAGCAAGAAAAACATTTCAAATGATTATGTTTGAAATTCAAAAATCTATTAGTTGTGACAGAAAGAATAGAAAAGAGATTGGAGAATATGGAATATAAAACAGAAAAATTTGATGGAGAAACTGAAAATGTTTACCAAATGAAGAAAGTGGAGGACAGAGTTCAAAAGATGGAAGAAAAAATGAGCAAAGAGATTAAAAAAACTATGGATACTGACAACAAAGTGAGCATGGTTGGTAATGGCAAGAGCGGAATATGGAAAGGGGAGATGGATTGGAACTCTACCCCAGACTTCAAAGCATAGAAGAAGAAAAGAGAGAAAAATTGACGGAGATAAGGAGAAAAATCTTGATAGAAGCACTAGCAATAACCAAAGATAAGCTGATGGAAAGAGATGTTGGGTTTCAAGCTTTTGTGAGATATGAAAGGAACAGCATGTTGCCAAGGGAGATTTATACAAGATTTATTAAGAAAGTAACTACAACGTTAATGCTACAAATGGCAAGAGATATAAGATCGTACTATTGCTGGAGGGATACAGGTTGATGCAATGAAAATGCATAATAAAAATTAAGCTAAATTTAGTTTACTAGTAGTATGTAAAAATGAAGCGACAATAGGTATAGTTAAATAATGATTAATAATGATAATACATATAGATATATTAGTTTGATAATATGAAATTTTATATAAACAATATTTGGAGATTATGAGAGGAGATTTAAAAGCTTTATCTAGAATATTTTATAAAGATGTATTGTGATTTTAGGATATTTAATGGAATGTTATCATATAATCCTATTCTAGATTTTGAATATTATATATAAAAGGATGTAAAAACAATTATAGTCAAATTAAAGTTGAGATATAATAATTGTGATATACATGAATATAGGTGAATTTAAAATATGCGATTTGATATGAAAAGCAGGTGGTGACTATGGAAGAGATGCATGGAAATACTGTAACCAACTGACACACTTTCTACAATTTGTAATGGAAGATTTTTTTTTTACTTTTATTTTTATGTTTTGTCCTTGTTCAAAAACAAATAAAAATTGTTTTCAAAAAAGATTAACATTGCTGTCAAGCAAAACCAAGCATTTAATAGTGAGTGCCATACCATGTGCATGAATCATACAAGTGGCAAGAAAATAGGGGACTTAATTCTCACTAACAGAGAGGAAATGATAGAAGGTGTTGAAGACACAGGAACCCTGGGGGCAAGTGACCATGCAATATTGGAATTCAACATTTTGCAAACACAAGTAGTAGGACAAAGTCAAACTAGAGTCTTGGACTTTAAGAGAGCTAATTTCAATAAACTTACAGAGAGCATGGGAAGAATTCCATGGATGAGAATCCTCAAGGGGAAAACAACTCAAGAAGCTTGGGAAATTTTGAAAAATGAGATTACAAAAGCCCAGTCTAGCACAATACCAAGAAGAAGAAAAATAACATCTCCCAAAAGAAACCAGCATGGCTGCATAAAGAACTCTGACAAATTGAAAGACAAAAAGGATAAATATAAAAAGTGGAAAGAGGGGGACATAACTAAGGCAGAATATCAGCAAATAGCTTGAGCCTGTAAAGATGAAGTAAGGAAAGCTAAGGCTCACAATGAAATAAGGCTTGCCACAAAAGTAAAAAATAACAAAAAAAGCTTCTTCCAACATGTTAAAAACAAGAAAAAGGTTAAGCAAATAATTGGTCCATTGCTGGGAGAAAGTGGCAAAAAGGTGACAAGCAACAGGGAGAAAGTAGAACTATTCAACCCATTTTTTGCATCTGTCTTTACACAAAGGGATAAAACAGTCCAACTTATCAAAAACAGCACCACAAAAATCAGATTAGGAACACAAATTGAAATAGGGAAGAAAATGGTAAGTGAGCACCTGTCTACCCTAGATGAGTTCAAATCACCAGGACCGGATGGATTACACGCCAGGGTTCTGAAGGAACTGACAGACAAGATCTCAGAACCACTGAGCTATATTTTTCAAAGATCCTGGAACACTGGGGAACTGCCAAAGGACTGGAAAAGAGCTGATGTGGTTCCCATTTTCAAAAATGGAAAAAAATAGATCCAGGAAACTATAGACCTATCAGCCTGACCTCAATACCAGGAAAGATTCTGGAAAAGATAATCAAGCAACAAATTAGCGAACACCTAGAAGTAAACAAAGTAATAGCCAAAAGCCAACATGGGTTTGTCAAAAACAGATCATGCCAAACTAATCTTATTGCATTCTTTGACAAAGTGACAAAATTTGTGGACCAGAGGAATACCGTCGATATCGTGACCCGTCAAAAGCGCAGACAGCAAAAGCCGATCGACAAAATCGCGCCTTTGACGTCATCACAGCGCGACGAAAAAGATCGAAAAATTCAAATAAAAATTAATAAAAATTAAATTAAAGCAAGCTGATTCACATAAAGGTAAGGGTTAGCGTTAGGGTTAGGGTTAGGGTTAGGTTAAGGGTTAGGGTTAGCTTTAGAGCGTTAGCGTTAGCGTTAGGGTTAGGTTAAGGGTTAGCGTTAGGTTTTTCGTTACTTTAACGGTTAGGTTTAGGGTTAGGTTTAGGGTTAGGTTAAGAGTTAGGGTTAGGGTTAGGGTTAGGGTTAGGTTTGGGGGGCTTAGGGTAAGGTTTTCGCTTTATTTTTACATTTTTCGAACTTTTTCGTCGCGCTGTGATGACGTCACAGCGCGCTTTTGTCGAGCGCGATTTTGTCCTACGCGCTTTTGTGGTGGAACCGTCGATATACAGATGAAACTCCAAAAATTAGAATATCGTGCAAAAGTTGATTTATTTCAGTAATGCAACTTAAAAGGTGAAACTAATATATGAGATAGACTCGTTACATGTCAAGCAAGATAGTTCAAGCCGTGATTTGTCATAATTGTGATGATTATGGCTTACAACTCATGAAAACCCCAAATCCACAATCTCAGAAAATTAGAATATTACATGCAATCAATAAAACAAGGATTGTACATAGAACAATATCGGACCTCTGAAAAGTATAAGCATGCATATGTACTCAGTACTTGGTTTGGGCCCCTTTTGCAGCAATTAGTGCCTCAATGCAACGTGGCATGGAAGCTATCAGCTTGTGGCACTGCTGAGGTGTTATGGAAGACCAGGATGCTTCAATAGTGGCCTTCAGCTCTTCTGCATTGTTTGGTCTCATGTCTCTCATCTTTCTCTTGGCAGTGTCCCATAGATTCTCTATGGGGTTCAGGTCAGGTGAGTTTGCTGGCCAATCAAGCACAGTAATCCACGGTCGTTGAACCAGGTTTTGGTGCTTTTAGTAATGTGGGCAGGTGCCAAGTCCTGCTGGAAAATGAAGTCAGCATCCCCATAAAGCTCGTCTGCGGAAGGAAGCATGAAGTGCTCCAAAATCTCCTGGAAGACGACTACGTTGACCCTGGACTTAATGAAGCACAGTGGACCAATACTAGCAGATGACATAGTTCCCCAAATTAACCCAGACTGTGGAAACTTCACACTGGACTTCAAGCATCTTGCAGTGTGTGCCTCTCTATTCTTCCTCCATATTCTGGTTTCCTTGGTTTCCAAATGAGATGCAAAAGTTACTCTCATCAGAAAAGAGGACTTTGGACCACTGAGCAACAGACCAGGTCTGTTTTTCTTCAGCCCAGGTAAGATGCTTCTGATGTTGTTTGTTGTTCAGGAGCAGCTTGACAAGAGGAATACATTTGAAGCCCATGTCCAGGATCCGTCTGTGTGTGGTGGCTCTTGATGCACTGACTCCAGCTTCAATCCACTCCTTGTGAAAGTCCCCAACGCTTTTGAATGGCCTTTTCCTGATAATCCTCTCCAGGCTGCGGTCATCCCTGCTGCTTGTGCACCATTTTCTTCCACACTTTTCCCTTCCACATAACTTTCTATTAATGTGCTTTGATACAGCACTTTGGGAACATCTAACTTCTTTTGCAATTATCTTTTGAGGTTTTCCCTCCTTATGAAGGGTGTCAATAATGGTTTTCTCCACAACTGTCAGGTCAGCAGTCTTTCCCATGATTGTGATTCCTACTGAACCAGAATGAGAGACCATTTAAAGGCTCAGAAATCCTTTGCAGGTGTTATGGCTTTATTAGCTGATTAGAGTGGGACACTTTGAGCCTAGAATATTGCACCTTTTCACAATATTCTAATTTTCTGAGATTGTGGATTTGGGGTTTTCATGAGCTGTAACCCATAATCATCACAATTATGACAAATCACAGCTTGAACTATCTTGCTTTGCATGCAATGAGTCTATCTCATATATTAGTTTCACCTTTTAAATTGCATTATTGAAATAAATGAACTTTTGCAAGATACTCTAATTTTTCAAATTTCACCTGTAGTTTACTTGGACTTCAGTAAGGAATTTTATAAGGTAGACCATAACCTATTACTAGATAAAGTAGAAGAATGATAAAGTAGAAGAACCTATTACTAGATAAAGTAGAAGAATGAAGGTTGGACAGCATCACCACCACATAAATTCGTAACTAGCTGACCAATCGCACTCAACCTGTAGTCCTCAATGGAACTGCATCTACATGGAGGGAAGTAATCAGTGGAGGTTCTGTTTTAGGCCCAGTACTCTGTTTTAGGCCCAGTACTCTTCAACATCTTCATCAATGATTTGGATGAGGGAATAAATGGGGAACTCATCAAATTTGCAGATGACACCAAGCTGGCAGGAATAGCCAACACTCCAGAAGATACAGAAGGATCTTGACAAACTTGAACATTGGGCACTATCTAATAAAATGAAATTCAATGGTGAAGAGAGTAAGGTTCTCCATTTAGGCAAGAAAAACGAAATGCACAGGTACAGTATAGGTGGTACCTAGTTTAATAGTAGTAACTATGAGAAGGATCTTGGAGTCCTAGTGGACAACCATTTAAATGATGATGTAGATGTAGAAAAGATGTGGAGACTGTAGAAAAAGTGCAGAGAAGACCAACAAAGATGATTAGGGGACTGGAGACTAAAACATATGAAGAATGGTTGCAGGAACTGGGTATGTCTAGTTTAATGAAAAGAAGGACTAGGGGAGACATGATAGCAGTGTTTCAATATTTCAGGGGTTGCCACAAAGAAGAGGGAGTCAAACTATATTCAAAGGCACCTGAGTGTAGAACAAGAAGCAATGGGTGGAAACTAATCAAGGAGAGAAGCAATTTAGAACTGAGGAGAAATTTCCTGACAGTTAGAACAATTAATCAGTGGAACAGCTTGCCTCCAGAAGTTGTGAATGCCCCAACACTGGAAGTCTTTATGAAGATGTTGTCTAGCCATTTGTCTGGAACAGTATAGGGTTTCCTGCCTAGGCATGGGTTTGGACTAGAAGATCTCCAAGGTCCCTTCTAACTCTGCTATTGTGCTGTGTTGTGTTGTGTTGTGTTGTGTTGTATTATATTGCATTGTATTGTATTGTATTGTATTGTATTGTATTGAACCTTGCTTGGTGATGCAATAAAGGGGCTTGGTTGTGCCATGAGGCGACCTCTGCTGGTAGATAATTCTATTATGTCCTGGAGGGTCATGTCTTAATCCCATCACCCAGGAGCTGAAGATAGGCTGGCCCAGTTCTGCTAGGGCTATTAGCAAAGGTAGCGGCTGCTTTTCAAGAGCTTGTTTCTCCTTTATATTAGGGAAATATAATATTCTGCCTTTTTAATATTTTCTAGAGTATTTCATTCTTGTTGGAGATGGATGGGTGCTAACTTTCTACAATAGTCAGTAATAAAAAAAGTTTAAGAAAAGAGAGTCAGGAGATATAAAGCTAGTGTCAGCGTTCCAAATATCATGCAGAATTAAATCAGAGACCAAGGCAAAACTATCCTTAAAGTTCCAACTTAATAAGACAGACATGTTGGCATCATGCTATGGAATCCCAATACTGGAAATGACATCAACATTCCACCCAGTTAAAAGTTCATGATCTTGTCCCCACACCCACAATCCATCACATGGTCCAATCTTCTTCTTCCACGCTGGCATCCACACCCAGCTGCTTCCGGTCAGGTGTACTGGTGCGGAGACAAAGGATGACCTTGGCTTCTAGTAAAGAATGAAAACAATACATTCCACAATCCTACTCCTTCTATTCCCCCCTCCCATCGACTATACTAATGAAACAGCATAATGAAATAAGAGAAAGTGTGGCAGGCCAAAATTCTAAAAGGAATATAATTGCAGGCCTGACAGCTAGCTTATGTTATGTAGAAAAATCTAAATGATTTTTGCATTTTAATTGATGTATCCTAAATAATGCATTTGGAATTACAAAGAGGAGAGTGGCTGTTGCTAACTGTGTGATAAACTTGTTTTCTTTTCTCTCAAAGCCAAGGAAAAGAAGGTAAACAAATTTATGATGAGAGCCAGTTTGGTTTAAGACACCAAACTAAAAAGTAAAGAATATGAGGTCAAGTCCTACCTTAGCTATGAAGGCGGACAGGATGACTTCGGGCAAGTTATTGTCTCTTAGCCATAACAAAAAAGCTACTTTTTGCTTTCTCAACTGTTATTGCCTAATCTCTGTACTGTTTGTCTAAACGTCTGTACTGCCTCCAATACAAATTTGCACTTCAGCCTCTCTCAATAATCCCATCCCAGGAATATTTGTTCATGTTTATGTTCATACTTATTACCAGCTATTTTGTACATGTTTGACAAACAAACAAACAAATAAATAAATTTTAGCATCATTGGCTCCATGTGGGCCAGTAAGAAAAAAAAAATCTAAAACTATGTAATGTTTTCCCTTTTACTTGTGTTTTAGCTTTTTTTTAAAAAAAAAAAATCCTAAATAGGTCATGTGAGAACATTTAGTGGGTTTCATTTTTGTCCCTTAACATGACATCTGGTAAGGATGAAGATGTACCCAGGTTTGCAAGATCTTATTCTGGGTAATTATTAAAAAATGGGAAAGTATTACATATCTTTACAGTTCAACTAAAAACAGTTCAAGCCTTGCCTTAGAATATAGCTGAATGTAAATAGTCCTATCCTAGTATGGCAATAGGGCTAAGACCCAAGACAGGAGACTTACCAGAGTCTGAGGTTGCAAACATCTTAAATTAATTATAGCACTGATCATTTTTAAAGTATTCTTTTAACAACTAATCTGTATCCTGCTGATCATGGGAGTGGAAGCCACTTTGAAATTAAGCCATCTTGAACCTTAATCAATGATTTGATTAAGGTCTAGGCCTAGCAAGAGAATGCTTCCCTAAGAGAGATAGTTTATACATTTCATATATGAAAAGAAGAACTTGCTTTCTTGCTGGTGGACAGAATTGAGAAAAATAGGTCTAAAAAATATCCAATAACATCAATATGGAACCTAAAATAGGCACTTAATAACAGATTTGAAAATTTGGATATTCATTTATATACTTGTAATTATTGCATGTTCTAATAGATGCAATTCTTATTGATGAACTATATATCCACAATGCATATGGGCAAAACAAGATCTTAAATGATCCCCCATCAAGTAAAACTCCAGGAAAAACTTGTGAAAGACTGGGCGTGGCAGATTGTGGGGGTTATCCATGTTGGGATAATTAGCTTATAATAGGATTGCACAGTTTGAAGCACTATACTATTGCTTTTCTTCTAAGTGTTAATTAATGAATCCTTCTTCTTAAAGATATTTCCCTTATGATGTTATTTACAAATAGACAAAACATATGGTTTTAAATGGTGATTATGAGAAATTTTATATCCAAATATATTTTATTCTATTATATTGTTTCCCTCTTCCCTTAAAATATGAACAGAATCCACAAATATCTGAGAATCACTGTCTCCACTAGATAATTGACAAGTCAAGCTGAAACAAAGTTAATCAATTAGAATTAAGCAAACTTCCTCAAATCCCCAAAATAAATTATCCAGACCTAATCCACATATTGACGGATAAGTTCTGCAAACACAGAGTTAATTAAACTAGGTCTCCCAGAGGAACTGCATGTTCACAAGATTAAAAATATGGTATCTACACATACACAAAAACACACCTCTCAAGTGTCACCCTAGAATTAGCACATAGACACTTCACCCTGGAAAAGCTCCCCATATAAAAATCTGCTGCTGTACTGCATTTCTCTACAGCCTGCACCTAAAAGCAAACTTTTGCTTTTAGGAATAAATATTTCTTCTTTGCTCACAGCTTCATTGGATTTCATTTTTATTTATCCTTGTGCAGCCGTATCTGGAATTGGAACCCCAAATTATTCTTCTGACAATTTTAAGGTTAAGTAATTATGCCAGTTCCTGATTCCATTGTATAGTGCTTAGTAAATCAGACATTTATATTTGTCCCAGACATTGTGACTGAAGCCAGAAAATGAAAGTGAAGGAGAATAATCTCATTCTTTTTATGAACCAGTACCTCCCACTTAGTTGAGGTTAAAGAAAAATGATCTGTAAACACAGAAGGTAATATACAAATTCTATATGAAAACAGTCTTGAGAAGTCTACTATCTTCTCTTAATATCTAGTTTTGTAACAGTATTATTAACAGACTTATTGTGGGAGTAAGTATTGCAATTTGACATTAAAAATTCAAAGGCTGCTGTACTCTTTCAACACTCGTACTTGGAACAAAATAAGAAACAGTTATTGATTACTGACATATGTCCTTTACAAATATTTGAATTAAGGGTTGTTTTTAAGAGAGACAGAAAAAAAAAGATTTTTGATCAATATGATCAAATATTTTGAAATTGTTCAACTCATAAGATAATTGTTCAGATTCTTTTCTCCCCTCTCTCTTTCCTTTCCCTTTCTTTTATTATGTGTACCAATTGTTAATTCATATTATATAATTAATAGTGTTGCAATCATTTTTTGATTATGGATGCTTATATCTAAAATAAAAATAATCAAAAAAACTTTAAAATTGGAACAATGCCTGCTTAGTTTTTAGATTCCCTGAAATTCTTTCCACTGTACTGCATATACCTATCTACCAGTGATGGAATTCAAAAAATTTTACTACTGGTTCTGTGGGCTGTGGCTTTGTGGGTGTGGCATGGCTTTATGGACATGGCTTTGTGAGCATGGCAGGGGAAAGATACTGTAAAATTCCCATTCCCTCCCCATTCCTGATGGCAGGTTACTGCAAAATCGCCATTCTTTTCCTATCCCACTAACCTGCTTTCCGGCTCCATTCTCCTGTTCAGGACAACAAAAGAAGATCAGCTGGGAGGCAACGAGGGTGGGGCCAGCCTATTTGCCAGTTCTCTGAACTACTCAAAATTTCCGGTTCTCCAGAACCTGTCAAAACTGGCTGAATACAACCTCTGCTATCTTCTTGCTTTTCTCTGTTTCAATTTAAAAACAATGCATGTCTCTCCATGTTTTTCAAATTTGATCTGAATTTCTAAGTCTTCATGATGTTCTGTTAATCTTTAATGTTAATAGTTATGTATGATTTTAATGACTTTCTTTTTTACTTTTTTATTTCTACACAGGCTCACTTAGACAGCTTGGATATGAATGTATGTGTGAATGTCACTGGAAGGAACAAAAACAAGTCTTTAAAAAATGTCTCGTACATTTCCTGTCAGATAATGTTAATTAAAACATTATCAGCTTCAAACTGAACTTTGTTCATTGCTCTTTGATTCATAAGAAAGTAGATGCTGCCAAAAGGTTATAATATTGGATATATTATATCCTACAGTTATAAACCTATCTGTCTAAGATAGTACAACTCATAAGAAGATAAAGCCTTGATGGATCAGACATACATCTCTCTCATCTAGGATCTTAGTTCTCACAAAATTCAATCAAGAAAGCCCACAAGCAGGACACAAAATTTAAAAACTCACTTAGTAGTATAAAACTTTTTGCATAAATATAAAGGCATTTCAGTTAAACTAGTTAAAGCTATTCATTAATGGCCTTCACCGATATCAATATGAGATTCTCATGATATCTGTTTCATTATGTAATAATTATATTAAATACCTAATACTGCTTGCTGACAAGGACAAGCAACTTCAAGATTAACTGTTTTATCAGCTCATGCTATGAACAGTTCATGCATTTAAAGATTCTGCACAATATCTTAGTTGTACTGTGCACTAAACCCTTCTGGACTATGATGTTGTTCCTGGGATCTGTTGGAGCCACGCTTCCAGTTTAGTACTCACAGCCTTGGATGCTCCTATTGCCACTGGCATGACTTTGGCCTTTACTTTACACATCCTTTCTGGTTTCTCCTTCAGGCTCTGGTATTTCTCTAGCTTTTCATACTTCTTCCTGATATTTTTGTCACTTGGCATCACTATATATATCACTACTACAGCCTTTAGGTCATTCTCTTCTACTAGTGTATGGTTGATTAGCTAATAATACATTAGCCAGTCCATCTAGATCTGGAAGTCCCACAGGATTTTAGTCCTCTTATTCTCCATGACTGTCTGCGGAACCTCTCATTTAGACTTGGAAGGGTCTAGCTTAGTGATGGCTAACCTTTTTGTTGTTGGGTGCCAAAAATGCAATATCTTCTCTCTGGCAGCAGAAGTTTCTCATACATTCCTTAGCCCAGTGTTTTTCAACCTTTTTTGTGCAAAGGCACACTTTTTTCATGAAAAAAATCACGAGGCACACCACCATTAGAAAATGTTTAAAAAATTTTAACTCTGTGCCTATATTGACTATATATAAAGTAATTCTCCCACGGCACACCTTACACTATGTCACGGCACACTAGTGTGCCGCGGCACAGTGGTTGAAAAACACTGCCTTAGCCCACCTTCCTCCCTAGAAATTTACCAACCCTCCCCACTTTTCTTTTGGGCAAATTGTGAGCTGGAAGTTGATGCAAGCATTGATAAAAGTGAGTCAGCTTTGAGAAGAACTAAAATGGTAACAGGCACTTTTATTTTTATTTTATTTATTTTGGTTTGTCAAGCATGTATGAGAAAACAAGTATGACTATAATATATAAACATAGAAGTATAAGCAGGTATATGTATATATGTAAGAAACTAGTACAAATAGATGGGAACAGTATGACAGGAATGGTAGGCACACTGGTGCACTTATGCACTCCCCCTTACAGACCTCTTAGGAATGGGGTGAGGTTCACAGTAGACAATTTAAGATTAAAGTTTTGGGGTTTGAGGATGTTACAATGTAGTGCATTCCAGGCACTACCCAGGCACTTGGGATAAAAATGTGGGAAACTATTATATTAATAATAACTTAAATTAAGTACCAGTAAATAAAAATCCAAGTGTATTTTTATCCACGGGGGGAGGGGGGACAGTATTGATACCAAAATAAAATTAGTCTTATCCCTTGCGTATACTGTTCTACCTCAGGTAGTAAAATGATGTGACTATACTCTGCCCAAGATCAAGACCCTCAATTAGTGATTATTTGGGAGCAAGAAAGAGGATCTCACCTTTTTGTTTTTAAAAAGAATGTGCCAGTAAGTGTCTGTGTGATTAAGTATCATATTGCTTAACCTTTTTCTGAACTCAGAATTCTGTTTTCAAGAGTCCCAAGCTTCTAAATACCACACCCAGGATTAAAAAGGAGATTTAAAAGCACCTAATGAACATAATGTAAATTGGCTTTCATAGCACCTCTGTTTTTATACACATACAAACCAGGTGAGCAATTCAGAAGAGCAACAAAATCTGACTAATACATTTACCTTCTAGATGCCTTCCTGATATTTTGGAATTGCTCTAATCTCAGAATGCCTGTGTTTGGAATTCTAAGAGTTACAAACAGTTCCAGCTTTACTCAATGTCAGGTTGGAGAAGGCTGGATAGTAGAATTATACATTGATTCATTTTATTTATTTACACACACACACACACACACACACACACACAGTCTGCTTCCTCCCATATTTGGGCATACCAGGGGTTGTGACACTAAATACATACCTACTTCCCTGGCTCAGCTGATAAGGAGGAGAACCTTGTGGCTTAGTGGTTAACACAACTGCTTAATATATAATACAGCACAGGTTCAAATCCCAGTAAGGGTATGGCTAGCTGATGAGAGCTAAATAGCTTGAAATAGATCTATACTAGTCTCCCTTTATTTATTTATCAGCACAAATACAACACACACATACACACACATATACACATATATATAAATTTTATTTTGTTTGTACAAACTTCACATCTTTACAACACATTATATTTTTTTTACTTATCTGTTGTGTCTGTTTTATCTATACCAATAAATCTTTTTAAACTATGACTTCATATATTTGTGCATTTACATTATTTCATACATTTTTTTCATTCTATATATAATATTCTATATGTTCTATGTATAGCAGTTTTTACTACATTTATGTCATTTTGTAAAGTATATATTAAATCTTTTATAACTATGACTATATATTTGTGCATTTACATTATTTCATACATTTTTTTTCATTCTATATGCAATATTCTACATATTCTATGTGTAACAGTTTTTACTACATTTACATCATTTTGTGTAATATTTATTTGCTATAGTCTATCTCATATTTCAATCTTTTAATCCTTTTCCGGTTTTGTAGTTGTCTATTGTTTTGTTGATCTTTCTTCTTTTCTTTTTTGCTTTTCTGCTTTTCCCCTCCTTTCCTCCAGCCAATTGTACAATAAATCCATACGGAGTAGTATTCCGATTCATCTTTCTCTTTTAGTTCTTTCGTGAGCCTATCCATCACTGCACATTCCAATATTTTTTTTAATTACATTTTCTTCTGTTGGTATATAATTATTTTTCCAGTTTTGTGCGAATATAATTCTTACTGCCATAATGATGTGTAAAATTAAGTATCTATTATTTTTTTCATAATTTCCTTTTATAATCCCTAACAAAATAATTCAGGTTTTAGTGCAATTTAATGCACATCTACCACATATGGTAGTATGTTCCATGTTGCTTGTTTCATTTCCAGCAGATAGGTGAACACTCTGGGAACATTTTTGCAATTCTCGCTGGTGGAAGGTGCCATTTGTAGAACATCTTGTACATGTTCTCCCTATAAGCCATTGCCATCGTTAATTTGTAGTTTTAATTTGTAGTTTATTTCCCAAATTTTTTCCCATTCCACCAATTCTATACTATACCCAAAATTTATCGCCCATGTTATCATCATTTCTTTCACAGTTTCTTCTTCCATTTTAAATTTTAATAAGTAGTGATATATTTTTTAATCAATTTTTCTTCGGTTCCCTGTAAAATTTTATTCAGCTCTTGCGGATCCTTATAGAATCCATCTCTTTTCCTGTCTTTTTTATACCTTGCCTGTATTTGTAAATATGGCCACCAGGCAATATCTGTTCCCTTGTTTTTCAGTTCTTGCCTTGTTTTTAACCTTTCTTGGTTGTCTAATATGTCTTTATATCTTATTATCTTGTTTATGTCCAATACGTTCTGGTATAGCAGAGCTTCCATGGTGGATAGCTAGGTTGGGATTTTATTATAATGTTTTGTTTTGATTTTTAACCTTGTTTGTAGTAGAGATTTTGGAAATAGCTATGAATCTTGTCTTTCCCATCCCAGGTAAAGGCGTGCCAACCCAATTCCAAATTATAACTTTCTATTGTTAATAATCTTTGTTGTTTAAATTGATCCAGTCCTTTATCCAGGTGAGAGCTGCTGCTTGGTAATAAAGCTCCCAATCGGGAAATCCAAATCCTCCTCTTCCTCTACTGTCTTGTAACAATTTTAATTTAATTTGTGTTTTTTTTTCCCTGACCAAATAAACTGTGCAATTAATTTATTTAAATCTATGAAAAACATTTTCCCTAGGCTAATCGGCACCACTTGAAATAAAAATAAAAAAAATTGGTAGTATGTTCATTTTAATGATGGCAATTCTTCCTATTAAGGATATTTGTAGTTTCCTCCAATTTTCCAGATCTTTCTTAATTTTCTGAATCATTTTAACATAATTATCTTCTTTAATTATTGAGCATTTCCCTGTCAGCCAAATTCCTAGATACTTTACTTTTTTTTGCTATTTGCATTCCCATGTTTTCCTCTAATTCTTGGTCTTGTTTTTTAGTAAAATTCTTCATAATGATCTTTGTTTTGTTCTTATTAATTTTAAGTTCTGCTACCTTACCAAATTTCTCTATTTTTGGATTAATTTAATTCCTGATTTTAATGGATCCTCTAATATGAATACCATATCGTCTGCAAAGGCCTGTGATTTATATTCCTCTTTTTAAATTGTTAATCCCTTTATTTCTTGATTGTTTCTAATTTCTGTTAGTAGAACTTCCAGTGATAGTATAAATAATAAAGGTGATAATGGACAACCCTGTCTCGCTCCTTTCGAATAAATTGATTCTATCATTTTTATAATTTTTTCTCCAAATCTCATCATTTTTAACTGTGCAATTATGAAATGCCAATTCAAGTTATCAAAGGCCTTCTGGGCGTCTAAGAAGACCAGTGCAACTTGTTTTCCCAGATTCTATTCATAATATTCTAGTGTATTTATAATTATCCTCATATTGTTTTTTAATTGATGTTTTGGTAAGAAGCTGTTTTGATCTGTGTGGATAATTTCATTTAATATTTTTTAATTCGCTCTGCCATTATTGATGTAAATATGTTATAATCTGCGTTTAGTAAAGAAATTGGTCTGTAATTTTTTGTTTATTGGTGGTCTGAATTGTCTTTGGGTATCAATGCTTCCCTCCATGATTTTAGTAACTTTGCTTCTATAAGTGCTTCATTCAATAAGTCTAAAATCACTGTTTCTGTCTGCTCTTGCATGGCTTTATAAAATTCTACAGGTATACCGTCTGGGCCCAGTGTTTTATTATTTTTTTGTCTCTTCAATGCTTCCTTTAATTCTATCACTGTGGGGTTTTTTTTGTTTAGCATTTCTCTTCTCTCTTCTTCAATTTCATGTAGATTCCTTGTATTTAAGTATTGTTCGATACTGTCTTGTAATATATTTTCTTTGCTGTACAAATTCTCGAAAAATTTCTGTACTCTTTTTTTCCCTCTTTCCGGTATTGTATGTTTCCCCTTTCATCTTGTAAGTGATGTATTATTCTTTTTTCTTTTTCTTTTTTCAATTTGTGTGCTAACCATCTTCCCACTTTATTCGCATTTTCAAAATACTTTTGTTTTGCAAATTTGATTTTTTGGGGCCATCTCTTTTTGTGTCATCAAATTTAATTTGTGTTTTATTAGTTCTTTTTTCTCCTTTATTTTTTATTCTTGTGGGTTTTTTTGCAGGTCCATTTCCAATTCTTTAAGTTCTTCCTCTAATGATTCTTGTTTTTGTCTCTTTTCCTTGTTTTTCCTTGCCAAATACGCTATTGTCAACCCTCTTGTAAAAGCTTTTGTAGTATCCCATAAATTTTGTAATGATGTTTCTTCTTTCTTATTTACTTCATAGAAAAGTTTCAATTCTCTTTCTATCATTTTTATATATTCTTTATCTTTCACTATTCTTTGATTCATTGACCATCTCTTTTTCTTTTTTGGTCTTTTCCATGTTATTTTTATTGGGTTGTGATCCGCCTAGGTGTTTGTCATTATTGCAATCTGTTCTGTATCTCTTCTCAATTCTTGGGTTGACCAAATCATATCTATCCTTGATCATGATTTGTGGGGGTTTGAATAATATGTAAAGTGTTTGTTTCCTATATTCCTTTCTCTCCATACATCTTTCGGGCTCAATTCCTGCACCATTTCGAAAAAGATAGATGGTAGCATTCTTTTTTTCTTATTTCTTTTGTTACTCTTGTAGTCATCATTGATATCTGTTATAGCACTGAAGTCATCACTTAGACATATATCCTTATATTCTATTTCTGTTATTTTTTGGTGCATTTTCTTGTAAAATTATTTTTGATTTTTATTTGAGGCGTATATTGCTGTAAGAAGAATTTTTCTTTGTTGTGTTTCTATTTCTATCATTAAAATTCTCCCTTCTTCATCTGCATTTTTTTTTCATTTATCCATTCTTTGATATATATTGCAATTCCTCTTTTTGTTGTTGTGCTAATGTTGTAAATAGTTTTCCTAACTTTGGGTATTCTAGAAGTTTGTTATATTGGTTTTTAATATGTACCTCTTGAAGGCATACTATGTCCATATCCATTTTTGTAATCTAGTCAAAGTTTGCCTTCTCTTTTCCGGTGAGTTTAATCCATTTATATTTAGTGAGAGTAACTTAATTTCTTGTTCCATGGTGTTATTTGTGTGCCACCCTTAGTTTCCTTGTGTGTCTTGTCTCTATTCCTATTTTACTACCTTCTTGTTCTATTTGTTCTCTTTCCTGTCTTCTTCTTTGTTCTCTTTCTTCCTCCCTGTTTTCAACTGACTGTTCTTGACTTCTACTCTCTGGTTCCTCTTTACTTTCTTATTCTTTCTCAGCGGAGAAATGATGTTTAAAGAACTCATGTGCTTTCTCAGCTGTGTCTATTTTATATCTTTTATCCTGCCAGGTAATCATCACTCCCTCTGGTGTGAGCCATCTGAACACTACATTGTACCTTATTAGTTGTTGTGTAAGGAAGTGATATTACCTCCTCTGGTCTGTCACTATTTTCAGGATTAGTCTGAGGAGTTTTATCTCTCTTCCTTTATATGTTATTTGTTTTTCCTCTCACTTTCTTATATACTTCATCTCTTACCGATTTTCTAGCAAAGCATACATGGATTTCTTTTGGGAGCCTGTGTCTCCTGGCATAATTTGTGTGGATTTGATACACCTCGTCTATGTCCCTTCTCGTTTCTTGTTTGTTCTTTTGTAATATGTTCACAACAATCTCTGTGATTGTTTCCCCTAAATCCTCCTCCTTTTCTTCTACTATATTTTGAAAGCGCAGAAAGAAGCCAGCTTTTTCAAGTTTCAGAAACACTATTTTCCCCTAATTGTCTGTTTAGTGTAGTCACCTTCTCATCTACCATCTCTATTCTCTTCTTTGTTTTTTCTACCTTTGTTTCTACTTTTTGAATTTTTTGTTCATTTTTTGTTATTTAACTTTGTATTTTCCCTGTTCTATCATCTACTCGTCTAATCTCACTCTTCATTTCTCCCATTTCTGGTTTAATTTCTTCATGATTTCTCCTAGTTTCTTTGTGATTTTTTGTAATTGTTTCTTGTGTTTTCAGCATTGTTTCTTGTATCATTGCTAATGCATCTTGCATACACTGAAGGTTCGTTGTTGAGCTTGCTTTCTGTATACCCAGTGTGCTCTCAATTGTGCACTGATTTGAGGGTGAAGATGTTGTGATGTTGGATTGGATATTGCCTTTCTATTCATTTTACTAATTGTTGTTGTACTTGTCATTTTTGATTCATCAATTCTTAAGCACAACAAATATCTCCTGTGAACATTTGCTAGTTTGAATTTCACACGAGCATTTGGTAAATGACTATTCTCTCAACTTCAATCCATGCACAGCAAAAGATCCACGTCTCATTGACAAGATTATTGAAAGATTAATTGAGGTTAACTACAGGAAGAACACATAGCACATTAAACATTTATATATATATTAAAAACATAAAAGTGCTACATAATATCATATATGTGGGGAAAGCTATATATTCTTATCTAGTCAAAGTGAGGAGATTTGAATCTTTGCCACTGTGTTATATTCTGACAGAAATCTTTTTTAAAAAATAAAAATTTTGTGCTCATCAGCAGCTCCACAGTTAACGCTTCCTAACACAGCTGCCAGAACAATTTCAAGCAGTTGACACTCTGGTCACCATCTTTGGTTTGTTACAAAAATATTTCTAGAGGTGAAAATGTACCACTCTGAACTTTGGAAAAGAAGATATTCTAATAATTTTAAATCTCACAACTGAGGGAAAAATGAACAGTGTGAAATGGAAATACTCAAGGAATTGGGGCAATGAACAGAGTTCAATGGGCAATGGGGATAAGTAGAGTTGCACTTTCTAGAGATAGTCCACTATTCATTTGTTTAGTGATGGTTTGAAGTTAAAATGGCACAGAAAAAGTGACTTATGACTGTTAACACTTACAATCATTGTAGCATCCATATGGTCACATCGTTAAAATTTGGACACTTGTCAATTACCATGTATTTATGATGGCTGCAGTGTCCCAGTCAATTACCATGTATTTATGATGGTGTCCCAGAGTCATTTGCTCACCTTTTGTGATCTTCTGACAAGCAAAGTCAATTCATTTGATTCACTTAACAATCAAGTTACCAACTTAAAAATTGCAGTGATTCACTTAACAACTGTGGCAAGAAAGGTTGTAAAATGGAGCAAAACTTATTTAACAACTGTCTTATTTAACAATGGAAATTTTCAGCTCAATTATGGCCATAGGTTGAGGACAACCTGTATAGGAGACCTATGAAGACAGATATATCCATTCAACCCTTCTGAAAGATCTGCCCCTTCTAGGGAAGAGATGAAGCCACTAGGAGATATAATCCATTCTAAAATCATGTTAAGCAAGTGACAAAATTATAATTTGAAGTTTGGGGATGCTAGGCGATTTCATTCTCTTAATTCCTACGAAGTCTGGAATTGAATTTTTGGGTTTTTATTTGGCCATAAACATTATTTATCTGTACAAGTCATTGAATACTTTATTTTCAAGAAAGTTTGGAATCATATGAAGAAGAAAATAATGTTTTTTAAAAGGTAGCATATTCAATTTAATGACCGCATTTCTTCCTGTCTAAGATAACTGTAATATTTTTCCTTTAAGAAATAAGCTTTTGTTATATTTTTCAAGTTGATAAATAGTTATTTTTAAATAAATAAATGCATTCTTACATCTCAAAGTGACAGGAATTGGCTATGGGACAAATCTGGTTTCTGAACTTTGAGGATTGTGTCTGTGGTATTCTTCAAACTGGAAAAAAAATTAACATGCTCCTTTAAAAATTAAAATAATGTTATTTGAAAAGTGATGCCCTTTACAGTTTTGGACAACCTACGTCCAAATTCCTTTGACAGAAACATGGAAGAAAGGAACTGTGCTGGAATATATGAAAGTTATATTGCTGCAGGAGATCAATCCATCCAGATAAGCTGTAAAAAGTGTGGTTACTGTAGGGAATTTTCCACATCCTCTTAAATTAATAAAGCCAGTTAACTTTTAACATTTCTCAAATGTTGTAGAACTAGTTATTCATATATAAAAAGTGTTCTTCTTTTCAGACTTTGCTCTTTTTAGCCAATGTTGGTAGTTGCATTACAAACTTAAATGATCAGTTAATTGGCAGTAATTGACAGTAGTTAGAAAGAGAACTGCTAAAAGGAAAAAAATGCATTATTATTACTCATTCCTGTTTCACCAGAAATAGAAGATAAGCAAATAGCAATAGCAGTTAGACCTATATACCGCTTCATAGGGCTTTCAGCCCTCTCTAAGCAGTTTACAGAGTCAGCATATTGCCCCTACTGTCTGGGTCCTCATTTTACCCACCTCGGAAGGATGGAAGGCTGAGCCAACCTGAGCCGGTGAGCTTAGCAGTCAGCTGAAGTGGCTGCAGTACTGCACTCTAACCACTGCACCACCTCGGATATAAGATATATCTGTCTTAGATAGATATATGTAATAGAATGCATAAGTGATCATGAAAAAAAGAGGGGAACATTTGCACCTCCTCTAGGCTGCAGCCTAGGAACAAAATTAGACAAGAGGGACAAAACCCAGAGTCATTTAAGGGTTTGAGAACCAAGAAAGGACCTCCATAATGGAGATCAATTAAAAGTAGAGGAGAGGAAATTTGTATTTTCAGACTTGCAAGATTCTCTTAATTTGGGCTTAAAATAAAGTAGATTAAAGTGCATCCAGTTGAATTTCCTGCCTGATTTACTTTGGGAGGCTGAAAGTACAATGGAAAAGGAGGATGCTTTTAAATAATTTTGATACAACAAGAAGATAATAGCCAAGCGAAATACTGCTGCAACTAACAAATATAAGAACCACACCTTGTTTATGAGAATTATAACCATATTTTTGCCATATTTTTCTTTCAGTGAGAAAACCTCACTGAAAGAAAAGAATATGATCCCCCAGAGTTAATTATCTTTTTGTACTAATATAATTATGAATATTCTTAATACTTTAATGAAATAATTCTTTAGTACATTTAAATAGATCCAATTTATGATGCTTATGTATATTGGAGTATTTAGGAATTTAGAATAGAAAGGAATGAGTGTCTGTATATACCAGTGATAGTTAATCTTTTGGCACTGAGTGCTAAAACTGGGGTACCTGTGTGCACCTGAATCCAAAAGACAGTAGCTGTCCAATGCACATGCGCGCGACAGCCAGCTGCACTTCTGGGCTCCATCACACATATGCATACCAGACAGCTGGTCTAACACACATGCACATCAACCAGCTGCTTTCTTCTGACGTACGTGTGTGCGCCAGTTTCAGCACTTGGTGCCGGAAAGGTGGACATGTGCGTGCTGGAACCCAAAAGACAGTAGCTGGCCAGTGTGCACATGCTCACTAGACCAGCTGTCCAGGTTCACGACTGAATTCGGAAGAGCAGCTGGCAACAGCACACGTGTCCACAGAGAGGGCTCTGCATGCCACCTCTGGCATGCGTGCCATAGGTTCGCCATAATGGGTATAGCCCGGCGATGGCGAACCTTCTTTGGCTAGTGTGCCATAAGTGGGGGAAGTGCAGAGGGGTCGCCATGATTCAATGTGTGACCCCTCCAGTGCACATGCATGTATCAGAAGCGCTCCCTCCCATTTTTTGCATGCTTTTTTCGCCCTCCCCAGGCTCCAGAGGCTTTATAGGAGCCGGGGGGATGAAAACAGCCTTCCCACCCCCCAGAGGCCTTCTGGAAGGTTCAGGGACCTTCACGAGGAGTCCCTGAAGCCTCCGGAGGGCATAAAAAGAACCTACGAGTAAACCGGAAGTGATCTCCTATTTGCTCGTTGGGTCAGTTTAAGCCCTCCAGAGGTTTCAGGGACCTTCAGGCGGCTTCCCTGAAGCCTCCGGAGGACTAAAAACGACCCTATGAGCAAACAGTCCTCCGGAGGGCTTAAACTGATCCAACGAGCAAACCAGAAGTCCATTCCCGACCTTTCTGTTTGCCCATAGGGCCAGGGTTTTGCGCTCTGGAGGCTTCAGAGGAGCTCCTGAAGCATCCAGAAGGCCTCCAGGGAGGGCAGGGAGGCTCTTTTGCCCATCCCAGGCTCCTATAAAGCCTCTGGAGCTTGGGGAGAGTGAAAAATGGCTTTAAAAAGCCTGAATTCAGCTATCCAGTGCATGCAGCTGGCCAGCTGACAGGGCAAGCAAGGCAAATGGCTCTGCATGCCACCTGTGGTACGCATGCCATAGGTTCGCCTCCCAGATATAGCATCCAGTGATGGAACGCCCACCATTTCTGCAGGCAAGCTGTTTCACTGGTAAATTGTCCTCACTGTTAGGAAGTTTCTCCTTAATTCTAGGTTGTTTCTCTCCTTGATTAATTTCCAACCATTGTTTCTTGTCTCCCTGCCCCCCCCAGTGCCTTAGAGAATGAGGAATAAGCACTATTTATCTAATTTATATAGTTGCCCATCTTACCACTGGGCAGAGGACATGTTTTACCTGACAAGACTGAATTTGATTTGAAAATTAATTAAAATGGAGAAATTACAAGAATGCGAAAAGTTCTAAAGTGAACATACAAATTGTATGAAACTGCATCATATTTAATTATTAAAACGGATATACAAATTATAAACCAAGAGAGTGATCTGGATAAAATTTTCTTATATTGAATTTACAAAAGAGGCTTGTTAAAGAGTAAAGAGTTGAAGAATATTATAAGAAGGGACAAAGAAGAAGTGAAAAGATGACATTGTTTGAAGTGACAAAAGATCAAAATTGTTAGAAATAAAAGAAATGCATACAAAGTTGATTTATTTGATCAAGAGTAAAAGAGATACATTATCTCTGGTAAACTCTACTATCGGGATTAAAATTACTATGCTTTATGAATTTGCTTATAAATAAGGGATAGGATATATAAAGAAGAGATCATTTTATTTTAAAATAAGGTTAAAATAATAATGACTAAAATTGCTTATACTTGTAATGACTTAATAAAAGAGTGAAGTTGCAATTTAGCATCCTTCCTCATGTCAATTTGCTGGCTCAAATTTTGAGAGAACCTATTTCACTTCCCCCTCCTCATCAGGAAACCATTGTTCTATTACTGTTCTTTTAAATGCTGATGCTGCAGCAACTTGAGACAGAGCCTCTGTCCTAAATCCCAGACCTGTACAATGTTAGTTAGGTGAACTGTATGCAGCCTTGTATGCAAATCCTTTTTTTAAAAAAGGAATAAATATAGAGATTTCATTCCTCAAAAGATAGGTTGCTGAACATCTTTTAAGTCTTGCTGCTGCACTTCCACTATTCCAATGACAGCAGACCTTTGTTCTGGCCCACAAGAATTTATTATTTATCAAAGGTCCTTTTCTCTTGATGAGTTGGGCAAGCTATCTTATCTATTATTGTGGGGATAAATTTGACATATTCAGAGACTGCCCTCTAGCTTTCCAACCACGGAGAAGTGGAAACTGTAGCATAGACATGTTATCACCAAAGCTAATATACTTTCAAGTACAATTGGTACTTTGAGTTATTTTTTGGAAATAACTCTGTTTGTGATATAATGTCAATTTTCAGAAACAGGATCAGGAATCCCTGCTATATAATATACAGTTTTGCTACTCGTGAGCTAAGCTCCATAAGGACAGTTCAATCTATATTTATAAATTCTTCTTGGTGCATAAAATTCCCTCCTGAAATGGAAATGAGGCCTAATTTCAATGAAAACTCATGTCTGGTTTTGCTGCTTGATATACTGGACTAAATTACTTTTTTAAGACAGTATTCTAAATACCTTGACCTTGAAGTGCAACTTTATGTCTTTATAGGAAGACAGGCATTAGCATAAATGTAAAATGTTATTCTTTGATCCTAAGAACCTGAAGAGTGCTTTGAGTGAGCTGAAGCCAAACACTGTTGATACCAATATTCAAGCACAATCTAAGCAAAATTTCAACATTTACACGAACAGACCAGTTTGGGACATCACTCTTCCATGCCAACTGTTTAGAAAACATTTATTGTAGCAACATGGAAGATCTTGTACCCTCACTACCACAGTGCTTTGCTAACTAGCAAGACGGAAGATTCAATAATATATCTCAGAGGAATTTATTTTTTGGTGGAAATAGAAACAGTATCCCATGTAATCTTGGACTGTCTCTTTTCATATATTTAAGCAACCAGACAATGTTATTGCCCCATTCTCATGTCAGCATAGAAAAGAGTGGTCAGGTCACCAGAATCCCTACATTTGTTGCAACTCTTATGATATTAGACCTGGTGATTTTGGTATTTTTATTCCTCTTTCTTTTTAGATGTTTTTGTTATTTACACATTGTTTGTTTCTTCAGGATGTCTGTTTCCGTGTTTGTCAAGTCAGAGGGTTTTCTGTGACAAAGCATCAATGTATTTATATTTTTAAAACAATACTTCTGAAATTCTTATAACATGAGATAATTACTGTCAAATTTAATAGTTTGATGGATGTTTAATTAAACTGAATTATGTGAAATTTTATCCAGCTATTGTGAGATAGTATTTGGAATCCAGCTCCATGTGTACCATTTATTAAATCTTAACTTGTTAAATGAAGGTAGGCATGTATTTGCCCAGACCATGATAATAAGTCATAATAGCTTATTATAAATTAAACGTATAGCAATGGAATCATAAAAAGATTAAATCATGCATCATAAAAGACAAGCAACAACACCCTTCAAGTCAAATCAAGTCTTAGTAAGGGAACTTTAATCATTTTCTCTTCCTTTTCACTGGTTGAAATGGAAAGAAAGCTCTCAAGGTTTAGTGATTACTATTATACTGTCTTTAATAATAATTAGCTTTGAAAGTTAAAGATTAGAAAAAAAGATTTTATTTTGCCTCTTATCAAAGTTACTATTTTGTAGCTACTAATTTGCAATTAAGCATGTTTTGAATTGGGTATGTTTTTCATTTTAACCTATTTCTGTGGAGTATGTTGCTGATATAGAGAAAAATTTATAAGTGACTTCATGTACCAATAATTTTCACCAGAAATTTACCCTATACTGGAAATTTGAATCAGTTTTACTTTAGATTAGTTTAGATTTATATAAATAGACCAGTGAAATGCTGTGGACATAGTATACTTAGATTTCAGTAAGGCATTTGATAAAGTAGACCACAATCTATTTCTTGGTAAACTAGAAAAATGTGGGATAGACAACATCATCACCAGATCTGTAGCTGGCTGATAAACCATACTCAATGAGTAGTCCTTAATGGTACTACATCCGCATGGTGAGAAGTAAGTAATGGGGTACCACAAGGCTCCATTATAGGTCCAATATTCTTCAATGACTTAGATGAGGGAAGAGAAGGGGAACTCATCAAAATTGCAGATGACACTACACTGTCAGGAATAGTCAACACCCCGGAAGACAAACTGAAGACAACGGCCCCTATCCAACAAAATCATTTCAATATGGAGAAAAGCAAACTTTTACATTTAGGCAGGGAAAAAAAATCAAAGGTATAAGTACAGATTAGTCAAGACCTGGCTCAAAAACAGTAACTGTGAGAGGGATCGTGGAGTCCTAGTGACTCTTCACTTGAATATGACCCAGCAGTGTGCAGTAGCAGCAGCAGCTTAAAAAGCTAATACAATCCTTGGTTGTATAAACAGGCATAGAATCAACATCACATGAAGTACTAATACCACTTTATAAAACCCTAGAAGGACCCCCCCTGGAATACTGCAAACTATTTTCATCACCATACTACAAAAAAGATGTTGAGACCCTCATCTCTTGAAATTACTATTAAATTCAGTTTTTCAAATTCTTTATATGAAGGTAAGTTTTCAACATGGTTTCTGCTCTTTATCCTTCTCAATAAAGTATGCATTCTAAATTCTTTTATTTTGTTTGCTTATACTCTCATTATTTCCCTTTAATGTATCTTTAGCATCACTTTTATTCAACAGATTCCCTAAGTGGTTTTCTCTTCTTACAATATTTAAACAATAATATATTGTTCTTACTCATGGAATAGCTATTTTGATTTCCTTTTCAAACTGTATTTACAGCTTTGGAGTAAGTAGTGAGGAAAGGGATCATAACTGTTATTGACTGCCAAAATATATTGTAAATTCTGTGTAAATACAGGGACAGAAACTAGTTTCTGTTAAACTAGCAACAGAAGAGCTCTTTTTGTCTATTTTTCTCAAAATTTTCATTTTGTCCCATGTTATCTTTCTATTGCAATTCTCTGTAATGAATCTTTAATCTTTGAATGCAGACTGTGGTGAACAGCATAGGAGACATTTTGTTCTCTAACACATCCTTATTTACTTCTGTTTGCTGATAATCTACTGGAACAATCCACAGTGAAAAAGCCTAGAAAAAGAATATTCTTGTCCAGTATCCTAATAAAAAGTTTCCTGGGTATGATAAAGGTACACAGGCAACTCTAACATCCAAATGAAAAGCATAAAGATGGAGAAAATTCTACGCTGTATATACCCTCCTCAATTGATGAACTGGATAAGTAATCAAATATAATTTCAAGCAAATCATGAATGATGCTGCCATATTTATTAGTCATTAATAACTAGGCTGAGCAAACAGAATATATTTGGACATAGTGAAAACATTATAAAACTAAATCAAACCAAGTATGGAAAAACCACAGAAAACAGGGTTTCCCAGCTTCTCTTGTTCAGACTTCTTCAATAAACCTACCAGATTGGTCATGATCCAATAAGGAGTCTGCTATTTTTGCAGTATCTGGAAACCTGGTGATAAATGAGCCACACAATTCAGCAGTGTTGGTTGAGGAGCTAGGGTCAGTAGGTACAGGGCTACTGGAAGAAAAATTGTTTATCCATTGCAAATAAATAAAGAAATAATGATCTGTTTTACAAATCAGTGAAAAGATGATATCTGAAAAGACTGCAATGAGTCAGAAAAGTGATTACACAGATAAAATCTGATCCACTTTGTCAACAGTTCTACTAATTACCAGAGCACCTATTTAGCCACTCCAGGTGGGTGCATGCACATTCCTTCTCTTTGGTAAATGGACACTAACTTTCTGACCATTCATGATAGTCTCTAGTCTTTTCAAGATAGACACTCCCACCCAAACATGTTAATTATCTTAGTCAATCCAGAGAGTGTTATATTAAATTAAATTAAATTAGCCTCAAAGTACCTATCAATGTAGGTAATGGTGGGGCTTCCTAGTGAAGCATGAGAGTGCTTTCTCTCTGTCTCTTCATGACACAATCTTGTCATATCTGCCAGCTTTTGCTGGGACTGCTTTTAAATGTAGATGCTATGGTGTCCTAGAGTACTTGGAATGTGAATTAATATTTTAGGCTCTGTTTGAATGTACTAGTAGACTGGTGGAATGGGAGAAAAACAAATCTCAGGAGTGATCCCTCAATCTCAGTCCTTTGCATGGCCTGCATACATTAATAACACCACCACAATTTGCTGGCACTGTCTGTGGTAAAATAGGAATTGACAAGCAAATTTACACCACTGTAATTTTTTGCCAGTTCAAGGACAAAGCATTTGGAAGACCTTTAAGTCTTCAAGTTGTAACAAGATTTGATTTTTACACAAAGAAATGGCTTCAAAAGATTACTGGAATCCAGTGACTGGCCAAGGTGTTGCACAAGCTGCTCTGGACAATAAGCTTGTTTCCTGACTCCACTTCAGCTCAGCTACAGCTTTCCAAGGTATAGATTAGTAATGACATGTTGGGTTTTTCCCCCCTGCTAGCACAGATTTAATCTCATTTCTTGGAACAGCGGGAACGCTACAGCTGCAGGTAAATCAGTAGTACCGTCACTGTGGCGGCAGCAGCAGATAAACGAAACCACAGGGGCGGCCCCCTGAAAGTGCATGAAAAAGCGCACATGCGTATTACTCAGCTCAGCCAGCTGGACAGGAATTTCTGGCCCTTCCCATCACTGGCACTGGACAGGTACAAAACTACACCTGAAGGCAACGCAGCCTCTCCCCGCACACCCAGTTCTTTTTTCTTTCTTATAGTTCCCGCCTCTTGTTTTTCATTGGTTTTGGCCAACGGCTCAAGAGGAAGTGTGTGAGATGTGCGCTAGGAGGAAAAAGTTTTGTTTGTAAGCTTAGCAAAGAAGAGGGGGAGGATTGATGGAACGCGGATATCTTTTTAGCCTACTTTCTTTCCTTCGTGTTGTGCGTGCGGCTCGGCTGGGAGTTCCTCGCACTGTGTTTACTGTATATTGGCCACTCCTGCAAAAGGTTCTTTGCCCCTTGCGCGGACGCGGAGCGGGGCCAGCTTCCCGAGGATCGTTCACTCCTTTGCTCAGTCAGCGAGTGAGCGCGCGGCACCGCAGCCAGCAACCACTGTAAAAAGAGCCTCCTTTCGCTCCTCCTCCCTTTCTCCCCCACTCCCCGATCTTGGGATTGCCTCAGTCTTTCGGCATGGGTAGCGATTGAGAAACTGAAGCAAAAAGAGAAAGGTGTTGCTGAGCAGAGTTAGCTTGGGGGCGACCGAGAAAAAGCGCAGCGAGTGGATTCAAACTTTCGGACCACAGGCTCGATTTGCCGAGCGCTGGCGCTCCGGATTGTCGCCGCACACGTCCAGGATGGGGCACGGAAACCGCCGATCTGCGGGAGTTTCAGCAACAGGCGCGGAAACTTTAGGGTCGAGACGGGTCTCTACTGCTGCTGTCCTCTTCGCTTTGCTATTGAGCACCTTTAGCTCTGCTATAAATCAAAAGAAAGGTAAGTCTGAGATGAGAAGGAGCAAGTCAGCCACACTGCGCATGGGAATTTCGCCAAGAAAGGGACTGGGCTGTAGCCTGGAATCTGTCTCCTGGATGTATGGCGAGAAAGCTGTTGTTCAGGAGCACACTTTGTACATGTTTGGTTATATTCAAGTTGTGGCCTCTGTATAATCACTTTGGCCAAGGGCATCCACCGATCATTTGCATTCCCTCATTATTAACCCAGGCACGTATAACTTCCTACCACCTCTGAATTTCATATGTGATTAAAGGGACTCATTAACTTTACCACTATAAAGTTACTCTGTGAGTTAAGTATAACATTATCTTCTTTTGTTTTCTTAAGATTTAGTACTTCTATCGGATCCTGGTTATCAAAATGTGAATTTCAGAAATTATTCTTGATACTTATTAAATGCTGAGTGATGGAATAGGCCCAAGGTGGAACAAATACCCTCCTTACTCCCCATTTTGACTTCAGGCTTTTGAAAGAGAGCTTGGTCACTCTAATGAAGGTGACAAGTCAACAAAAGAAGCACAGAGCTGTAGAGTCACCTTCCCATTGTTTTCAGTTTTTTGGCTAACACAATCTCACATTTTTTTGAGAAACAAGAACAGCTTTAAAAAAAAGATTCATATTTAATTGAATGGTGAGCCATATATGTGTCCTAAACTCAAATTTTGTTTTCCGCTTCTTCATAGAAATCTTTTATACTTCATTGAATCATATTTTTCTGTAGTTATATTGCTGCAAGTAGTCTGTTAAAGTTTAGAAACAAGATTCTCCTGGTTGTTATTCTGAAGATATAACCAAAAGCTTCAAGGCACTCCTCTTTTAGAAAGAGTAAATTTCAAGTCCTTGAAAATTCAACAGGGATTAGAACTTGGCAGAAGAGACTGACCTCTTGTTTATATGACCCTTGTAAAAGGCTGATGTGTGAGTTTCATAGGAGTGTACATACTTTGCACAGAAGTATTGCTGAAAAATTATTGTGCTCTTTCTGTAACGTGGGGAAAACCACCAGTGATTCATAGGAATGTCTGACCCCAAGAATCAAAATTCTGTACAAACTTGAAATTATAAGTGCAAAATATGTGTTTTTGCTTTATTTTTTAAATAAACCTTTCACTACTAGGTGCTTTATATTTTTCTAAAATGTAGTTAAATGTAGTGTAGTGAAATAAATAGTTATATCATGGTTTGGGAAGGAAAGGGAAAGGAAAAAGAAAATGTGTTGTTCTCAGCTCAAATAATTTTCCAGGTTAACTTGGTTGAGAGCCATTTTATCTTCTGCTGGATTTGGCTTGATGTGTTTTCAGACAATACTTTCTTCTCCCTTCACCTAACCTACAGTTAAGTCTGTGAAGAAAGCTTTTTTGTTGTTGCAGTTGTTGTTAAAGAAGTTAAAGTATCAAGGAAGTAGTGGAAAGGATTCCTGTAATGTATATGTTGTCTTGTTGATGGTCTTCTGTCTGCTCTTTAATTTCTTTCACTTTTATGAAGTTTTGAGAACAGCAGCCAGTTTTCATTCCAGGCAAATCATCTTTATTTTAGAAGTCTTCCAATGGAGAAAAATTGAGTTTTCCCTCTTTTTCCTTTCATTGCCTCTGTTCAGAGGGAGGAAAAAAAGTTGTAACTTGGAAAATATACTTTGTAAACTAAACAAAATCAATTTAAATATTTCATGACTTGGGCAAATAAAACCATCTTTAAAAAAAACCTTTCTGAATAGTTAATTGCACAATCTTAAAATCAAGAAGCTTCGTTTTGATCAACTCTGAACAGCAAGTTTATACCTGCCAGTAATGTAATTAGGGCAGGGTTGGGTTGATATTTTTTTTCCTCCCTTCCTTTATGCAATTCACATAGGTGTGAGTTGAATTGAGATGGGATAGGTGAGTTGGCTTGAGAATGTGGGAGGCAAAAATGAAAGGAGAATTTGAAAAAGAAACATTTAGAATAAAATTAGAATTTTCAATATTATGAAGAGGTATTCACATTGTTATCTCTGTTAACTGCTTTGACACAGAAATATAACAAAACTTGATAAATATTTTAAAAGAACTGATGGGATCATGGAAATGTGAATTCACCATCAATTTGGCAACCTGGTTCATTTTGTAGCATTTTGGAGGCGCAGTATTCATAAAGCTTTGCATAGCTTGATCCTGTTTTCTTTAAGAAAAGCCTTGAAATCTTGGCTCATTCAATAGAATGATTTGTATCTTCACTTGTGATCCGGATTTGAACTGATTTATTGGGTAATTATTGTGTAGTTTTTTTGACATGGATTCTTAATGGTGTGCTATTATTTTTCTGGTTCTCATGTGGTTTTGTGTTGTGTTTGTTTATTTATTGTATGTCAGCTAGAGTTACTATGCCTCTTGAGATTACTAAATGAATAAATATTTGCTTTTATTTAGTTTTGGTTTTGTATTAACATTTGTTATACGTTGTATAATACTCCTGAAGACTGAAACCTGCACATTATATTTTATAAGTAATATTAAAAATAATAGGTAAGTCTTTGTTCTAAGGAGCTTATAATCAAAACTTACCACTTCAGGTAAACAAAAAAGGACAATAAAATGTAAGTGAATAAAGAGAATTAAACAATAAGCTTCATGGAAAAGCTACTTAATAATAATTATGGAACTGACATCCAATGAAACACATAATGGAGTAATATCCTCAAATCTGTTTCCCCTCCTAAGGAAGAGACAAAAACCTATAGTCTTGTTGTAGATTACAGTTATATTTGTTTCTCCTGTTGCTAAAATGATTGAAATATCTGATTATGGGATAAGTATTTCTATCCAATCTTATTTGCTTGTAATGTTTAATATAATATAATGTAATAAGACCAACAGGAGATATGTAGAGTATAGAGGAGGTATTCAATGCAGATGAAATACATAATGTTTTCTCTTTTTTTCAGAATAGTACAACTTTGAGTTGCCCAGGCAAGTTGATATCTAGTATCAGCACAAATGAAAAGCAATACTTCATGGATAAATTATTTACTTAATTGTCTTCAGATATACTGGGACTGTAGGGGAAGACTGTAGTACCACAAAATTTATGATGATGCAATATCTATTAGTTTAGAGTAGCTCATCAATTCCTTTAAAAAGCTTTAGTTTGAACATCAACTCCCAAACATTTAGTGTATGAAAATCATGTAATAAATACCACTTTAACTAGTACCTACTTTCCAATTATTGGTAATTACTATTTATTAGTAATTGAAAGTACTTGTTAGGTAGATAAAAATGCCATATCTAATCTAAACATCTGGTTTACTGCACCCAATCATATAACAAGAATAATTAATAGTCCCAACATCCCAGAGTCATCAGTAATGACCACTTTGGAGAATCCTGGTTTAGAGGCTGTTAAGAGTTTAAATGAATATGGCCATCATGTTCTTAAGTACCATATTTCCAATTTTGATATTTTTGATGACTTAATATTATTAATTCTTGGTTGATTGATACTGAATCCATTGAATCCAATGACTGTGAATAAAGTGAATAGTAATATGCTATTGAATTCTACCTTTCCTGAGCAAGTCCCATGAACATTCAGATCTAATCTACAGAGGGGAATTGCTGGAACATACTGGGAGATTTTCTAGAGAAGAAAAAATGTGTTACTGGATGAATGATTAGTTGTAGAATTTAGATTTCACTCAGAAGTCTGTTGAATGCAAAATTTTGAATTGTTCTATAAAGGAATGTTATATTCTGGGTAAAATGCACATTAAATATAAATTAATTATATATCATAAATGCCAGCTATATTGTATTCCAAACATCTTTTAATTATCAGCTGGAGACTTGCTGTCTTGAAAATGCTGGTCTCAGTAGTGAAATTTAATAAAACAATTCAAACTCTACTAAAAATCAAATATTTTTTTCTCAGTTCAATGTGTTATAAGAGATGCATATATACCATTAACTTCCATTTTGCCAATAATAAACAAACAAACAAACAAACAAATCTTTACTTGCATTCTTGGGGGAAGTGGGAGGGAAAGGCAAAAATGTTAAAAATGCCTATGCATCACCCTTTCATAAATATATCATTTGAGCTTAAGTATTCTTATCAATGTTTACATTTCAAAGTAAAATTTAACATTATATAATACTTCTTGGAAAAAGTACAAATAGGCAGTCTTTAAGGCTGTAATTATATGTATTATGTTCAAATATATATTTTTTGGCTAGAGAAATTAATCACAAAGAGTTTCACTAATATAATCAAATTATGATCACGAAGACGCAAATGAGATTAACTCAATATATGTAGTAATCTTGGATTTTCCATCATCAGTTCAGGTATAATTAAGACAATCACTTAAAGAAGGTAAAGTATTTTTCTTTATGTTTCAAACTACAAGGGAAAAATTTTTCCCTTGCAATTCAATATTCATCATATGCAAAACAAAGTTAATTTTGCTGCAGATTTCTAATGCATATACAAAAACACACAATTTGTTCTGCTCTCAATCTTAAAGGTATTAATTTTCTATACAATTAGAGGAAATTCATGTTTAATCCATTTTTGCCCTTTGTGAATGCAAAATATGTACAATGGGTACTCAGAGAGAACTGAATTTCATTTTTGATTGCATATAAGGACCTAGTCCACAAAAGTAATGTAAAGTTTGTTTAATTTTATTTCTACTTAACTTTAATTAAAATTTAATAAAGTTAATATAATTTCTTTTCAGACATGTTTTAAATAATTTTTCCCTTTTGCCATATTAAAAATTAAACATTGTTAACATTTTTGGAAATCCTTAGAAGCTATATACCTAAGATTTTTAGTGATTGACTAGATTTCATCCAGGGGATTTATGAAGTGTTGATCTCTATTCCTTTAATTGTATTCTATTACTTTAATTACTATTCCTTTAATATTCATGAGTTCACCCTCCAAAGTGATTTGTATATCAGTGCTGTACAACATAGAAAAATAAGATCCCACCACAAACCTCACGGTTTATTAAACATAGTATGGCAAGCAGGACTTGAAAACCTAAAGTTGAGCTACTACATTAAACACTGCCTTTATGCAGAAATATGTAACAGATTTTGCTGAGCTCTGATGAATCTTGGTTTTAATGAATTCAATAAAAATAGGGAAGGTATCATTTTTGTGGAAAACAGCACAGTCAAATAGAACATCATGTTTCAAAATCTTGAGTCTTCTTACAGCATTTCTGTATAAACCTTAGGCAAGAAAGTGATTCCTTTTACTGAAATGTACTCTCATTTTTTCCTTTATTTTACATACTCTAGATAATAGTATATAAAAACCAAAAATATGTAGCAATAACCTTTGCTTTTAAAAAATTATCTGATAGGATATTGTAACCCTCTCTCCAAATCCATAGCTGTGCAATTTTTTGCTCATTTAAATTTCTCAGTATTGAACTAAAAGCTTAATTTGAACTGATAAACCTATCAATAAGCAACAGTAAAGCAGATAATATAAAAGTTAAAACAAACATCGGTATGCAAACGAATAAAATTCAGGAAGTAAATATAGGTCCTCTATATTTTTATATATTTTTATTTTTATTGAATTCATTGAAACCAAGATTCATCAGAGCTCAGCAAAATCTGTTACATATTTCTGCATAAAGGCAGTGTTTAATGTAGTAGCTCAACTTTAGGTTTTCAAGTCCTGCTTGCCATATTAAAAATAATCAAATAGTAAACACTATACATTAGAGAAGGAATTCCACAGCACTGGACTTGCTACAGAGAAAGCTCTTATCCTTGTTTACATCAGCTGGTCTTTCTTGGCAATACTCTCAGAATGCCCTTAATTAATACATAGTATTCTCAATTGCATAACTTTTAATCAAGTTCATTAGAATGTTAAAATAAAATCTGATAGGATCCTTAATAATCATCATCTTATCCTTCTTCCTCTTCCTCCTCCTCTTCATCCCCTTCCTCCTCCCATGTCTAGATCAAATGTTAAACTACCAAAATGAAGCCTCCTACTTGGATTTATCATTGCAGCAAAATAAGTCATTATGGTACATGTTTCTGGTAGTAGCTGACATACCCACAGATAGGCCAGGATTTATATCTCTCCACATTCACAGAGTGTGTTGTTATCCACTAACAGCCTCCAAATAGTGCAAGGGAGGTCAGATCCTTAAGCCATATTCTCCATTCCTTGCTCAATGGTCTCCTTCCATTTTTTAATTCAATGTTGTTCTTGTTGTATCCTCAAGAATGTTTGTTCTTGTCATAAAGCTGTTCCTAGATCTGAATCAGTGGGCTTGGGGCATATGTCCATTCAGAAGATATCGAGGATCATTCTCTTGCTTAGTTCTCCCATCATCTGCTGCTACTTCTCTCCTGATCTTTGATGGTGCATATTGAGATAATATATTATTTCAATTGATGTAGGTTTGAGACAACCTGTCACTAAACATACTGTTTCACTGATAACAGTATCAACCTGTTTCATGTGTGCAGATGCGCCCCAAACTGGAGCAACATACTCTGTTGCAGAGAGACTCAACACCATTTTTTTTCTCCTTGTTTCCTATCTTTTTTTCTTTTTTCTTTACTTCATGTGGTCTTTATAAAGCGAATGGATTAAGGTAGCAAGAACCTGAAGATAGTGTCCAAGAACAAGGATTGGCTTATTGGGGGCTGGTACTTGGGCTGGTGTGGGTGACTCCAGGATTGTAATTAGTCTACTAATCTACTCTTTAGATTACAAAATTTAATTACAACTTAAATACAACAATGTCAGAACCAAATACCAAAATGAAGAAAATAGCATCATATGGATCTGCAACAGCCACCTCACCTGGTTCAGCGACACAGAAAGCAACAGGCACAGTAACACAACAAGACAAAGTTATTTTGCAGCTAAAAAGTATGTTGCAAGACATACAAGTGGATATCAAGGAGCATATAAATAGAGTAGAAGAGAAAGCAGACAAGGTGGAAGATGAATTGAAAGAAGTCAAGGAAATGATGGGAGGAAATGAGTCAGTTATGAATCCAGAAACCCACATTTCTCTATTTTACCAAGTAGGTTGTGGTGTACTTTATCAAATGCCTTATTGAAGACCTTGCTTTTAGATGTCCACAAATACATTGCTTGGTTATCTTTTGCAGAATCTTCTGATAGGTCTGTAGTTTTCTGGATCAATTTTTCCCTCTTTTTTAAAGATGAGAACTACCTCATTCCTTTTCTAGTCATCTGATAGTTTCCCAGGAACTTTGAAACGGCTGTGGTTCATGGTTCTGAGATCAGGTCTGCCAGTTCTTTCAGAACCTTGGGATGTAATTCATCTGGTCCTGGTGATTTGAACTCATCAGAATGGATAGGTGTTCTCTTACCATTTCCTTATTTTGATTTTCATTCCTAATCTGAATTTTACTGATTTTTTTGATAGGTTGAATTTTTTAACTTTTATGTAAAGACAGATGCAAAAACATGAGTTAAATGGTTCTGCTTTCTTCCTGCTGCTCATAATTTTCTTGCCTTTTTCTCCCATTAATAAACTAATGGTTTCCCTGACTTTTCTTATTTTTTTATATGTTGTAAGAAACAATTTTTGTTATTTTTCTCTTTTGTCACAAGCCTTAGTTCATTTTGAATCTTAACTTTCCTGACTTCATATGTTCAAGTTATTTGCTGATACTTTGCCTTAGTTATGTGCCCCTCTTTCCACTTTTTATATTTGTTCTTTTTGTCTTTCTTTGTGCAGTTCTTTATGCAGCCCGACTGGTTTCTTTTAAAATCTCTTATTTTTCTTCTTTATTGGAATTTTGCCAGACTGGCTTTTTATCATCTCACTTTTCAAAATTTCCCAAGCTTCTTAGGTTGTTTTCCCCTTGAGGATTTTCATCTATGGAATCTTTTCCAAGCTCTCTCAAAGTTTATTGAAATCAGCACTCTTAAGTCCAAGATTCTAATTTGACTTTGTTCTATTGCTTGTGCTAGCATAAGATTGAATTCCAATACTGTGTGATCATTCCCCTCAAGGTTCCTGTAACTTCAATGCCTTACATCATTTCATCTCTGTTAGTGAGAATTAAATCCAGTGTGGCTGACCCTCTAGTTCCCTTCTCTACCTTTGGGGAGAGTTGTCTGCTAGGTTTTTTAGGAATCTGTTTGACCTTGCACAGAATTTGTCTCCCAGTCGGGGATGTCAGGGTAGTTAAAGTCCCCTATTATTATGGTGGTGTGTTTTGTACATAGAGAAAAAGGTTCATCTATTTCCTTTGTTTGGTTGGGTGACCTGTATTATACACCTATAGCAATGTCATTATTTTTCTTTTTTTATTGATCCAAATGCATTCAAGATGGGTTTCATCATTGTTCTGCTGTATTTCTGTAGAGATGGGCCATTCGGTCGCCCCAATTCCACCTTGAACAAAGGGATTAAAGAGTTGTAAAAAGAAAAAAAGTCATACTTTATGCATTGGTGCATTTTCATTTGAGTCATTTTTGACTGGCCCTGTGTTTGTTTTCTACATAATCTGTTTTGTGTCTGAGTTCCCTTTCATCCTTATCACCTATTTAATTAATGTACATAGTATGGCACACACAATCAAAAGCTTGATTTTTCTTAATGGCAATTAATCTTAATTGCACAAACCTCTATGTTGGGATTAGAGACCCTATTGGTTTTAGATTGCTGGGAACAAAAATGTTCTGTATCAATTAACAGTCCTTATTATTCAGTTTAAATGCTTCTCCAGAAAACTCCTGAATTTAGTATTAAGTAACTCAGTCCCTTTCTGTGATAGCTGTAAACCATCTCTTTAGCACAGCTTTTCATCAGACCAACTGCTAACATCATAATTGACATAACCAGAACCTTCTGCTTTATACCAATCCTTTAGCCACACATTGAATTCCACTATATGCTGACCTTTTCCTTTTTGTTCCTTATATACAGATGAAACCTCTTAAAAATGAGACTATAACCTATCCTGCTAAGTTCCTGCCCAAGCTCTGGAAATCCTCCTGCACAGAAATACATCTTTTTCAGACAGGTCATTAGTGTCAAGATGCACAACAATATCAACATCACTTCCTTACTAGCACTCTTGACTATCTTAACAACATGCCTCTTTCTCTGCTGACAGTAGCAACAGGCAGACATCTCACCTCTTTCAAGAACTCCACATTGTTTCCTAAATTGACGTTTCTTATAATTGAGTCACCAACTAGAAGGTGGCTAATCTTTTAGATACCTTGGATACGTCACATGACTGATTTGCAATACCCGAGTCACATGTTTCCTTATTCAAAACAATTTCTTTCCCTGCTCATCACCATCAATACAGACAACTGAACCTGCCACCTTAGTATTCATATTTAATTCAGCAAGGGCACTGTTTCTATTATTTAGGGGCACACCAAAAGTTTTGTATTTATGGCCCACAGTTTTCTATTTGCCAAATCAATTAGTTATCCATACTACCCTTCTCCTCAAGGACTTTGTAATAAGGGGGGCTAATAGTGGGGCAGTTCAATAGAACACATCAGCTGAGTTTTAATTTTTTTCAGCTTTTAGCTGAATAGTCTTAACTTTCCAAGTGAATCCAGTAATCATAACTGATATATAGTTCATCATGTCATAAGTTACCAGCTTTTGTTTACAATAAAAATATATATTAAGATATCACATCATATATGAAAATTAGTATTACTATATATAAGAAAGTTGAAACATGGGATAAGTCTATTCCTATCTGATGTTCTATATCTTTTTTGCAAGAAAATGAAATGAAAAATTGTGTTTTTACAAAATAAGCACATGTTCATATTTTTATCAATCTAATTGTCAATTTGCACTCTTACATATATAGTTTTAAATTCTTATGATATGGACATAACTTTGTTCATCACATCTCTTATTTGTGAATATCAGAGTGTCAGTGGACACCTGGGAGCATTACAAAAGGGTGGTTTTGGCACTCTTGAACATTGTTGTTATTATCTTATCACGTTTTAAATTGTGTATTTAAATTTAGCTAAGTATCTACTTTTCACAGCAGGTCTCTGTTATAGACTTTAAACTTTTTGCCATTATGTAAGATAGTTTCTCTCAAACAAGCTGATTTTGTGACTAGTTGGAAGTTTCTATGTTGTGTTCCAGGTAACAAATAGGGAATGCTTTAATAATTGCCTTTTTCCAGAATATTTTTTCCTATTTCCCAATCTAATCAATAGCTACATGATTTTACAATGGTCTCCTATCCATGTATTTTAAAAAATCTAATCCTGCTTATCTTTTTCAGAATAAACCAACTGCCTACTGTAACATTTCTGTAGAACCTTGTAGAAATCAAATGTAACCGCCATTTGGAATGAACTCCCCGCGGAGATTCGGACCCTCACCCCTCTCCAGGCCTTCCGGAAAGCCGTCAAAACCTGGCTGTGCCGGCAGGCCTGGGGTTGATGAGTTCCCCTCCCCTCTCGACTTGTATGGCCATATGACTCTTGTGTATTTTAATTATATGTATTGTGTTTGTATCCCCTTTTCCTGAGTCCCTCCCGGAGAAGGGCGGCATACAAATAAATTAAATCTGAATCTGAATCTGATTTTTTTTTGAAAATACAAAATAATCCAACTATATAGCAAAATAATCAGAACTAGCAGCTTATTTAGTTCATTTGCACTCGGTTTGATAATAATATGATCTTTCAAACTGGAGTTACAGCATGGCAGTATCTTCCAAGATCAATAGGCTTTGTTCTACTTAGCATCTGAAAAATATGCCATAACTATTCTTTGTTGTTGTAATTCCTATCACAAGAACTGTGGTAGAAATTATCTGTAAGAAAATTATCTATAATTTTAATTTTGTATCAAATGTCATCTTTGTGAGAATCAGAATATGATGAAGAAGAATTGTAATATTTATCAGTTTGTTAGAAAGTTTAGAACATTAGAAATAAGCGAAACAAAATATCTTCCGCCTGAACTCTCTGTGATACAAGAATGATTTTTTTCAACCTTTTTGTTGTCCAGGGCAAAATCTTATATTGCATATTCCTGTGAGGCACCTTCACTAATCATTTAAATTTCTGAAAACTTGGTTTTCTACATGACTTTGAGGAGTGTAGGGCTTTCAGTATTCAATTGCTTAAATGTTTCTTTAATTGCCTTGGCAAACTAGTAAGGCTGTAATTGTGAATATAAGTAGTAATTAAAACAGTGATAGGCAATTTAAAGCAAAATCAGGAACCAAAATAAATACTTCTTTACTTAGTAAACCACATTTCAGTGTTTCACTGTGTGACGCCAATAATAAGGTTTGTTAAAAAACCTTTCCCTTTCTAATTTCATACCAATATTATACATTATTAGAAATGGATCAGACATGTTGATGACTGATACTTCCCATTATTTCAGTTTATAAAGTTCAGTTCAGACATATAAAGTGACTAGAAGTTATAATTGTCACATTAACAATAAGTCTTGAGCAGGCTCACTTCCTCCCCTTATATAAATCTTTCATTTGAGGGAACAGACATGAGCACTTTATTTTTTTGCCAAGTCCTTTGAAAATGGCAAATAATACTTAAATTCAGGCCAGGGACTTCTGCATTTATTTGATCTGTCTTTTATACTTTTTCAATAATGTTATGAAAGGCATTGTACCAAGATTTATTGATTAGACAAAAGTTCTGATTGGTTTCAGGAAAGTTGCTATAATTCCTTGGATGTACATAGGTATCATTCATTTGGATATAAAAATATCCAATATAATGTAGCTGCAGAATGTGATATCCATTTCTGTATCTGAATATTTTTAATGACTGAACATAATCATTGATAGTCATAGAATAATAATAACAACAACAACAATAACAATAAATATGTAAAGTACTATCTTTATATGGTCCTCACGTTTGTGTGTTCTGAGAGAGCTATGCCAGAGTTTCAACCATATTGGACAGATCTCATCAGAGAATCCAGAAAAAAGACTGTCTCTGTCCCTCCTGTAAACAATATAGTGAGATATAATTTATAGAAACTCACACTGAATCTGATTCACCCAATCAACAAGGATCATGGTAGTAAGTGTTGTAGGTCATGGATATCTGATTACTACAGGATTCAGGATAGTTGTGATTAACAAGAACAATATTGTTTCCCTGTCACAAACATACAAAGTTGGGAAAAAATATTGATCCATTTTACAGATCAAGATCAATGAAAAGAGGATATCTGAAAAGAATGTATAGAAAAAACATAATCATCCAGAATCAGAAATACCAGAGCACAGCTTGGCAGTGATTTATAATAAGACATAAATTATTCACAGAAGTAGAATTGGAAGAACTGCAAGGATCTATTTAGGATATACATATTGAAGTCTTGACAAACATAGATAAAAATATAGGGAGTTGGCAGTAGAAGAAGTGAGTATAGATACTGAATCATTTTCATTCCCATTTGGGCACCTCCTCCTCTCAGAAAGAACAAAGCACTAAAAAAGAATAATTGAAACAAAGAGTAATTGAGCATCTAAAAGAATAACAACAGCCAACACAGAATAAAGTTAGCTGCATTGAAGCTTGTTCCAAAGAAACAGCTAGCACAAGTATTAAAAGATGCTAATAGTGTGATATCAAATATAAGCACCAGATCATTGCAAGAAACAAACTGACAAATTGACAGCATGCCTGCAGTTATAAATAAATATAATGGATGCAAAATCAAAAAAGAAAAAAGTCAAACAATGCACCACAGAAATAGAAGATCAGATTGGAAAATAAATCAGCAAGCTAAAATCAGATACAAGCAAATTATGCATTTGTATATAAGTAAGCTATACAGCTATATAGTAAGTAACTATACAGATGAAAGAAAAGCAGAAGAATAAGAAGTCCAAAGAATACTAGTTCAAGAAGTAGCACCTAGAAATCAGAAAGATATTTCCCAATCCATCAGTGGATAGAAATCAGTGAACCAGTAACCAGCTGACAAAGAAAAATCACTGCAGTTTTGGGCACAGGTATAACAGGATCAACTCAAAGAATACAACAGCTTTGATAAAATAATGCCATAAATATTAAACATCAAAAACATATCCCAGGATATCCTAACTCCTTTACATGGGTGATCTGAAACTAAATGGAAAAACACAATTTGAAATAGAATTCCTGCTCAACACTTTACAATATCTTGTAAAGCCAAGATATTGTTTGGATTGGACAAATGTCCCATGCTCACGATCAATAGAAAAAAAAAGTGAAAATTGAAGGAATAAATATGTCGGATGGAAATTTTATTAATAGTTTGAATATCAGGGTATTCTTCAACCTGATATCAAGCAGACTGAAGTCAACAAGGTTACATATAAATACATTATGACAGTGGAAATCTTTTTTTTAAATTTAATTTTATTTTTGTTACATAGACAACATAATCACATAACAATAGAAAAAAAGGCAGAGAGAAAAGAGAGAAATGGAAATGTTAAGTCTACACTCTATGGTGGAAATGCCATCAAAGTAATTAACACTTGGGCAATTCCATTCATTAATTATACAGACTTAAGCAGAACTAAAAACCCTGGATAGGAAAACTAAAAAATCCCAGCAATGAATCATGCTCTTCATTGATATAGTGATGTTGATAAACTCTACCTACCAAGAAAATGACAAGGGTGTGCAATGTTGCAAGTACATAGATAGCTGAAAAAGGGGAAAAAATGGGATTAGAAAAATATCTGAAGAACAATGAAGAAGATACACTGAAGTAGTATAGCATGAAGGCTTATTGATTACTGGAGACATCAAATTAGCTACAAAAAAAGATCAAATGATGATTAGAAAAGAAACATGGCAAGGAAAAGTATTATATAGCCAGTACATTAAAAAAAACAGCAGGGAAAAAAAAGATAATAACAAGACCTGGTAAAATGGCTAAAAGCATAAAAGTTGAAAAAAGAGACAGAAGGGCTAATTTTGGCTGCACAAATTCAAGCCTTAAGGACAAATGCAGCAAAGCCAGAATTGAGAAGATAGCACTAGACAGCATGCCACTTCTGCAAAGAAGCTGAAGAAACAGGGCACCATTAGTTGGCTGCTGCAAGAAGGTCACACAAACTGAATAGAAACAACAGCATGATAAAGTAGTAACAATGGTGTTGCTAGACATGGTGGAACCATAAAATAGAGAAAGTAAATGAAACTGAAAAAGCTAAAGTACTTTAGAATTCAAACAAACATCCAACCCAAGCTGAAACTTGACAAATAAAAAAGTCTGGATAGTACCTCAAGACAGCAGAATAGAAAAGAAAGAAAAATCACAAAATACAAAGACTGCAAATAGAAATGTTGCAAAGGAAAGGAAAGGTAGTACCAATAGTAAGAAACCTTTGGGGAGGAATCTCAAAACATCTGGAGCACCACTTGGATCTGATACCATTGGCACCAGTGGTGGGTTCCGGATCCTGTTTCAACCGGTACAGTGCAATGGGGCCTGACATCCCCCACATGAATGCACACAGCACGCACACATGTGCACAGTGCGCACATGCATCCTTACCTCCTGCGATTATCCGTGACGCCTCTGCAACACTCCAGTTGCTCAGCGGAGCATTGGGCAGGCGCCGTATGCTCTGTGCATGGAAGTGCCGAAGAGCTTAAATACAGGTAAGGACAGCGGACGGGCGGGTGGGCCCTCCAGAGCACCGTACTGGAATTGTACCCAGTGCTCCCAGCAGGCACCTCTACACCCGTACCAGGGTTTACCACCTGCAACCCACCACTGATTGGCACTGATAAAAATAGGTGGACTTGATAGGTGGACAAAAGTGCCAAATACAGTCTAAACATCTGGCTGACTATGTGACCAACAACAAGAATAATAGTATGACTCCTTGAGAGAAACAAGACTGGTTTGGAACATGTAATATGAAGATTTGCATATAAACTGTTACAGTTCTCCAAAGAGACTTGTTTATGGGACATATTTTAGAAAAGCATTAGAGCGTAATCCTGCTCTGTGATATGCATAGTCAGAATGCAAGTTGCAGAGTGGCCCCATAAGAGCTACTTTTCCCTAATATAGCTGCACTGGAAAATAATGTTATGTGATCTACTGTATTGTGGATGTGTCTTTTCTATAATTTGTACAGAATGACCTAGCACAGAATGGGACAACTCGCCACAGCCAACTTGCCATGGCTGCAATAGGTTTTTGAAAATACATGTATATCCCTATATACTTGTGGATAAACACATCAGTGGATAAGAAGACCATTGAATTTGTAATTGAAAAACAATGAAAAGTACCATCCATGAATACCAAATGTGAAAAACGTAACATAATGAAAAGATTGAGAGTTGACTTATTCACAAATGAGCTTATAGATACTAAATGTGGTACTACTCATTATATGCTAAACTGAAATATATAAGACATAACAAGCATGAATATATTCTAAACTTGTTTCACAAAAAGATTTAAGATGGACAAAAACCCAATCCAAGAAGATGAAATGCAAGAAAAATCAAGTACCACAAATGCCATGAAATCCCCTCTATATAGCAGTACAATAAATTTGTATTATTAGCTGAGGTTTTCTGTAGTAAGGCCTGAAGGTTTTCAGACATAAACTAAATAAAAATGTGAAGAAATATTACTTCTACAGTAGATATTAGTTCTAAATATTACTTCTACGGTAGAAAAGGTATGATAATCCAGAATACAATATCTAGCACCAAATTAAAAAACAATTACTGTCATAACTACAATATTACACTTTTTAATCCACATCATTTAATTAGCCGATATGCTTAACTTTTATTTGTATGTGTGTATATGTGTCTTCATGTGCTTGCTGATTTTTACATTTTATATAGTGTGTCACTCTCCAATGCAACTGAAATGTCCTCCCCTCCCCTCCTCCTCCTCCTTTTCTCTCTGTCTCTCTTCTCTAATTGAAAATAGGGAAACAAAAGGTGGAGGAAGAGTTATGATAAATAACTCGTTTTAGTGGTTTGGTCAGATATTTCAACATTGCCTTCAGCAAAGACATAAGCGATTGCTTAAATTAGTAACTGGTTTCTTGAGATCATGCTGAGACAAATTCTAAACCCATTAAATGGGACTATGGCTGGTAATAAAAAAACATTGCATCCAGACAGATAGGCTAACAAGTCACAGACAATCTGGTGTTCCAAAACTTTTCTCTATTTTGCTTTTAAGATTTATTTTGTCTAGAATATTAAGACTGTGATTTTTTTAACTGTTACAAGACAAGAGAAGAACAGAATGTTTTGAAAAAAAAGTTCAGATATGATAATAATTTGTATCAGCATGGTGTTAACATATTCCAAACAGAGCCTGCTAATTTAACCTTGATTCATATTGTGAGTGAACAATAAAAACAGATTTCCAGTTGTTCCTGACCTGTGGCCAGAATACAGTGAATCTGAGATTATTTGTTCTGTATTATTCATTCATTCATTCTCTACAAATTGTATTGATAAATATCAGTGAAATGATAATATGATAATATCTGTATGTACATTGTGACATTGTACAATGTACAATGTCACAATGTACTTACATTGTAAGAGCCAAGGTGGCGCAGTGGTTAAATGCAGCACTGCAGGCTACTGCTAGATCAGCAGTTCAGCGGTTCAAATCCCACCGGCTCAGGGTTGACTCAGCCTTCCATCCTTCTGAGGTGGGTAAAATGAGGACCCAGATTGTTGGGGGCAATATGCTGACTCTCTGTAAACCGCTTAGAGAGGGCTGAAAGCCCTATGAAGCGGTATATAAGTCTACTGCTATTGCTATATTGTCTGTAGTGAGGAGATTTTGTGCAAATAAAGGTTTCCACATGACCCTGAACACTGATAGTAGAAACCTATATAAGAACATAAAATTTCAATGTTGCCTCTAACTCTGATTTGTATAGGACCATGATGATGAACCTATGGCATGTGTGCCCAAAGTGGCACGTAAAGCCATGTTGCCTAGCATGCGTGGCCTAACCTGTTTGTCTTCTGAGTTTCTGGCATGCATGTGCATGCAGTGATCAGCTGTCCTTCACATGCACGGCAGTGCCAAAACTGATGTGCATATGGACACCAGCTAGCTGATTGTTGGGTGTGCATGCGCGCCAGAACCCAGAAGTTTGGCTTTTCTGGAGCACAATTCCTTCATGCGTGCAGCAGTGCTGAAAACTGGCCTGTGCATGTGCACTGTCCAGCTGATCATTGGATGTACATGCACACTAGAACTCGGAAGTTTGGCTTTTCCGGAGCGTGCCCCTGACAAACATGCACACACATGCACAACGTTTCTGCACGAGCTTTTCGCCATTACTGGAATAGGATGAGCTATCTGTTACAATATATGGCTTGAACAGAGTTCCTACAGGAAGAAATTTTGAACAGATTATTAATCCTTAGTTGTGAATATTGTTCTTTCAGCACTTCTGGACCAAGGGGAACATCTGTGTGGAATGATAAGCTCCAGATGGCTATGCATTGTGATTACTTCCTTATCAATTTGAAACTTTTACTTATATATAATAGCATTATAGTGCAAATTGTGGATCCTGTCACACACTTGGCTTCTCCATAAATCTACTAATTTCTGAGTTTAAACAGCATTTGCAAAACCAGATGTGAAAACTAAAGTTGTGTATTATATGGACAAACATCTAAGGAATAATACCTCTTCCCTAATCTAAACAGGAAAAAGTTAATATTTGTTTTCTGGGTAACAAATCTTATTAAAAGACATGTGCATTCATGAGCTGAAGCTTATTAATCAGATGCAGTCTTTTTTTGGGAGGGGGGGAAAGCACATTAATTAACATGATTGCCCTCTCTTATAGGGAGACTCTGAGCAGTTATTTCTGTGGTTTACAATCAGGAATTCAAATTTTAAGTGCTTTTACTTTGTTCCTTCCACTGTGCCATTTAATATAATCCCATGTGGAATTTCTAATATTTCCCCTCAAAATCTCCATTGTAAGAGCTATAAGAGTCAAAATATAAGCACTTTATATTTTGGTATTCTTTTTGTATTTATCTTATTTACTGTGAGGTACATGCCATTCTGCAGGAACTTTAAGGAATATAATCCGCTATAGTAAAATAAATTAATAGAAGCTTTGAAATAATTACAACCAAAAAGGACAAAAACATACAACTACAAGCCAGAGTGCACTTTGTAAGTTATAATAGCACCTCTTTCATATTTTTTTATAATCTATATATCATTGATAGAGGGCCAATGATCTAGATGGAACTTCATTCTAAAATAATTCTATTCACCGAGCACACACACACAGATACACACACACAGTACCATGTTCTCCCCAAAATAAGACAGGGTCTTATTTTGTTTTGACCGCTGAAATAAGCATTTGGCCTTATTTTCAGAGAGGTCTTATTATTTTTGAGGTGCAGGAGGTGGCAAGCATGGTCACCTCATGGCTGCTGCTGTGTTGCAATATTTTTGGGGAGGGCTTATTATCCAGGAGATCTTATTTTCAGGGAAACAGGGTAGTTATGTATCCATTTTCAGGTAGAAAATTTTAGCAATTAAATATAGTCTATTAAATTGTGTAAGGCAGTTTGATTAAAAGGATAACAGAATCACCTTTAATAATTGCATTCAAAGCAATAGCAAAATACTTTTCCTATCTGTTTCTGTTCCCTGCTTCTCATCTTGTTTTGCCTTTCACCATACTCATCTCTTCCTCTTTTTTACAGTCATGCTTGCTCTTTTTCCCTAATATCTTACCACCATCTGTTGCTACTTCCATTCCTTGCCCAACTCTCCTAGTCTCCATCTTCTTTCTTTCGCAACTTGTTTTCTCTTTCCTGACTTTCTCCTTCACTTTTGCTTCCTCCTCCCCCTCTTCTTCACTGTATGATCATCTTCTCCCTTGCCATCATCTCTTCTATCCATTATCTCTTATTTTTGTAGACATCATATACCAAACTTATCTTATTATTCTCCTAATTATCCTTCTGGCTAGAAGTTGCAGGTCTGTTATTTTCCTCCTGCAGCGCAAGAAAGAGGTTGGTTAACTAATCTATTGAAACTGCAGCCACACTCAATATTTTAAATTAACTTTAATCTTAACAATGAGTTCAATCAGTCATCTATTGTTTTTGTAGTGAAGAGTCTCTGAGGACATTGATATAGTGAAAAATACCCTTGAGGTAGTTAGTGGGAGAACTCACTGCTTATGGTTTTTAAAAAATCGTGCTGTTCTTTTAAATGCAATTTCAATTGCCTGGCTAATCAGCAACATTCCTAGTACTGTAGGGCAATTTTTTGTCTATTTGTCTTGGCGCGTTCCTTGTGGTCTAACTCTAATGGTACCTTTCTCTATATGATTGATATCAATACTCTAAAGTATTATACTTCTGGAAAATATAATTTTATAAAGTAAAATTAATTTCTATAAGAATAACACGTTTTAAATTTATGTTGGAAAAGCACTTTTTAAACTCACTACTGAAGAATGCTGATAAGAAATATATGTCTATTTCTAAACTTTAGTTAACTCATGGCCTCAAAAGATTCTTATTTTTAATGTGTCCTATTGATATTCTTTCTTGTATTCTTAGACTTCAAGTAAATTTTCCAGTTTAAACCAGCTTTGTGGCCATAAGCCAATCTATTGAAACTGCAGCCACACTCAAAATTTTAAATTAACTTTAATCTTAATAGTGAGCTCAGCGAGTAATCTATTGTTTTTGTATGGAAGAGTCCCTTAGGACAGTGGTCCCCAACCCCCGGTCCGTGGAGTACCTGGCACCGGGCCGCGCAGCGGCCGGGGGCCATGATCGCTGCAGCGGCCGGGGGCCATATTTGCAACTTTGTAGTCCTCATGAACGCGCCCTTTCTCTGCCCCCCCCCGCCGCCCCAGATGTGCGGGGCTGGGGGGGCGAGGGGAGGCCCGATCTCCCCCCCGCCCTCTTGCTCTGCTCGCCCCGGGAGGGAGGGGGCGGCGGCGGCGGCCTCGGCCCGAACTTGGGATGCTGCTGGCGGAGGCTGCCTGGGAGGCGAAATTTTGTCCGCGGACTCGCCCGGCCCGCCTGCCCCGTGGAATGACGAGGGGGGGGCAGGAGGGGGCGGCGGCGCTGCATTTTCCTCCCAAGGAGAAACTAAGGTTGCGGGGGGGAGGGGTGCAGCGCGGCCGTTTCGGGGGAACTTGGGGAGCTTCGCCGTTCCGAGAGGCGCTTCGCGCGCAGCTCCACCCAGGTGGGAGATGTTTTCCTCCGCCGAGGCGGGGAGGGGGGGCTTTACGTAAGACTCGCGGCGCAGCTCTGCCCCCCCCTCCTGGAGTGTCACCTGCCTCCCGCCCCTCCCCCCCGCCGCTCCGCCGAAGCGCTTTTTGCGTCAGGCCGGCGGGGCTCTCGGGGGCCCTTCGGCTGCAGCCCGCCTTCTCCCCCTCTTCCCTTCATGGAGCGCGGCGCGGAGGCCCACCCCCTCGGAAGCAGCCGGCCTCCGCTGCGCCAGCCGCCCGCCCGCCCGAAGTAGGACACGGCGCCATCTTTTTCCCCCCGCCGAACTGCAGCGAGGAAAAAGGGCTGCCCGAGCGAGCGGATCGCGGGGTCAGTTCCCCCTCCCTTCCCCCGGCGGCCGAGGAGGAGGAGGCGGGGCGGCCTCGCGGGCTGTCGGCCTTGGCGTGAAGGAAGCCCCCCCCCCGCCCTGCGGAACGCGTGCCCAGGATGGCCGCCTTCCCACCCGCCGGTCCGGAAGGCCGAGGGAGGCTCGTCTGACTGGTCCGCGGCGATAAAAAGGTTGGGGACCACTGCCTTAGGACATTGATACAGTGAAAAGTACCCTTGAGGTAGTGGGAGAATTCATTGGTTATGCTTAAGCCTCAAGTAAATTTTCCAGTTTAATATAGCTTAGTGGACATAAGCCATGCATTAAGGCTTCAGAGATAGATACAGGACAGAAAAAAGCTGGAGATATCAACATATTAAGTATTTAAAATTGGATTTAAAGCATGGGATAGCATGCTACCAAGAAATAACCAATGTCCAAAATTGTGGTTAGTTATACAAATCCTACTTCAAGACTCTGGACCACCTTAAATTCAAACCGGAAGAGAAGCTGGGGCCATCTTACTCTTTTGCCAAGCGAAGAAAAGGAAGGAGAAGAAGAAAGGAAAACAGAACCAAAAAACCTTTCGTATTTCCCAGTTTGGATTCCATTATTATTCTGTTGTTATTCTTTCCCTTACCAGGTCCGTTCTCTTGTTGCTGCTCGCAATATATCACTTGAAAACAGGCTTACGATTGGTGATGTACTTTCCAAAGTTCTGATTTATAGCAGTTAGTTAATTAAAACCTCCCTCACAGTCAAAGTTAGGCGAAAGTTAAGTAAGAAGTGCTTTTGGGGGGGGGGGAGTTAAGATTTATCAATTGGAAAGAGTTCAAACAAAATAAATCTTTCAAAGTATTTGGTTTCTTTTCTTTTTCAAATCCAAAACCAAGTTAAAAAATTTATTTGAATGGGTTATGGGTTTGTCATTTCTCTGCTTCCTCCTTTCTGTCCAAAAATTGATTCAAATAAATAGCTTTTGGGGGGCTGGAGTTTCCACCCTCCATTTTCCCTTCCTTCCTTTCTTTCTTTTTGGAAAAAGTCTCAATCTGACCATTAATATTATTTATGTTCTCAAGATTTCTTTGCCTTTTCCAGGTTTAATTTATGTCTGTAGATTAGATAGATTATTTTACTGCTGACTCTGTAAACCGCTTAGAGAGGGCTGAAAGCCTATGAAGCGGTATATAAGTCTAACTGCTGTTGCTATTACTGGCCTTTCATTCCTTCCAAATCTTCTGTTTTCTTTTGCTTTGACAAGAAGTTCAGCGTCTTGTCAGCCATATTTATAGGCTGTCGCCCCAACTCCGATTCAAAAGACAAATCTCCGACCTGTGAGGGCTCTGTTGCCTCCCCCTGGGTCTAATGAGACGTTGTCCTCTTCGTCCCCCCCCTCAGGAGAGGTTCCAGTCCAAATGGACCTCGAAGTTGGTTTGTCAGACAGGGTTCATGTGAGGCTCTTGAGAGCCCACACCCCCCACGTCTGTCCAGCTGAAGCACTTCCTGTCCACTCCCTGTGGATCTGGACATTAAGGTAGAACAAAAACTAAAATGGCCACCATTGTTTTTCCCCATAGCAATTAAACCAAACAAACCTAAGGTGGAACAGAACTCTGAAATAAGAACTGCATAACCGTATAATTAATTGTAACTTTGGAACTGGACATCATGGAAAACTTGGAATTTGAAGAACTATGTGGAATTTTAAAGAATATACATGAATTAGTAAAGTCAGTAAAATCAAGCCTAATTAGAATTTTGAATGCAGAGAAGCGGATAGCTATAGAAGAACTCAAAGAAGAAGGGGGCCAAGGGGGCCAAGGCTTTGAATGGGTAGAAGCGGAATGAAATAAAAAGCAGAGAAAAAACTCTTTTGGTCCTGGCAATGGTGTAGGGAAAATTGAGAAAAGGAGAGGTGTCCAACAAAATGGAAAAAAAAGCTGACAAAAGCGATTTTGGAGGAAATTTAAGGAAAATTGAAGCACCCCAACAAAGAGGAATAAAAATTATTCACTTGGTTACCTGGGGAAACTTGAAGGGAGTGTTAAAATAAAGAAAAGGGAGAAGACAGGAACAGAGAAGTGGCACAAAAGACTTAGCAGGAAAAAATCAGATAATTAGAAACTACTATATGGGAAAATATAAAGTTAAGATAAGGACTTTATTCCTAAATATGATAATAAAATGGAGTTGATAGCTGGTTGAACATGATAATGGAAAGATAACTAAACAAAGTTAAAATATATGGAATATGGATAAATATGAAACTGATATGGGGAGCTTGTAAAGCAGAGGTTTGTGATTTACCTTTTTAACTTGATAATTAAATTGAGTTGGGAATTGAGTGAACATGACAATAGAAGGACAACTGAGCACGGGTCAAAATCTATGTAACATGGACATACATAGAACCTTTAAGTTGATGAACAAAATGAGATGTTTAATGCTTGTTACTTTATATAATACATTAAGGGAAGTGTAATGAACACTGAACAGCAAACGTCATTTAGAGATAACTAAGGATAATCTAATTCAACGTATAGAAAAATAGAGAGGGAATATGAAATATACCTATAATGGGAAACTATTGTGATAAAAATACAGAATCACAAATTGGGGGCATGTAAGGATGTATAACGATATAAAGATAATGATGACAATAGCTGGGAACTGTAACCAGGTCTACATTTCAACCAAAATTAAGGGTGGGGTCTGTGGTTTAAAAGCACAATGACTACATATGTATACTTTTCTGTTATATCACTTTTTATTAAAAAAGAGGAGAAAAATTAAATATGCTTATTGAAAAAGAATTATAAATACCATCAAGCTAAAATGGAGCTTGCTCAGAAGCTGAAATACACCAAGTAAATGAGATAAAGAGTGGGAAGTAGAAGAGAAAGGTAAGGGAAGAAGAGGGGGATAGGAGAGAGGACAAAGGGGGGGGGAGAGGAGGAGAGAAATGAGGAGTGGTAAGGGGAGGGAGGAGAAGGAGAGAGGAAGGGGAAGTTGAGAAGAGAAGGACAGAGGGATAGGGAGGGGGAGGAAAAGAGGGAGAAGAAAGTGATGGATAAATCATAAATATGGTGTATGGAAAGCAGAAGAGCCAATAATTGGTTTTTGGGAGTTGTTGGTAAGATGAATTGATGTAAACATTTAATAATACAATTTGATGTTGGTTATGTAATAGCATACATGTGATTATATGTTATGAAAATGGAAAAATAAAAAAACTTTAATAAAAAAAGAAATAACCAATGTCAGTGACATAGTAGAATTCTATTTATTTCATAATAGATTTATATAACAACTGCTGCAGACATTGAGATGGAGCAGAATGAGTACTGTCCTACTTTCAGCCTGTTCAGTAGTTACAAAAATCCATCATAGCTGTGTGCTTCCTTTCCTGACCTCTTTGCTTATGTTCTTTGTAATGTGAAAAATAAAAGTCAATTTGAGACAGGGAACGCTTGTATTTCTTTATATGGTGTCAGCAGCGCTTATTAACAGCAAATAATGTTGAGTCTAGGTCAAATATCTGCTTGGGTTTGTCAGTGCCAAATCACAAACAAGGAATTATGTATTAGAAGTAACTCTCCTATATTTTATTAATATGTGTTGTGTTTACACTGGGAATGAACATGCAGTTCTGCATTATTATGCTGACATTCTGACATAAACTCATTTTTTTTGCCTGATGCACTACAATAATAATTTGAGAATTTGATGGCAAATTTCTCTGGAAAGTGCTGAGCAACTTGAATTTAATTACTTAATATTGTGAGCAGTAGTAATGTTCTGGCATGTAGAAAAACTACAAGATTTTCAGTTCAGTTAAAAGTAAACTTTGGCTAATTAATTTTAGCTAATTAATTTCAGCTAATCAATTTTCCTTTGTTCTAAAAATACTGTAGCCAAATTATTGTAAGGGTAGTATGTATATTTTAAAGCATTTTGGATTTCCATTATAAATTTGAAAATCACAGTGGATATTTGTAATTTTACAAATTATTCAACATGTTTTAGTTAACTTAATTGCTTCAAAAATTGAAATAAATGACAGCTTTGAGGAAGGACTTAGAAGTTATATGAGTTCAGATTTAGCCCATCAAGCTTGGGAAGATATTCTGTTGGGTTAATTACCTCTGTATATGATCATAACATATTGCTAGAATAATGATCCTAAGATTATGAAAATAAATTGGAGGTAAATAATGGCAAAGTATTTGCAATAAAATATCCAGAGTTCCCAAAGCATGCGTATCCAAACCCCAAATTGCAACGTGTGCACTGCCTGCACATGCATCCCTCCCCCTGCATGTGCACGTCACCCCTGCACAGGCCCCACTCCCGCGCACTGGTAAGATCAATAACTGAATGCAAAATAAAATAATAACACATTTTTGCCAAGCAGACTATAGGAGTCATACAGGAGGGTACAACAGAATAGGAAGGATTACCAAGTCAAAATATGACAATCTTTATGATTAGATGACTTTAAAAAATTACTTGAGATACTAGTCCAACAGCTGCAAGGGGACTGGACTCTGTTACAGTGGTGATTGATATGCCTTTTGAATATCTGAAATACCAAGTTAGATTATCATGGAAAAAATGAAGTTGACAGCAATTTTAAGGCATATAATCAATCAGTCATCAAGATTTTCATTAACTAAAAATACCATTTGAAGAGGGTGGCTTTACTTTATTTGATTGGCAAAATTATAATTGGCTTTATATTTTTTCAGTGTAAGTGGCATAAAAAATTAGTGCCATATAATTTTCTATGGACATTGTAAAATAGTTATTCATCATCTTTTCAGATATGGCAAATTCTTGGAACAGTATAGAATAGAAAAACTCATTTATATCCAGCAGTGAAATTTCTTGGACTACAAGAAAGCTTTGGATTGCAAAATATTTTTATAATGAGATTTATGACTATTTAATCCTTTGGATTAAAGAAAAGTGGAAAATTTCTACTTTAAAAATATGTAATTAAATGTTTTCTTGAAAAGTATGGAAAAAAGCTAGGATAGTGAATTTAAATAAATTATTATGTGATGATAACTTTAAGGATATCCCAACTTCAAAGTGAATTTGGTTTTCAGTTGGGGTACTATACATGGGAATTTTTGGAGGTGCTATCTGCATTGGCACTGGGGCTGAAGAAGAGGCCTAGGGTTTTCAGCATTCTTGGCCAGCTGAATCCTCTGGTCTCTACTTTAGCCCACCACTGTTACCATCTCAAGCTCCCTACATTGCAGATAACCACCTCAGTGTGAGAAATGGCATGCAGCTTGGAGAAAGGCAGGTGCAGGCTTATTGCAAGATTTTGGAAGGTCCCAGAAGCCTTCTGAAAGCATTAGTCAAAGGACATGTGCAATTTGAATAATAGTACACCTTGCCTCAGGAAGAAGGCCTAGTGCTATCAGCAGTTGCCACTGAGATGACCCAGGCTGAGGATGCCTCATCAGTAGCATAAGAAAGGATAGCAAATGTCACTGGGTGTGTAAGGATTGGTAGAGTACAAAGCTGAGTCTTTGCATCTGACTTTGGAACAGTTGGCTGCTGCATGAGATTTGAGGCAAAACTCCTTGGCAGAGGACTCTTGTCGGGGGCATTGCTGCTCAGGTAGAGGCCCGGGGCAGCAGCGCTGAAGGCCCCGAGGGCCTTTACTTCAACCCCAATATTGAAGTGCATAAATAATCATTCACTTATGACCACAGTTGCAACCAGTATTTCCTTCATTAAGCAATGTGTTTGTTAAGTGAGATATGCTTGGTTTTACTACCTTTCAGCTATATCATTTAGTGAATCAGGGTTCCTCCATTGACTTTGCTTGTTCAAAGCCCCCATTTATTTAGTGACCATTTGAAATTATGACGGCACCGAAAAAAGCTGACATGACCAAGACTTGGATTATCCACAGTTACATAATAAAAAATGGTGTCCAAATGGTGATCATGTGACCCAGCATTCTACAACCATTATAAATATATGCCAGTTGCCAAGTGCCCAAATTTTGATGATGTAACTGTGGAGAGTGCAAGGCTCAGTCATGTCAGCTTTTTTTCAGTGCTGTCATCATTTCAAATAGTCACTAAATAAACAATGTTGCAACAATGGTGCCCACACGTGTCTGCCCGACATGTGGCAGAATATTTCGTGCCCATATAGGCCTTACCAATCCACCTGCGGACACACCGTGGACAGTCCACAGCCTATTAGATGTCAAGGTCCTCTTCAAACACGATGGACGAACATCATTAAATAAACAGTAATAAGTTAACTATTTTTCACTAAGCCTTATAAATTTCCAAGAACTAGATTGCAATTATACATTAAAAACTGCATTAGAGTTGTAAATATTTCATTGAAAGACTAATGTCTACTATTGACTGAAGAGATGATGGCAGAGAAGCTGAATCCTGAAAAATATACTATAGTAATCTCCCCTATTTTTCCACAAAAATGTTTGTCATCTGTGATTTTTTTTTCTCCTCAACTTTACTTTCCTGGGGGAGTTGGATGCTTGCAGCTGTGCAAATTGGCATGTTGCTTCTTCTTCAACAGATGGTTCTTTCTGAAGTGCTCAATAATACAGTTGTGTTCTGGCCAGATATTGGAGCATCTTCAAACTTATGAAAACAATGTTTTTTTAATTCCATTCAATTCTTTATAAATTCTATTCAATTGTATACTTTTATTGAAGTATTGCACATTTTAACTTGAAATGTTGCACATTTGAATGAGCAAAATAGCTCTTTACTTGCTTCCGTCATCTTCTAGTCTTAAAAATGCAATTATAGGAATTGAGGTGGTGATCTCCGCAGACTAAAACTGACAAAAACTGGAACACTAATAATAACTATCTTTGATCAATCAGGAAAAGGATTCTTTATGAACAGAACAAGCATATTGAAAGCTGTCCTTGCTCCATCTGGTTAGTTTGTAAATAAATAGATTGGGGGTGGTTCTATTAGGAAGATGTTATTTTGGTAAATTAATTTCCCAAATTACAGCAAATCAGAACATACAATATATACAGAATATGCCTAGAACATCCACTTCAAATTATGGAAAAATGATTTCTGGAAATCAGCTAGACTTCTCCTAAATGGCCAAATAGGGAGTGGTCCAGAGGAAGAATGGCATGTTCGTGAGAGTTCTGGAATGATCAATCTCTGGAGATAGAATATATTACACAGACCTAGTGTATGTTGTGGTTCAGAGGACTAGAGCCAACATTGTCTTGTACACACTGAATCGTTTTGGCAAATTAGTAAGTAGTTGGCAAGTAATATTAATTCAAACAATTTTGGAAAGTGACTACTATTTTATCTTTATAAAATAGTGAGAGTTTCAATTAACTTTAACATTGCTTAGAATAATAAACATATATTAACTTGCTTACAGTCCTTAGTTTTATATATAATATAACTCCCCAACTTGCTTCTGTTCTTTACCATCTTTACTATCTAATAAGATCAAAAGTAGCTCATCTTACTCCTAATTATTGACAAGAGTCATATTTACTTAGATTGATGATTATGCATGTGTTTAGGAAGGCACATTCACCATTTAATCATTTCAGTTATATAGTTTTTATTCATTTATAATATAACACACAAAGAGAATATAAAAGCAAATATTAGGGAAATTAGGAAGTGAAAAAGGGAGTGAATAGTGGGGGGAAAAGAAAGGAAAAGAAAAACAGGCATTGACTTCAAACTCCTTTGGTGCAGTAAAACAAGGCATGATTTACCCTCAACTTTTTACTTTTTCAAAATAATAGAAACTGGACATTTCTACAACAACAAATCTATCTAATCGGTAAAACCAAAGGTCAAAGTTTCATCTTTTTCCACCTCAAGCACAAAGTCCAGAAGTGGTTTTTAAAGTCTAAGTAAAGGTGCTTGTGTAATCATTTCATGGGTAGACAAGATACATAGATAATCCTCAATTTATGAACACAATTGTGATCTGTATGGAGAACTAGGCAGGCAGGAACTGAGGCGAGGCAGTTGTGAACAATAACAATCTTTATTGCTAACATTCAACAGCAGAACAATAACGGAATTGGCAACAACAACATTACTGGTTTGTTGCTCTTTATATAGCAGCTGTCAGACTGCTCGACCAATGGCCGGCTGCATTCTCCCGTCAAGTGGCTGCTTCCATGTGAACCAATCAGTGGCATTCTAGCCAGCACGTCTCAGGGTGTCATCATAGACCTGAGGACTTAACATCCCTTTCCTTAGCAAATTTCTGTTGCTAAGTGAGTTTTGCCCCATTTTACAACCTTTCCTACCACAGTTGTTAAGTATCTCACTGCAGTTGTTAAATTATTAACATGGTTGTTAATTGAATCTGGCTTCCCCATTGACTTTGCATGTTAGAGGCTTTCAAAAGGTGATCACATAATCCAAGGACACAGCAACCGTCATAAATATGAGTCAGTTGCCAAGTGTCTGAGTTTTAATCACATGACTGTGAGGCTACTGCAATGATCATAAGTGTAAAAATGGTCATAGGTTATACCAGTTAGATCTATGAACGTAGTTTTGAGGCCTCATTGGAATCCTGCTTCAATATAGCCTGTTAGACCTAGCACCTGGCCTACACAGCTCTGGTTTTGTCAGAAGGAATAAAACATTGCCTCATATGTCCTTATAAGCATGATAATACATATGATTAGGACACACATCTTTCTTCCAAACTTCAACAAACAGATTTCCAAATGAGAAAGATTTGCCAGAAATAACAGGTAGTTTTTATGCCTTTCTAAATAACGTCTATAAAGAGAAGTCCATCCCTCCCTCACACATTTTTTTAAAGAAGTTTTATAAATTTTATAGAAAATATAATAACTCAAGTTGCTATATCAACTCTGATTCATGCAAGCTAAAAAAATAATCTAGTGGGGGGAAAAACACTGCATTTTCCCATTCCAGCAAACTACAGTAATCAGTTTACTGATTTCAGGCTCATGTGTTCAGCAATAGTCTTGAGACTTATAAAGCTAAAAATATTTTGGGGAAGAGAGATAGGAGGTAGTTAGAAAATTATATCTGAGGCACAAGAAATTTATATTCTTTCCATGACATTTATGAAGATATAGAAAAATTATCAGTTAAACCACAATTTAAATAAAAGTAACTGCCCATTGTTATAATTGAAGCAGCTTCCAAATGGATTATCATAGTCAGAGAAATAAAAGTAGTGGTCATTATAACAGCAAATTTCTCCTCTTGAATTCAAATATCCTAGTTATCAGAAACATTACTATTCCTGAAAAAGATATATTAAAACTAATATATACATACATGGAAACTGGTGAAGAGGGACAACTGCCTTTCCCAGGTGAAGTATATCCAAGATGCTCAGCTTTCATTTGAAAATTCATTTTAGAATTGGAGGAGGTGGGGCAAAATATATATCTGTAGTCATTAATAGTAAGAAATTAAGTCTATAAAGATTTCCACAGGAGAGGCATGGTTGCAATAATATTAAGCCTATCCATATTATTGATATATTGCTTCAGGAATGGCTTAAAGATGCTATATGAAATTAGTCCTAGGTATGATTTATAGACATTGCCTTGAAAAAGAATACTTTCAAAAAGTCCTGGTAAAGCAAATTACCTTTTCTAACACTGTTCACATTCCAAAAAACTTGAACTCCAAATCCTTGCAAACCCTATCTATTTCTCTCCATCCATCCTCAAAAAGCAGCACTGAAGTTGAGCGGTAGACCATCTGTTTGAATAAAGACAATCCCAGGTTTAATTCCTGTTTTTTGCAGGGAAAAATCTAGCTTGTAACTCTGTCATTCTACAGAAAGTTGTACTTAAAGGAAAAGAGAGAAGTTAATATGCAATACATTGAAGGTTATCAAATAAAGAATGTGCTGCAATCTCTCAATTGAAAAGGATCTATTATGATTGGCTTGGAAAATCTCTCTATCTGAGGTTCATGAAAGCCAGTCATATCTACTCTAGGCAAGAGATCATCAGTGAAGATGCAGTAAATAACTTTGTCTATTATAAAACTATTGAGTATAATTTATTACAGTGAATTACCGGTACATTTCATTTTTTATGGAATGAAACCAATTTAATGAAGGTTTATTATGCAAAAATGAGTTTATATGTTAAAGTAATTTGGGAAGACTAGTCCAGATACACCTCTAAACTATTGCAAGTAGATGATTTGCTATGATTTTTTTTCTTTGTGATTATTAAAATCACTAGTAACTTGGGCACCATAGTCTGTAAAGTTTTATTAAAATTCAGACATTTAGTACTTTGAACTGTTTAAACAAATTATTGTGGACATAGCATACTTAGATTTCAGTAAGGCATTTGACAAAGTAGATCACAGTCTACTTCTTGGTAAGCTAGAAAAATGTGGAAAGATAACATCACCACCAGGTGGATTTGTAGCTGGCTGACAAATCATACTCAATGAGTAATCCTTAATGGTAGTACATCCACATGGAGAGAAGTAAGTAATGGGGTATCACAAGACTTCACCTTTTCATATCTTTGTAAATGAGTTAGATAAGAGAATAATAGAAGGGGAAACCATCAAATTTGTAGATGACACTAAACTGCAGGAATAGCCAACACCCTAAAAGACTCAGGATCCAAAAGCTCAGAACCCAAAAATATCTTGACAAACTTGAACAATGGGCCGTATCCAACAAAATGAATTTCAGTGTGGAAAAAAGTAAAGTTTTACATTTAGGCAGGGAAAAAAAGATATAAGTACAGATTAGTTGAGACCCGGCTCAAAAATAGTAACTGTGAGAGGCATCTTGGAGTCGTAGTGGATGATCACTTGAATATGAGCCAGCAGTGTGCAGCAGCAGCCAAAAAAGCTAATACAATCCTGAGTTGTATAAATAGAGTCATTGAATCAAGATCACATGAAGCTTTATAAAACAGCTTTATAAAAATCCTAGTAAGACCACACTTGGAATACTGCAATTTTGGTCACCATACTGCAAAAAAGATGTTGACGTTTTGGAAAAAGTTCAGAGAATAGCAACTAAGATGATCAAAGGGTAGGATGCTAAAACATATGAAGAACAGCTGCAGGATTTGGGTTTGGCTAATCTAAAGAAAAGAAGAATTAGGAGTGACATAGGATAGGATAAGTTTATTTATAGGCCGCCCTTTCCCCTGAGGGGACTCAGGGCGGCTTACAACTTATGGGGAAGGGGAATACACACATGCTAGCAGAGTTCCAATATTTGAGGGGCTGTCATAAAGAGGAGGGTCGAATTATTCTGCAATCGCAGGACAAAAAATGGTTGGAAACTAATCAAAGAGAGAAGCAACCTGGAATTGGGAAGAAACTTCCTGACAATTAACTAGTGAAACAGCTTGCCTGCAGAAATCATGGGCGCTCCATCACTGGATGTTTTAAGAAGAATCTAGACCCGTGATGGCGAACCTATGGCACAAGGGCCACAGCTGGCACATGGAGCCATTTCTGAGGGCATGCGAGGTGTTGCCCTTTCAGCTCCAGTGCGATGGCCAGCTGATTTTCAGCCTTGATTTTCAGCCGTTTTCACTGACCAATGTGCAAACTGGAAGTTTTCCGGAGTGTGGGACAGGAGGCTCCAGTGGTGTAATCACACCCAATTGTCCATGACACTGGGATGAAGCTGAAGCCATGCCTCTGTGCTCCACCCTTCTGACTCCAGTTTCATCTCAGCCTGGCCAGAGACAAGACGTACAAAATTGGACTCCTGATTATTTCAATTTCTGAACCCTCCTCTGTTTTTTTCCCAGCCCGCTCTTGGAAAGACCCTATCTCCTCCCCAGTAAGTTCCTGGCTGTGGCTGCTGCTTCTCGGGCCACCAAGGAGGGCTATCAGGCCTCTGGGGACTTGGATGGCTTGGTAGCCATTCTGGTGACCATTTTGGGCCGTGCTGACCATGTCGAGAAGGCTGCAGGCTCCCTGCATGCCAGAGAGGCTAATAGGCTCTGGATTCGCAGTCCTATAGCCTCGCACCGGCTTCTCTTAAGTGTTGATGTCATCAGCGGCTGGATTCGAACTGCAGTGATTGATTGGAGAGCGCTGGGAGGAGCTCAAATGGCTTTTTGGTGCCTTGGCAAGAGGGCACTAAAAAACCTTTGAAGCTGGGAGAGCTTCTGGCAAGGTCCTTGGAGCGCGCTGAGCTCAGCTTTCGTGTCACATTGCTGAAGCTGTAGGAGGTGAAGGGAGAGCATGTGGAGGCGGCGGCTGGCAAGGAGGGTCGTTAGCACTTGCACACACGTGGCCAAGATGATGGTAGGCGCGGAGAGGTCCCCCGCCCCTCCTTTGTCCCTTGGGGAGGGCACATCCTCCAGGTAGAGAAGAAATGGTCTCCTCCAGGAGGCAAAAGGCCTCTGCTGCCTCACATCCCTCGCGTGCCACTCAGAGGGACGAATTGAGAAGGCATAAGGCCCTCACCAAGACCTTCTCAAAGGTGGAGAAGCTGCGGGCCCAGCAAAGCAAGCTTAGCTCTTCTCCTTCCCGCTCCAAGTCCCATTAGGGCAGTGGTTCTCAATTTGTGGGTTGGGACCCCTTTGAGGTTCAAACGACCCTTTCACAGGGGTCACCTAAGACCATCAGAAAACACATATTTTCAAAAAAAATACAGATAACATAAAATAATTTTATTGTTGGGGTCACCACAACATGAGGAACTGTATTAAAGGGTCATGGCATTAGGAAGGTTGAGACCCACTGCATTAGGGGATGAGCCTAGGCCTGTTCCCTCCCCCGGGGTTCCCCTGTTTCCCTTCGGATATATTTTGGGGAGGTTTCCCCTTCTCCTCCCCTTTTCATGGAAGAGCAGGATATAGAATTGAAGGATCTCTGTTTGCAGGGGGTTCCGCTTGGATATCAGGCCTCACCTAGGCCCCCCTTGGCACCCCAAACCAGCGGGGGTCAGGAATCAGGGAATTCTGGCTGGGATTCCTTAGACGTGGACAACCTTCCTAGGGGACTTCAGAATCTCATTGAAAGGGCCATTTCCAATTGTATTGCTGCAGGCTTGCAGCAACAGGCATCTCAGACACTGGCATGGGAGAAGGGTAAGGCTCCTAGGGCCAGCACTTCTCAAGCTCGCACCCCCACCCCTTTTCCTGTGAGTTGCCCTGTTTCTCCCTCTCTGGCTAGCGAGGGATCTGTGTCCGGGGATAAGGCTCGGAGAGATCCTGACCTTTCTGAAGATGAGGAGGATTTGACTCCGGATCCCCCAGCATTCACTGAGTTGTTTCCCCCAAATTTATTCTGATCCTTGCTGCACAAGGCGTGTGCCACTGCATAGCTGGGAGGGAGTAAAAAGGAGCTAAGGAAGGGGCCCAGGAGGGGGCTGCAGATAAGAAACCTGTGTTTCTTAGCTGCAGTTTTTTCTGAACCCAAAACTGCCAAGGAAAAGATTCCTGCTCCTCACCTGTTTTTGGAGGTAGTAAAGAAGCAGTGGGAAAAGCCGCAGGCTTTTTCCAATCCAGGCAGCAATGCTAGGCGGTTCTATAAAATTGAGCCAGACTTTTCCCAAGCCTTATGGATGCCCACCGTGGATCCTCCTATGATTGCATTGGTGTCTCCCACTTCCCTGATGGCCAAGGATGTGGCTGACAACCTGAAGGTGGACAACAGGAAGGCGGAGATGATGCTGAGGAAGACATTGCAGTCAGCAGCTTGGGCCATCAAAGCTCCAGGGTCTGCATCTTTCTTCAACCACTTGGCGATCCTATGGATGGAGAAGATCCAGGAGTGGATCACTCCTGAGGACATACGCCTTCACCAGGACATGAACAAGCTGGTTGCGGTGTCACAGTTTTTGGCTGATGCCACTTTGAACGTGGTGCTTCCAGGGCTTCATCTGTTATATCTCGTTGCCTTCTCTGGCTCCGGAGATGGCAATTGGACAACAAGTTGAAGTGGCAGCTGGCTTCAGCCAATTACACTCTCTCTTTGGAGCTTCTCTTGACCCAATCCTCATGGAGGACAAGAATAAAAAGAAAGTCCTGCCCACTTCGACCAAGAAGGTGGAGCAGAAATCTATGCCCTTCTACTGTAAGCCCTCATACCAGCCCCAGGAACAGGAAGCTCAGTAGAGCAGGTATTCTTCCCCCAGAGGCAGCCTGAGAGGAGTTACAACAGGAATAGGCCCCGTTTCCAGCAACAAGTAAGCACCGCTTTCCAGGGGGAGGTGGTTGCCCTTACCGCTGGGGCAAATAGGTCGGCCTTGATCTCACCCATTGGCAGTCGCCTGGCTCTCTTCTCTGAGGCCTGGGCGGAAATTTCCTTTGACGGTTGGGTGCTCAGCACAGTCACATCTGGGCTTTATTTAGAGTTCCTTTCTGTGCCTCTGAACTTCTTCTGCACGTATCTCCTGGCAAAGCATATAGAAAAGTGCAGGTTGATGTGTCAAGCTATTCAACATTTGCTTGACATAACTGCGGTGGAGCTGTTCCTGCCAGACCAAGCAGGACGGGGTTTTTATTCCAACCTGTTTCTCATGCTGAAGGCTTTGGGGGTGGGTGGGGTGGAGAGCAATTCTGGACTTGAAGCTCTTGAACCAGGTTTTAGTTTATCGTAGGTTCAAGATGGCCTCCATTAAGTTTATATTGGCAGGCGTATGGGAGGAAGACTACATGGCTTCTATTGATCTCATGGAGGCTTACCTTCCGGAGCATAGACAATTTCTCAGGTTCTCTTACCTGGGAGTCCACTATCAGTACAGGACCCTGCTGTTTGGTCCTTTACCAAGGTGCTGGTGGTAGTGATGGCCTGCCTGAGGGGGTTTCCCATTAGAATACACTGCTACCTGGATGACATTCTCATCCAGGGGGCGTCGCCCAGTCAGATGAGGCCCAACTCATAGAGACCCTTCAGCGTTTTGGTTTTTCTGTTAATTTTGAGAAGAGTTCCCTCTCCCCATCAACTAGGATCCTTCATTTGGAGGCAGTTATTGATTCCTGGTTGGGTAAAGTTTTCCTCTCCCTGGACCGCAGGTTAAGCAGGACTGCAGAGACAGTTATGTTCCCATAGCCCTTCTCTCCAGCTTGTTGGGGAAGCTCATCTCCTGTATCAAGGTAGTGCCATGGGCGTGGTTGCACATCAGAACTCTTCAGTGGTGACTCCTGTCGTACCCGAGAGTCAACACCAGCAGCTCAACAGTCAAAGTCCCAGACACTCCACAGGTACTGGTCTCCCTGAAATGGTGGTTGTCCCCAGCTGTGTTCAAGGGTTGCGACTTCAGGGACCAGGAGACCACAGATGTCAGTCTGTTTGGCTGGGGTGGTGGTGACTTGGTCTCAGTTGGCACAATGCCGGTGGTCATGGAGGGACCTCTTCCACAACATCAATTGGCTGGAACTCTGAGTGATCCATCTGACCTTTTGGCACTTCCGGAGTTCTGTCAAGGGTCATCACATCCTGGTCTTAACCAACAACGTGGTGGCGAAGGCCACATCAATCGACAGGGCAGCAGTCACTCCAAGGTGTTGCACACTGAAGCGATGTCGCTGGACAACTGGGTGGAGAGGCACCACCGGCGTTGACAACCATCAGGCTGGTTGAGTCGAGAGACAGTGGACACCAGGGAATGGAGTCTCTTCCAGGAGCTGTTCTGGAGTATTTACCAGAGGTTCGGGCAACTGGTGGTGGACCTCTTTGCCACTCCATCGAACACGCAGCTTCCCTGGTTCTTTTCTTGGTTCCCAGCTCAGGGAATGGAGGGGATCAACGCCCTTTACCCACGGTGGCCAGACGGACTCTTGTATGCTTTCTCTCCCCTTCCCCTCATTCCCAGAGTCATTCAGAAGCTAGTCAGGGAACTGGCCACGGAGGGCTTGATTTTCAGACCTCATGGTCCTGTCAGTTCAGCCACCTGTGAAGAATCCTGGAGGGGAAGATAGAGTTGCATCAAGGGAAGCTGGTGCACCCAGAGCCACACTGGCTGCAACTAGCCATGTGGAGATTGAGCAGGAGCGCCTGAGGGAGGTTCATCTGTCCCACCGGGTGATCAGGGCCATAGATGCTTCATGTAGACAGTCCACTGCAAGGATTTACGACTCCACCTGGGCCTCCTTTGTGACCTGGTGTCAAGCTGCTCAGGTGGTGCCCACCAGTGCTTTGGTCCCGCAGGTCCTAGATTTCATTCAGAATGGGTTAGACAAGGCTTTCCCATGGTGTGGTGAAGAGGTAGCTAGCTACGCTCACCATGGTTCTTCCAGGTGAGGGCTCAGTTTGTCTCACCCAACTACTGGTGTTTAAGAGGTTCCTTAAGGGGGGTCTCGAATTTGCGCCCCCAGTAGTTCATAGGTTTCCCACATGGAACCTTTCCACGGTATTGCAGGCTCTTATGTCAGAACCTTTTGAGCCATTGAGAACAGTTAGCATGAAGCTGCTCACACTTAAGGTGGTGTTTTTGGTAGCAGTCACTTCAGCGAGGCACATGTCCCAACTAGGGGCTTTTTTCTACAGGGAGGACTTATGTATGTTCCACAGTAAAAGGGTTGTTATGCGTTGCGAATGAGAACATCAGTGGAACCGGTTGAACATGAGATGAGCCTTATGCATATACTTAAAGCAGATAGCTGCCTTCTGGAGGTCAGAGGCATTATTTTTGTCTTTTCAGCCTTCATCGCTGGGTAAACGGGTCACCTCGTCCACCATTAGCCATTGGATCTGTTTGGCTATCGCCCTTGCATACGAGTCGCAGAGGTTGCCTATGCCGGTCGGTATCACGACACATTCCACCCGAAGGACGGCTACCTCAGTGGCTTGGGCCTCCCAGGCACCAATAGATGACATTTGCTGGGTGGCGACGTGGGCCTCTCCATCACCATTTATTCGGCATTACAGGTTGGATGTGTTTGCAAAGCTGATGCGATGTTCGGTCGCCAGGTCCTACAGGTCCTAGCAGATCATTAGTTTCCCACCCCATGGGACTGTAGCTTCGGTAGGTCCTATAACTGGAGCCTCCAGTCCCTCACTCCAGAAAATGGCAATTGGTCTTACCTGAACTGCTATTTTAGGAGTTGGGACAGGAGGCTCCAGTTCCTGCCCTAGGGTAGCTAGATAGTTTGTGGGAAGGGGAGATTTCTCCTTTGTGACTTGTTTTCAGGTCTTCGGAGAGCTCGTTTCAAGAAACTGGAGTCAGAAGGGTGGAGCACAGAGGCGTGGCTTCAGCTTCATGCCAGTCTCATGGCCAATTGGGCGTGATTATACCACAACTAGAGCCTCCTGTCCCAATTCCTAAAATAGCAGTTCAGGTAAGGTATTTTTAGGTATTTTATTAAAATTTATAGGCCGCCATTTTCCCTGAGGGGACTCAGGGCGGCTTACAACCATTAGGGAGGGGGAACAATACACAATAAACGATATGAAAACAAGATAAGTAGTAAAAACACAACATACATTCTACATTCAACACTCGGGTGGGGCAAATTAAGGACTTATCCCCAGGCCTGTTGGGAGAGCCAGGTCTTGAGGGCTGCGCGGAAGGCCTGGACGGTGGTGAGGGTGCGTATCTCGACGGGGAGATCGTTCCACAGGGTCGGAGCTGCAACAGAAAAGGCGCTCCTCCGTGTAGTCGCCAGTCGACATTGACTGGCGGATGGAATTCGGAGGAGGCCCAGTCTGTGCGATCTAATCGGTCGGAGGGAGGTAATCGGCAGAAGGCGGTCTCTCAAGTACCCAGATCCACTACCATGGAGTGCTTTAAAGGTGGTCATCAGTACCCTGAAGCGCACCCGGAGATCGACAGGTAGCCAGTGCAGCTCGCGGAGGATGGGTGTAACGTGGGCGAACCGCGGTGCGCCCACTATCACTCGTGCGGCTGCATTCTGGACTAACTGCAGTCGCCGGATGCACTTCAGGGGCAACCCCATGTAGAGCACATTGCAGTATTCCAGCCTAGAGATCACAAGGGCTCGAGTGACTGTTGTGAGAGCCTCCCGATTCAGGTAGGGTCGTAACTGGCGGACCAGGCGAACCTGGGCAAATGCCCCCCTGGTCACAGCCGACAGGTGATGATCGAGAGTCAGCTGTGGATCCAGGAGGACTCCTAAGTTACGAACCCTATCTGAGGGGTATAAAATTTGACCCCCCAGCCTGATAGATGGAACATTAACCAAATTGTTGGGAGGGAAACACAACAGCCACTCGGTCTTGTCCGGGTTGAGTACCAGTTTGTTAGCGCTCATCCAGTTCCTAACGGCCTCCAGACCCTGGTTCATCACATCCACCGCTTCATTGAGTTGGCACGGGGCGGACAGATACAATTGCGTATCGTCCGCATATTGATGGTATTTTATCCCGTGCCTCCGAATGATCTCGCCCAGCGGTTTCATGTATATGTTAAATAGTAGGGGGGATAAGACCGAACCCTGCGGCACCCCATATTTTAGGGGCCTCAGGGACGATCTCTGCCCCCCCACCAACACCGACTGCGACCTGTCCGAGAGGTAGGAGGAGAACCACTGCAAAACAGTGCCTCCCACCCCCACCTCCCGCAGTCGTCGCAGAAGGATACCATGGTCGATGGTATCGAAAGCCGCCGAGAGGTCAAGGAGAACCAGGATGGACGCATGGCCTCCATCTCTGGCCCTCCAGAGATCATCGGTCAATGCGACCAAAGCGGTTTCTGTGCTGCAGCCAGGTCTGAAGCCTGACTGGAAAGGATCGAGATAACTGACTTCCTCCAAGGACCGCTGGAGCTGGAAGGCCACCACCTTCTCAACAACCTTCCCCACAAAGGGAAGGTTGGAGACAGGACGGTAGTTATTTAAAATGGCTGGATCCAAGGATGGTTTCTTCAGGAGGGGTCTCACCACCGCCGTTTTTAGTGCGGCGGGGAAGTGCCCCTCCCGAAGGGAGGCGGTTACGACCGCCTGGATCCAGCCACGTGGCACCTCACTGCTGTTGGCAACCAGCCAGGAGGGACACGGGTCCAGAATGCAGGTGGAGGCACTCACAGCTCGAATGGCCTTGTCCACATCCCCAGAGGCAACATCCTGAAACTCAACCCAGAGATGGTTTGCGTCTTGTGTCCCGGCTGGATCTGCTGCAGTGGAGTCCAAGTCCAACCGAAACCGAGCAACTTTGTCCGCTAAGAATTGGGCATAATCCTCAGCTCTACCCTGCAAGGGTTCCCCCGTATCCCTCCTATTTAGGAGGGAACGGGTTATCCTAAACAGGGCGGCTGGGCGGGACTCAGCGGACGCAACCAAGGTGGCAATATGGGATCTTTTTGCTGCCCTAAGTGCCCTGATGTAATCCTTGGTGCAGGTTGTTAATAGTGCTCGGTTCGACTCGGACTTATCGGACCTCCACAAGTGCTCTAGGTGTCTCCTCCGGCGCTTCTTCTCCCGGAGCTCCTCGGTGAACCAAGGGGGTCTCCGGGATCCACTGACCCGGAGGGGCCGTAGTGGCGCAATCCGGTCAAGAGACTCCGATGCCGCCGAATACCAGGCAGCAGCCAGAGTCTCCGCCGAACTGTGGGCGAGAGTATCAGGAATAACCCCAAGCTCCGTCTGGAACCTCAAGGGGTCCATCAGTCGCCTGGGGCGGAACCACCTGGTCGGTTCCTCCTCCCTACAGTGGGGGTTTGGCCTCCGGAAGTCAAGCCTCAGTAGGCAGTGGTCTGACCACGACAGGGGTATGGTGTCATTTCCCCTCAGACCAAGATCACAAATCCACTGCTCCGAGAGAAATACGAGGTCGAGCATGTGACCCGCTGAGTGGGTTGGGCCCCGAATTACCTGGGTCAAGCCCATGGCTGTCATGGAAGCCATGAACTCCTGCGCCCCATCAGAGTGTTCACTGAGCGATGGCAAATTGAAGTCCCCCAGAACCATCAGCCTGGGGAACTCAATTGCCAGCTCGGCTACTGACTCGAGGAGCAAGGGGAGGGCTGCTGCAACGCAGTTGGGAGGCAGGTACGTTAGCAGCAGACCCACTTGACCCTTGAGGTCCAACTTCACCAGCAGAGTCTCACACCCGACAAGCTCCGGAGCAGGGACCCTACGAGGTACTAGAGACTCCCGGATAACAATAGCCACACCGCCACCCCTTCCCTGGGCTCTCGGCTGATGAAGCACCTGAAATCCTTCTGGGCACATCTCTACAAGGGGGACTCCTCCTTCTGTGCCCAGCCAGGTTTCAGTAATACATGCCAGGTCTGCCCTCTCGTCAGAAATTAAGTCCCGGACGAGAGGAGCCTTGTGAATAACAGACCTGGCATTTAGCAACAGCAGCCTGAGACCAGGGTCCTGACTACTCACGCCATCTGGCCTTGGAGTGGGACTCATAGGGCCGGAAGGAGGGATCTCTGTAATATAGCGAACCCTCCTTCCCCGGTAATGGCCTGCCCTAAAGTCCCCGCCATGTCTGCCCCTCCCTGTAATGACCGTAATGCTCCGACCCACTCCCGTAGCAGTAGTCCCCCCAACCACCCCACTGACCCCCGCCTTCCCCAGCAGGCCCTCCGAGTCAAACATTCTCATATATCCACCCTAACAATCCCCCATGTAATATTTAAAAAAACATATAAGAATACAATAGTAATAAACAGTAAAAGTGGGCTCATTCATTCAACACAGACAAACCTCATGCACTCATCATACCAAATAAAAATTGCGCGGTTGTGCGAATTGGTGAAGGCTTATATGAAAGGTCTTTAAAAGTTTGGCCTTCGTGTTAGCAGAGTCTGGTAGGAGTCCAGTAATAGTATATATGGTCCAGAAATATAATATAATGGTCCAGAGAAAAGTACTAGTGATGGCCACTGGAGGGAGTCCAAGTGCTCAACACACTGCCTCTCTGATGTAATAGTGGCTGGCAATAATGATGATACTTGATGGTCTGCGGAAAAAGTACTAGTCGTGGCCACTAGAGGGGGCCCGAGTTCCCAGCCAACGCAGCACTCTCGAAGCAGTGGTAATCGCAATGGTGGCAGCTGATGATAATTGCTGCCACAGGGAGCCCGTAGTTGAGTTCTTAAAGCTTTACTTTTACACCAGGGCAGATGGACAAGCCGTTTCAAAACCTGCTGGAGCAGCGGCAAGATCGAAGAAAAGCGCCGCTTCAAAATGCAGGGAGGGGTATCAGTAAAGCTGCCGCGGAAGCAGGAAACCCGTTCCTCTGCCTCCCGGTCCCAGTCCCAGTCCAGTCCAAACATCTCTCCTGGATCTCCCACCTCTTCTTCGGGGCATAAGCCGACCCCACAATGTTGTCTAGTCAGTAAGGGAGTTCGGCACCCTTCCGAACAGCGGTGCCAAAGCCTCCGCCTCTCGCACCCAGCCGTCACCGCCGCCTCCCAGCTGTTCAAAAGGGCCGATGTAATGAACCAAGCCAGGGAGGATATCGTCGTTCTAGAGCTGTCCCTGGGGCCGCCGAGAGGCGACCCCCTCCTCAAACGACCACCTCCCTGGGAGGGCTGAAGGCTGGCGCCCAAAAAGAACCCCCCGGTTACCATATTAGGGGTCTTGGGCGCTGCAGTTAGTATCGTCTCATCTTCAGGCATTCGGAGCGGCGGAATCCGGCAGCCATATCACCTGCCTGCCGGATTCCGCCAACTGCCAACTGCCATTCAGGAACAACTTCCGGTTTGCACATTGGGCTGTTTTTTGCCCTCTATAGAGTTCAGGGAAGTTCCTAAAGCCTCTGGAGGGAGAAAAACTGCCCAACGCGCAAACCGGAAGTTCGGGAACAGACTTCTGGGTTGTACGTTGGGCTGTTTTTCGCCCTCCAGAGGCTTTAGGGAAGCCTCCTGAAGCCTCCAGAGGGAGAAAAACAGCCCAACGGGCAACCTGGAAGTCCCTTCCTGAACTTCCAGTTTGTGTGTTGGGCCATTTTTCACCTTCTCCAAGCTTCAAGAGGCTTCCCTGAAGTCGGCGGAGGGCAAAAAACAACCCAAAACACCTCCCAGAAGTCCGGAGGCTTCAGTGAGGCCTGCGTGCATGTGCGGGGTGGTGGTGGTGGCTTGTGCACGCATGTAGAGAGCATTTCATTATGGCTATGGGCATGCATGTTTGTGCCCCTCCTGGTCCCCCCCTTTTGGCATGCCTCGACAAAAAGGTTAGCCATCACTGGTCTAGATAGTCACTTATCTAAAATGATATAAGTTCTCCTGCTTGAGTAGGGAGCTGGACTAAAGACTTCAAGGTCACTTCCAGCTCATTCTATTCTATATAGAAGATCTAATTTATTGAAATCATGAATATCAACAATATGTTGACATTCATTTAGGCAATGCTGACACAAATATCATTTAGCTGCAGTGACAAAGTTGTTTTTTACTGTTTTCACATATATGTGTATACTTTCTGTATAGATTATTACTGTATTTTATTCATTTCAGTAATAATTTCTAACAGATTACCATTCAAGGGCAAATTGGAAAACTGAGAACGTAAAGAAAATTCTGCCTGTGACATTGTGGTTTTTTCAGTACAAACCACAATGAGGAGAAAATGTTGAAAAGTGTATTGCAGTATCACAACATCAGTTTTTTGTTCCTGGGGTGTGATACTGGGCAGAATTATATAAATCACATAATTTATGTCATGGTGTCATAATACATCTTTTGTCATCTCCCCCCCCCCACACACACACTTCTTTTCAGACAGATGTCTATGGCTGTTTTATTCTCTATAAAGCATTTTCTTTCCAATAGAGCCTAAACTTAATTTCATCTGGAATACTTTGAAGTTTTGGAATTAATATTTTTTCATAAACTGTTCTGAAAAGTTTGTAATGGTACAAATTATTATTCCTCCTCTCACTCTGCAGTTTAAAATTTTTATGAGAGTATTATTTTTGCTTAAAGAGCAGGATAGAAGCCAGAGACAAAAATGATTTTAAAAATAGATGGCATAAACTTCACCTAAATAAAAATTAAAAGTTATACCAAAGAGAATAATTAGCACAGGAACTGTAACAAGTGACACCCTAGAAATCACTCTGATTATTGGTGAAAGATCAGTTAATCTTTCTTCGTTTCTCCATTTTCCATTGCATCATTTTCCAGTTTTTCCATTTTCATAGAAGAAAACCCTTTGTTCACTTCTCTGCCCCATATAGTGGAGATCTAAATTTGCAGCAGTATGCAGTTATAGCAGAATTAATCCAGACTTTCACAAAACTTGGGTTTAAAAATATGTGCCATTATGGGAATATTATCAGTAGTATATATTAGATATTTTAGGCCCTGGGTTATTTTCCTGATGCTGACTTTTTTGTAAGTTTATTTTTGGTTGCATTGGATTTTTCCTGTGCTGCCAGAATTATTTTGGCCTGTAAATTTGATTTATATATAAATGAATGAATGTATAAATGCAGGAACAGACCAGAATTCTTTGTGCCCCCCCCCAAACATTATAAATAGATCTGTCCTAGAAAAGAACAATATAGCTTACACTTCTTTCTTCATCCACATTTTAGAACTATTTCATCAATAGATTCCTGACCTCGTTATATTTTCAGTAACAGATTGCACAAACACAAGAGTGGAAATGTAACCAGATTTTCTACATCTTTTTGTGACATCAGCTGTAATTCGGGTATTCGGCTTTCATAAACAAAGGATTACATGAAATGAAGTGAAAAGCTCATTGCAGGGTGGATGATCTAATTTGTCACCTGCTGGGTTTAAACTGTTGCCATATATATTATAAACTACATAGGAGTAAATAAAATATGTAACATGCATATGATTTAACATTTAAAATGTAAATTTCTTCAGACCTTTAACAGAGAAACTTTATCATCATTTTCATAAAAATATTTCTTGGAAATATAGTGGTACAATATGACTAATTGATAATAGATTTGTATTCCACCACAATCAAAAGAAATGTACATATATTAGATGAAATAATCTAATATATCTAAAAAACATCAATGATAAAAGTATATAAGAAACAAACTATAAAATAAATAATCACCCAATAATCAGTTATTTTGCTTCTGCCAGCTTATCTCAAAAACCTTTCTGGGGAAAAATGTTTTTAATAACTTGCAGAAAGCCAAAAGAATGGGGGAAATAAAAATGTTGATGGTAAACTGTTTTAAAGTATATGCAGACCCACATAAATAGATGAACTAGAAATCTACCTTGGTTCATTGCGGTGGTGGGTTTCAAAAATTGTTTGAACCTACTCTGTGGGTGTGGCCTCCTTTGTGGGAGTGGCTTGCCACCTATGTGACCGGATATGAAGACGCCAACGACACTTGTAAGAACCACCATAAATTACCTCCCACACAGCACTGGCATGCATAAGAATATGATGTAAACTTGTTTTTTAAAAGGCATCTTTGGTTTGCGTTAAAACAACTTCAACACACCCAATGTTCTGATTGCACCACAAACACAGTAGTCATCCTTACCTTTCACAGAGGCACTGAGTTTTATAAATATGAGCATGATAGTGTAGAATAATCATATCCAAGGACCAGTGGTGGGTTTCAAAAATTTTTGGAACCTCTTCTGTAGGTGTGGCCTGCTTTCCGGGTCCACTGGTGGAACCTCTTCTAACCAGTTCGGTAGATTTGATGAACCGGTTCTACCGAATAGGTGCGAATTGGTAGGAACCCACCTCTGGTTCATTGTCAATGATCTAGACAAGTGATGATGATGGAATCACTTATGAGTAAGGATTGTTTTACTGTAAACAGGACAGCACCTGGTGCTTGGCAAATGTTCTTCTCACAGAGAGATAGCTGAGTCCCCCTAGACACAATGCACCTAATTCAGAGAGCAACAGCTCTGCTAGGGTTTGATCATCCTATCCAAAGGCACACAGAGTCCAGAAACTGGATTTCATTTACAGCTCGGATAACAATGTATAGATGGCTGTCATAAATATATTGCTACCATACACAAAAACAACAATGTTCCATCTATACTTATAATAATAATAGGGAAGAAAATGTTGAATACCTACAAGTAAGCTGGTTGATATCTCCCCACTACTATATCTTGAGTCAACTGGGATTGCCCATTAAGAAAGAAACAGAATTATTGTAAAAGTACTTCCAATCCTTGCAATTGACTGCTCAGAGATCTAAGGGGTCAGAAAAGAAGTGTGCCTGCACACAGACAGATAGACAGACAGACAGATAAACAGACAGACAGACAGAGTGAATTATCCACAGGAGCTATAAATGACTATGCTATATCCAGACTGAAAATAGTCCATATAATCTACTTCCTTTTGGATACTCTTCAATTGTATATTGATCATAGTAATCTAGAAATGATAGGTTAGTCTGGCTGATACGTGTTAAATACAGACAGATCCAGGCAAACTCTCTTAATTAAGACACAACCAGCTTTGTCAAAGCCTGCACTGCCTGCACTGCAGCTGTATCTCAAAGTAAGGGATTGACCACCTCCTGATCCATTTGTCATGCTTTTCTGGACCTCCAAAGACCTAGCATTTGAAATATAAAGCATAGAGATGGCTGAGAATAAACATTGGAAGACCTGATTCAGTTTATAGACCAGAGGCCAAGAATCCAGACAACATGACAATGTGGGATCTGGATACCTCATTGTACTTTGCTTTTGAAGACTAGGACTAGGCTAATTGGTCACAACAGCCAGTGAAATATCTATCTGTTCTAAACAAGAATTGTCTATACTAAAGAGCATGACAGCCCACCAACAAAGTAGAAGAGGATAAATAACAATGCTTCTCTTTCTTTATTGCTTTAGCACCTTGAACTTGAACTCCTACTGATTTTGGTCAATTTCATTATTCATCCTCATCAGCACTCCAGATGTTTCTCTTGTTGATTCCTTTCCTTGAAGCCTTTGCAAGGAACTAATTGGGTATATCTGACAGTGAAAGGCTATTCAAGCTACTATCTTGTCAAACACATATCCAACATGCTGTTATTAGGGCAACCAAGACTCAACAGAATACTTGCAAAACCAGTGAAAAATAAGTTTCCACAAGTATCTGCAGGAAACTATCCAGATCCATAAAGGTCCTGAGGCAGACCATATTAGTTAGTTCTTTTTTACCATGGAAGATGTGGGTGAGTATCAGTTTTATTGGGACCAGAAAGTGATCAGATCATAACTAAGGGCAGATGAAAATGCCTTTCCTATTAAGACCAAGATCCATTTGTTCTGACGAAAAAGAACTAGCTCAAATATTTGATCACCTTTAACCTCAGTCTTAAAATAAGACTGAGTCTTATTTTCTTTTGACTCCCGAAATATGGCCTTGGTCTTATTATAGAGGGGGGGGGTTATTGTTTTAGTGGTGCATGGTCACCTCATGATTGCTGTGTTGCCCTGCTGAGTCAGCACAATACAGCCATTCACCCCTGAGGATCTGCCCACGTCCTCCTATCCCCGCGCCAGACTCTTCGGGAGCCCACTCACAAGACGGCAACCACCCAGCAACTTCCCTCTCAAACCAGAAAGCACGCCACTCACCGACCCAGCATATCTCCAATGTGCCAAGCTGCGGGAGCCAGGGGGAACAGGCACTTACACAATCCTGCTCTCCAGCTGGGGAGAGCGCCACTCACCATATCCCAAAGGCACTAAGCCGTGCGAGCGGTTTGTTTCACCTCCCTGCCCATGTGCCTCCCAGCCTCACCATGACCTAGGCCAGCCCTCCCAGCAGGTCCAGGGTCACCGCCACTGCCACCACCACCATTCCAGCACTTAGGATGGCTTCTTCTGTGGCTTCCAAATCCCAGACGTCTGCTGCTGAGTCTTCTGGGAGCTGGGACAGAGAGTGTTCCAGCAGCCAGGCCACAATCATAGAGTGGGAAGCACACTTCTAGAGTGGTCACTGCCAGAAGACTCTCTGCCAGATCAAATAGTTTAGGAAGGGAATCAGATAGCAGAACAGTAGAATTCCCCTGCAGAATATTTTGTACTATATGTTTATTTTATATAGCTCTTATCACTTAAGACTTGTTCCTTTTATTTAAATATGCATATTTTTCTTTTAAACATTTAAACAGGGTAGAGATAAAATACCACCATATTTGTGTTAATCATATTTAAACATGCTAGAATTTGCACTCAATGATAGCAAATGAAGCAAGACAAAAAGGGACAAAAGTATACTTTATCTTTTAAATCCAGATGGCAAAATTATATCTTACTACTATATGATTTACTAAAACCATCAGAATGACACAATAAATAATACTATTGTTTAATATTATTTATCGTGTTATTGTTTAATAATATTAAGCTAACAGGTAATTGCTAATTTTCTGTTAAAATAAAAATTAGTATTTCCAAGAAAAGCTAGGATAAAAATCCATGATGAATTCTTTTGTTGATCCCCCTCCCCTCTTATGAATTTTAACTAATTTATTGAGGATGAAAGAACTAAAGGCTCAATTGTGGTGCCTATTGTGTAATAATTAATAAATTAAAATCAGTAAATGTTAATCTATCCTCCTTTTGAAAAAAAATCACATTCATTGCAGTATGTGACAGGCTTTGAGATGAGAACAATATTTTTATTAAAATGACACATCCAAGAATATCTGTTTAATTCTCAAGAACTGCAAAGTTTTTCATAGTTCCATGGCAACCTGATTGAAAAGTTTAAACATGCCATTCAAGTTGCGTAGGGCAGGTAAAATCTGTGCCAAAAAACAAGAGAAGGAGAGCAGGAAACAAGAATGGAGTTTAACGAATTGGAAGGATTAACAGCAAGGATAAGTATTGAGCAAACCAGGAATTTGGCTGGGTTGTACATTTTCCATTCACTACATTTTGGAGAGTGCTTATTTCTTTTTTCTTTTCTTTATTTCCGAAAGCCAAAAGTACATTTATAGAGGCCTTTGAATGACAAATTAAATTATAGGCCAAGATGAAGCTCAAGTTCAGGCTTTTATTGTATGTAACTATAGGAAGAAATTGAACTTGCATCTTGCTTCTGCTTCATGTTCAGTATACGTTGCTGCTTTTTAATATGTTGAAGCTAATGAAGAATTTGTGCTAACATGTGAAAATGGCTAAATAGTCATAATGCAGGATTGCAACTTTTTTTTAAAAAAAAAGTCAGACACATTTCAGTTCATTTATGATTTCTTTTTTTAATTTTTTTTAATTTACAAACATGCAAAATACACACACAAAACTTAGATGAACACCACATTTACACAATGCAATATGAACAGGATCTGTCTGTTCTTTCTAATAGCAATTACCAACCGATACCGTCCTCCTTATATTATTTCCCCTTCTAGTATATTTCATTTGCATTTCACCATTCGTAACCCTCTTATTTTACTCATCTGTCTGCTATATTGGCTGATCATTTCTAGTAAATTTAAACCTCTTGGATGCATATATATATATGTGTTAATTTTCCTTAACTACTATTTTTGGGCTTTATTGGCTTCCTTCATTGATCCTTGATTCTTTCCTCCATCCACCTACTGTATACCAGGGTCAACAAACTGCAGCTCTGGAGCCACGTGTGGCTCTTTCCTCCCTCTGCTGTGGTTCCATCACCAGTCTGTGCCACAATTTTGAGAAGAGCTTCCGGTGAGGGGTTGGGGGAAGAGAAGCACAATACACGGAGGATTTTCCAGTTGTCTCCACAATTGATAGGGCTTTCGGTTATGACAGATAGAGGAAAAAGTGCACCGCACTAGGAGACTCTGTGGTGAGGGAACTGAACTTCCGGTCAGCTCCAGAATTGAACAGAGGGCTTCTGGTTAGGACCTTTGTGGCTCCCAGCATTTTTTTCCCCGTGGGAAACGGGTCCAAACGGTTCTTTGGGTGTTTACGTTTACTGTCCCCTGACCTATACCATTTATCCCATATCTGATAGTATTCTGTTTCTTCTTTTCCCTGGATTTCTTTTGTTAATTTATCCATTTTGGTACAATCCATAACCTTTCTTATTATTTTATGTTCGCTTGGAATTAATTTGTTTTTCCATTTTTGAGTGAAGGCAATCTTTGCCACCGTAATTATATGTAAAATTAAATACTGGATTTCCTTTTTATATTTTGCAGTCATTATTCCTAGTAAAAAAAACTTCGGGTTTCCAATCTATTTTGACCTTTGTTATTGCCTCTAGCCAATTTTTGATCCTTTTCCAAAAAAATTTAGCCTTCTCCTGTGCACTGCTTGGAGAGTCCAAGCAGTGGGTTATTTCAATCTGGTTGCCCTGGAAACTGAGGAAGACTTTTCCTTGGCCACGCCTCTAGGCGTGCCTAATCCCCAGAAATTTTCCTCAGTTTGGCCCATTTGGAATCTTTTTTGGGAGCTCCAGCTGAAATAATCCTTTGGCTTGGACTCTCTTTTTTCTTCCTGACTTTTCCTCTCTGAGAATCTTTCCCCTCAGGCAATCTTTGCCTCTTCTACACATCTGACTAACAGTTCTATTCTCTACAAGCCTCCAGGCGGCGAGGAGGTAAGCGTGCTGCTGGGGGAAGGGCCTCCTTTCCTGATCTTCTCAGCCTGGTCTTGGAGGCTTGCCGCGCTTTTAAAACGGCACGGCAAGGCGGCAGAGAGGCTTCAGCAAGCCAGCGTTCCCCCCTTGGTCCCTGTTCTTGTTTTCTAGCGAGTTTTTTCGCCTTTTCTGCCCCTTGAGAGTTAGCTCTGCCGCGGAGGCGCGTGCGATCGTCCGACGGCTAAGGCGATCACCGCATGGCCTCCTAGTTCCCCTCACTATGTGGTGGCCATTTTAGGTGCATTTTCATGCCGTTTGGGCCTAGCTGCAGGCCGCGCAGCCATGTTACACCAGGGACCGCTGGGCGGCAGAGGGCCAGCTAAGGGGGTGCCCACTGGCCCCTGCCCCCCTTCTCTCTTTTGGCTATCTACAAGCGGCGCTGGGGCTCTGATCTGTTCAAATGGTAATATGTTCCGTGTATTGTTTCACATTTCCAACATTTTTGGGAGGTATTTGCTGAGTTTTTAGCTAACCTTGTTGGTGCTAGGTGACATCTGTAAAACATTTCGTACTGGTTTTCCTTGTATGCAACTGATAGTGTCATTTTATATAGGTGTATCTGATGCAGACTAACACTGGAGAACAGTACAGATTTTGTAGGCATTTATATGTGTCTCTTTGTAGTTTTGTATAAATACAGTTGAAAATTAGTTTGGTGTATTGGTTAATATATTGAGCCAATCACTTTCTCTTGGCCTTAGGACAGAAACAATGGCAAACCACTTCTTCAAATCTTGCCAAGAAAACTGCAGAAACTTGTTCAGTCAATCTCCATGAATCAGGCAGGGTTGAATGGAAGAAAAAATGAGCATAGTTACAACTATTTAGATATTTAGAAGCAATGCTGTATAGAGGCAGTGTGCATTACAAAAGTAGGAAATGCTCATTAATATATAGGCATTTGGGTGGCCTTCAGACTGAAACTGCCTGGGTCCAATCATTGCACTATATGTATTTTGTTTTCATTTTTTATAACACTACATATGAATGGAGATATGCCTTTGTAAACCATTGTGTATTATATATTTTGTTTAATAAACTAAAATAAAAGCAAACACATTTACTGTTGTTCAACTATCTACTTCACTATTTTTATAAAAATAAAATAGGCGAAAATAGTTTGTAACTGTTTCACTTTTATGTACTATTTGAAAGAATTGTGAGATATAAATGGACTAATGAATAAAATCAATAGCTCTCTAAGATGTAATATAGGTTCAGATCTGCAGCCTTAGCTTTATTTCAATAGGACAGAGCTACTGTAACTCTTGTGTCAGTCACCATTTTCTTTGGCCCTCTCCGTCTTGTATCACCAATCTACACTACAACTATAGTTCTACTGTACTCTTTCTATATTTTATTTTTCACAAAAGACATTATACATTTTTACACTAACACAATCAACTTCTCAGTGTCTTCTTCAATATTCTGTAACTAACTTCTTCCATGTTTCATGACTTTACAGGTTCCATCTATTTCTATGTTCCCATTTCTTTACAGCTTTACCTGTCAGCTTTTTGATAATTTACCTCTATTAATGAGACCCAGTTAGTATATTGAGTAAGACGTCAGTGAATTCTATTTTAGGCACAAAGCCATTAGGGTGATCTTGGGAATGATCACTCATTCCTAAGAAGAGAAGGCAATAGCAAGTTGCTTCTGAAAATTGCAGACATGTGTCCAAACAAGTGCAAACCTCTCTGCCTATGTTGATTTTTTTTTCTTCGTGATTTTATTGTTTGGCTAAATATCTCAGCCTGTTAAAGTAGATATATTACCATCTCACCTTTCTGTCAAATATTGGATTCTTTTATAAACACATAAACATCAGTGTTTTATATTTACTTGTAGTTTCTGTGATTCCTTCAAAAATTGAGGTACTAAAATATCTTTGCTTTGTCCTGTAATTAGAATTATTTGGCATAAATGAAGCAACAATCTTCATTTCAAATGTCAACTAAGTAATAAACTTAGTTGCAGCATTTCAAGTCACACAAGGATATAGCTGGTGTCCTAACAGTTCAATCATTTTTTCTTTTAGCCAAATTATGCTTAGCTGTACCACTTAAGAGTAAATATTGTTATTACAATTCTGAGCCAATCTTGGCTAGCAAATGAATAACAAACCATCTGGTTTTGTTTAATTATGTTCTGATGTCTAGGTGGAGACAAAGAAGTAAAAGAAGTAAAAGAAGTAACTATGATTGTTCCTTTAGAATCATTTACTGTAATATAAAATAAGCCTTCTTATAAATATAGCCTCAAATGCTACTGTTGGTTAGTTTAGGCCAGTGATGGCGAACCTTTTAGACACCAAGTCCCAAACTGTGTGCACATGCCCAAACTAAAAGAGTTGTGTGTTGTGTGTGTGTGCGCCCGCACATGTGAACGTGTATGTGTGTGAATGTGTGCCCGCATGTGCAGACATACATGAATGTGCACATGTGCATATGTGCATGAATGTGTGGACCTGCACATATGTGCAGCAGAGACCTGAAGACCAGCTGGCCAGTGGGAAGCAGGGCAGATCAATACCAGCAGCGCGACAAGAAGTAAGATCTTTTTCTTTCGTGAGCATCTGTTTCGTTGTTTGCAGGGAAACAGAAGCTCACAAAAGAAATGCCATGGAGATCTGATCTGGGGTGACGGCACACGTGCTAGCAGAGAAGGCTCTGCGTGCCACCGCTGGCATGCATGCCATTAGTTCACCATCATGGGTTTAGGGGCAAAAGAGAGAAAACTGAAGCATTTAACCTCTCAAAACATAAATGGTTTCCTGTTTAAAATTGAAAATTTAGTAATATTAGTAATACTTAGTAATTTTAACATGATTGCATATTCATTTTTCAAGCATTGCTAAAGATGAAAAAAGGATTAATCATAAATTCTAAAATGGAGAAATTATTATATTTATATTGTTAATATAATAACATAAGTACTTGGAGAGATAATTAAATTGAGCACAGATTTTTTTAAATTTGAAAAACCTTTGAAAATGATATAAATATTTTAATGCTGTTACTTATATTTAGAGTATGTTACTCATCACAAAATATGTGAATCAAACATTGTCTTTTTTATCTATCAATATTGTAATATTGAAAATATAGCATATATACTTTGCATATTGTGCTTGATCTCTGTAGGGCAATGTTCCAATCTCAAATAACTGGAAAATACAATTTTTAAGGCTTTTCTATTAGTATTTCAACCAAAAGACTGGTATGACAAAGTATTATAGCCTCCTTTTTAGTTTCTGTATCAGTTTAATAATTCGGACTCTTTCATCATCATCATTGTCCAATGTTAGCAAAATCCGGTACAATTCCATTTTCGCTATAGGCAGACAATATTAAAATTTTGTCTCTTCCTCTAGTGGAAATGAGAAGGGCATTGAAGTTATTGATTTCCTTTTGTCTAAGAGAACAACTTGTAGTAAATTATCAAAAAACTAAATTCTATTTTTTCACAAACCAACAGTATGATTCATAAATAATAGAATATGAGATTCCAATAGAGTAGAGCTCTATTAAATACATAAATATCTTGAGTGCAGTTCTGGGCTTCTTTATTACCTGGCAAGAGTGACCCCAGTATAACACCACAGGTCTATTAAGAGTTTTCTGTTCAAAGTGGGAACATTATATTTTTTCTGAGGTTTTTCTTGATAAGGTCATATTTCATTTTTTATAATATTCCAATTTGCATATTTACAAAGTTTAGTATTCTTCAAACTATCGAATCCAAATTTATTACTTTGCAACTTTGCAACTTTAATAAGATTTGTATGCCGCCCACTCCCTAGGGACTCTAGGGAGACCTCTATAAGAGTTCTTTTTAAATAACTAAGTTGAAAAGAGAGCACAATGACTATCTATTGCTGCTTTTATTTCCCTAGGACTCTGACAAATCTTTCTAGGTCAGGGGTGTCAAACTCAATTTCATTGAGGGCTGCATCAGAGTTGTGTTTGACGTCAAGGGTTATGGAGTGGGTGAGGCCAGCTCGATGTCACTCATGTCAGGGGCACTTGTGGTGGCACTCTGCCAGAGAAAACGAGCTCCTAAGCTCCATTTTTTGCTGCAACAGCCTCCTGCAACACTCTGCCAGTGGAAACAGAGGTCAGGCGGCCCTCTCAAGCTCTGTTTTTGCTGGCAGAGACATTGTAGGACAGTCCTTTCTTGTTTCCAGGGTGGTACCACAGGCCAAATTTAAGCACCCCACAGGCTGCATCCGGTCCCCAGACCTTGAGATCGAACCCGTTCTAGGTTGTTTGATTTTGTACTTTCATTTATTGTATCCATCTGTTCTGTCCCAAGCCTCTAATATACACTGACGCAGACTTGGCTATCTGCCACAACTAAGGAGGGAGATAAGTAACCCCTTGGCTAGGAGCCCAGAAAATTATCTCTATGAAAACAAGGTTCGAACTCATGAAATTTTCCCAATTTTTCACTACACCTGGCTAGCCTGGAGCAGCAGTGGGGTAGCCCAATGAGCTGCGGAGCTGGAGAGAAGGCTAATCATAAACCCCACTTTATCTCAGTCAGTGGGGAAATCCTCTGCTCTCAAACTGATAAACAGCTGGCATTGTCCCAAAAAAGCCAGAAACATGGCTTGGTTGCCATCAAATTTATCAGGCACTGCAACTGGGCATTTCCTCCGAGGCGATGGTGGAGCAGTGTGAACTTGGAGCTGAGCCACCTGGGCAGCCAGCACAACTACCTGTTGCGTGAGCTGTGCATTTTCAGCATGAAGCTGCTTCATTGTAGATTATATGTAAATCTGTTTTAAAAGGCAGGAAACAAATTGTTCTGTTCCAAGCCTCTAATACATACTGACGCAGACTTGGCTGTCTGCCACAACTAAGGAAGGAGATAAGCAACCCCTTGGCTAGGAGCCCAGAAAATTATCTCTATAAAAACAAGGCTTGAACTCACAAAATTCTCCCAATCTTTTACCACACCTGGATTAGTAAACTGTTGTTTCCTGCAAAATTCCCCTCCCATCGCCCCACCTATAAGCTCTCTGGGAGGGGCCAATCAGTAGCCACCTGTTCCTATTTCCTTTTGTGAGCCTTTTTCCAAAGCTGCTCCCTCCTCCTCTCAGCCCTACGCATACGTATGTCAGGGACAGCCTCCCTCTGTTCTTCCTCACTGCTCCCTGACTCAGACGCCATCTGGTGGCCAACAGGCCTCTCTAGTCCCTGCTCTGACTCCGAACATCCCCCGGAGTCTTCCTCAGCCTCCAGGGCAGTCCCATAGTGTTCATCATTGTCAGATTCCACCAACAGCTCAGCTGGCCGCTGTTGGGCCACAACACCATTATACTCACAGTTGATGTTTAGCACAAATGTTGATAATTGCCACAGAAGTTTGAATTATATACATATACACACAAACACCTTTATTTTATACCATAATTTATTTTTTGTAATTTTATTGCTTTTTAAAGTTTTATTAATAATTAATAAAATAAATGCAGTGATACTGTTAACGTCAGCTTATTCCACTTCAAATGCTACAGTTCAAGAATTTGTCTACTACAAGACTACTGGCAATTGATAGCTTAATTATCTAGCCTCTAAAGCTCTTGAATTATTAGCTATTATCACATCTAATAGCAGAAAAATTTGTAATTTAATGTTTACTATAAGGAAAAATAATTAAAGTATCCCAAATGCTATTGTCATTTTTGTAGGGGAACCTTATTAGTTTTCTAATACTTTGCCCTTTTCTCCACCATTTCCACATCTACAATAAAATATACCTTGTAAGGTGGGATAACTAAATTGTAGACAATATGATTTCACTATAGATTGTATACATTTACAATTTAAATGCCATTCATATTTTTCAATTCAAACCTTTCTGAACTCTTCAGAATTTTGATTTTATATTCTGAAGGATTATCAAGAGCAAACCTTATCTCCAGACTGATCCACCACAGCTTTTAGGTTCAGTTAACAAGCATAATAGCATCGATCGCAACTATAAACCCTGTACACAGTGAGAAAATCAGTATTGTTCCCTGCTGTCTACTTCCTATTTTTAATCATTTAAAATCTTTAAGAATATCTGTTTCCTTATCCTATAGTTGCTGATGAAGGATTTGTCAAAAGCCTTCTAAAGGTCCAAGCTATTGCATCATGATTGTTGATATATTAGCTTTAAAAGAGCCTTTTGAGAGAAGATATATCTTTGCAATTAAAACTTCTATATATCATTGTTTATTTTATTATTTCTTTAATAATAACTTCCATCATTTCATGCAGAAAAGACATGCAGATGAACTAGCCTGAACTTTCTTCCATTTCATATACATTTTGTTTTCAAGTTACTAGAAATAGATGCTGGATACATTGAGTCATGTTTTAAAATGCCTGGATTAGGAATGTGTTACTTTTTTCTCTCAGTTTTGTCTCTTAAATTTTACATGTAAACTAGTTATAGACCAAACAACTTTGTTGGACCATAAATGAGGAAAAGGAATTTTTAAAAAGCAAATAAGTTTTATCACACCTTAGGCATGAAGTTTAGGCATGAAATTATTCTTTCTCAGCCCAACTCACCTCACAGAGTCGTTATTGAGAGGAAAACAGGAGGAGGAAAGAGTATTATGTGTTTTCACTTCCTTGAGCTATTTTAAAAACAATAAAGATAGGATAAAAATCAAATAAATAAAAATATTGTCAAGTCCACTAAGCATGATAAGATTCACAGTCCATACAAAGGGAAAATTAAGGAGCCCAAATTTTACCCTTGTTTCAAATATTCCCCATTTCACTGACACAGGAGAAGAAGGTGTAAGTTTTGTTTGATTGCTAAGCCTATGCTGTATATGGAATTATGGTATAATGAATGGTGATAATAAAAGAAAATACATTCTTAATGACTGTGAAATAATAATTATGCTGGGAGACATAAAAATATTGATGAGAACTTCTAAGCATAACAATCTCTTGTGACTAAGGATTAGCCATTCTTTTAACTATGTTATCACAGAAGCCTGGTAGTATAAGAACTAATTTGGTAGTCCAAATCCTCCATTTTCTTTGGATTCTTGTAGCATTTTCCATTTTATTCCTGCTATTTTCCTTGCCATATAAATTTCAAAGTTAGTTTATTTAAGTCATCAAAAAATTTCCTTTCAATTTTTATGGGTATGGTTTGGAACATGAAAAGCAGTTTTGGTAAGATATACATTTTTACCATGGCAATGCTTCCCAATATTGATACGTGTAAGTTTTTCCATTATTCCAAATCTAATTTTATTTGCTTAAGTAGTTTCATATCATTATCTTTGTTAGATTGGGTGAATGGAAGATGCAGACTCAGGCTTGCAGTAACAACAGCTCTTTATTAAGTGACAACTATGTACAATCCAGCAAAGACTCTGTCTGGCAGCAGCCCTTTTATAGAGAGCTGTCAGACATCTTAACCAATCATCTTTGAGTATTTTCCCACTAGATCAGAGGACTTTGGTGGAAACTACCATACTGTCTTAGTATGAAACACCTCTCCCCTCTTAGTTGGACTGATCCAGCTGGTTATGTACTCACGCAGGTAGGTGAGTTTTCTAGTAACTCTTTCTGACCTGCACAGTTCAGTAAGTGCTGGAACTTCGGTCAGGTCAGACAGACCTGTTGCCTCTCTAGCTTTGCCTGGTGGAAGCTCCTGGAACTTTTCACAGGACGTGGCTGGAGTTTCTAGACCTGGTTCGCTCAGAACTCACTGCGGCCCTGCAACTTTACCAGATAAGTAACCCGGTACCTTCGGGATTGAGTTGTCTGTGGAAGGAAGGAATTCATGCTCCTTTTGGCTAGGGCTTTGGTTAATTCATGTAGGAGTTACCCCTGGTTGCCTAAGATTTGACTGGGAGAGGCGGCCTCAGAGTTGGTCAATGTGCCGCCTCCAAATTCTTCCGTTCTTGAGCACCAAATGGTAAGAGCGAGGTTCGGTGATTCCTGTAACAGTGGCAGGAACCCAGAGAACCCCCCCCCCTTCCAGCATAGTTGTGGGCATAAACTTGATCCCCTACGCTAAAATGTCTAAGTTTGCCAGTTGAATCTGAAGATGATTTGGCAGAGTAATTTGGGTGCAGCCGGTCTAAGGACGATCTTAGCCGGCGACCCATCAGAAGCTCAGCAAGACTTCTGCCAGTGGTTGCACTTGGAGTGATGTGCTAGTAAAGGAGGAATTGGTTTACCCATGTTTGCCAATCTCCCAGCCCCATCCTGGATAGGGCTTCATTTTCAGATTGCACCATTCTCTCCTCCTGTCCATTACTGGATGGATGGAAGGGAGCGACCAGGGCATGTCTGATTCCCTGATATCTAAATAAGTTTCAAATTGCATGGCCATGAATTGGGGCCCATGTCTGAGACTAGGATGTCAGGCAGGCTGTGAGTGGAGAAAAGTCTCCATAGTGCCTTGATGACCACCTCTGCCATGGTGGCGGTCATGAGGTCTATCTCTAGCCACTTTGAGTAGACATCCACGACTACCATAAAGACCTGGACATGAACCAGGGTGGCAAAGTCAATGTGTACCCTAGACCAGAGTGCCTGAGGCTATTCCCATTCCTTAGTGGGTGCCTCTGGGGGAGCTGGTCTGGACTCCTGGCATGGTATGCAGGTAGCCACCCACTTTTCTATCTCCCCATCCATTTTAGGCCACCACACATAACTCCTTGCCAAAGATTTCATCCAGACAATTCCTGGATGCCCTACATTCAAGACCTCTAGTATAGTCTTTATTGTCATTATGTTATATACTGCAACTAATACTAATACTGCAACTCGCAGTTTGGGTGGAATAATTACTCAGTCCCCCACAGAAGACAATCCCGCAAAACAGATAATTCATCTTTCTTATTTACAAACGATTTGAATTCAGACCCAACCAGCCCTTTGGGCCACCCCCTCCACACCCAGTTGAGAACTTGAGAAATGGTCTTGTCTCTAGCTGAGTAGTGGGCGACCTGTCTGGATGACACCGAGCCGGCCTCAAGGCAGTCAGTGAGCAAAACCACTGAAGGTGTCAGGAGTCAGATCATCCAAATGTTCAGGTAGCAGGCACCTGCTGAGGGCGTCAGCATGGCCCAGAGTCTTCGCCAGCTAGTAAACTAGGTGGTAGCTGTAGGCCGCAAGGAAAATAGTCCAGCGTGTCATTCATGGTGACAATGATGTGATATTGGTTGGTCCCCAGCCAGGAGCCAAAATAGAGGTTTATGATACATAATGATTTCAAAATCACAGCCATACAGGTATTCGTGAAATCTCTTGACCCCAGCTACCACAGCCAGAGCCTCACAGTCCAGTTGGCTGTAGTTGCACTCGGAAGCTAACGGGGTCCTCGAGTAATATGCAATGGGAGCTTCGGTCCCATTGGGCATGTGATGGCTGAGGACCACTCCGACACCAAAAAGAGAAGCATCACAAGTCAGGACAAGTGGCAGAGTCTGGTTATATTGGACCAGGAATGTGTCTGCTGACAGCAGTCTTTTAACCGTAACAAAAGTGGTGGCCTTGGCTTTGCCCCAGGTCCATCTGGCATTCTTGCCAAGGAGCCGATGCAAGGGCTCAGCGACAGTAGCTTTCTGCTTGAGAAACACACTGTAAAAATTGAGAAATCTGAGGAATGCCTGCAGCTTGGTCTGATTGCAAGGTATGGGGGCATCCTGGATTGCTTTAATTTTTTTAATTTGTTGGGTGAATTCTGGATCTGTCGATCAAATACCCCAGGAATTCAACCCTTGGTACATTAATTTGGCATTTTTCTTTTTTCAAGCAGAGGCCTTTTTCACTAATTCTGGTCAAAACTGTTCATAATCTTTTAAAAAGTTGCTCCTTATTTGCAGCTGATACCAAGACATCATCAAAATAGGGGATGACACCTTGTATCCCCTACAAAAGCTGTTCCACAACATTTTGGAACAGTCCAGGGGCGATACTAACTCCAAATTGCAGCATTTAAATGCACCCCTATGCATCACAATGGTCTGGGCCTCCGCTATTGTGCCATCTACAGGCAATTGCTGGTATGACTGCATATCTAATTTAGCAAATACTTTTCCCGGGCCAAGGGAATGAAGTAAATGCCGAACAATGGGCACTGGATAAGCACTTTGTTGTAGGGCTTTATTGATAGTGCACTTGTATCCGTGCAGATGTGGACAGACCCATCAGGCTTGACCAGGGTCACTATAGGAGTCTCCCAGTGTGCATGATCAACCGACTCCATAATCCCTTGGCCAATTACCTTGTCTAATTCAAGGTCAATTTTGGGATGGAGGGCGATAGGGACCCTCCAGGGCTTTAATCTAATGGGGACAACCTTGGGGTCCAAATTGAAGGTGATTGTGGTCCCCACATACTTGCTTAGACCGGTGCCAAAGACGTCCTCGAACTCTCTCAGCAGTTCTTCGGTACTGTCATCACGAACAGTATTGATGCCGGTCATCCCCCAAACCCAGGGATTCGAACCAGTCTAAGCCTAGGAGACTCTGCAGGGCTTTGCCAACCACTGTTACAGGGAGCAAGCCATTAAAGTTTTTAAATTGCACCAGGAAGATGCCTTGACCCAAAACGGGGATTCGGTTCCCCTGGTAGTCCCTCAGGCATACATCTGGAACCCTCAGATTGTGCTTCCTCAAGTTGGGAATGACCTTTTTCAGTGTGGCCCAGGACATGATGGACAGCAAGGAGCCGGTATCAATATCCATGCTGCATGGAGATCCTTCAAGTAGGATGGAGATTCAAAGCTTCTTGTTCTGCCAGGTGCTTGCTTGCCCAATGATTGTCTGGAATGTGCCATTGTTCCCTGCCCTTTCTTGCCTTTGCAGAGGCTTCCATGCCTCTCATCTGGGCGGTCTCGGGTGTGTGGTTTGGACAGACGGCTGCTTTGGTGCTGCTGAAAGTTCACTTTGGCAGACCCTTGCGATGTGTCACTTACGATCGCAGTATTGGCAAATGGCGTCCCCATAGCCGGCATAAGTTGGGAAATGGGTTTTGAATTTCCGCACTGGTTCTTTCTTTTCTGTGCGCATGCGGCATACCTTGTCCTTGCGGTCAGAGTTCTTTCTCGGCAGTCTTGCGATGGACTTCAGCACTCTTGTACGCGCTTCTTGGGCTGTTCTGTCTCTGCAGCATTTCCGTTGACTTGGTTGAGGACTCGGTGGCTCTGGCTTTATCCAGCATGATTTGTAGTGTGAAGTTTGTCTTTGTGAGCAACCTCCTCTGCAGATTTTTATCTTGAATGTCACAAATGATTCTGTCCAGCAACAGTAGTTGAAGTAGACTGAAGCTTTGCGAAGTGTGGCAACGTACTGGTTTATTGTTTCACCTTCATTTTTATTTTGGAGGTTGAATTCATGCCTCCAAACATATTTGGATGGTTTGGGACCATAGTGCATACTCAATGTTGTCTGTAGCACCGACCAAGGGATGGTCTGTACCATCATTGGCTCGGATAGGTCCTTGGCGGTGTTGAATACCCACAGTAGCTCAGGAACATAGCTGTCTTGTGATTCTCTGAGAGCCCGAGAAGGTGATTAGCTTCGAGAAAACATTTGAATCTCATCATGTATGAATCCCAGTGTTAAGTTGCTGGGTTGTAAAGAGCTGGTGGGGTGTGTGTTGTCATCTTTGTTCAGCGGGGCAATTTCAAATTTGCCGCTAAAGATGGTTAGCTCTGGCTGGATTGACTGCTGATTGTTAATCAGCTCTTTTTGGTGCCTAGTTGCCATCCAATCCCACCTTCATCGCCAATGTTAGATCGGGTGAATGGAAGAGGAAGACTCAGGCTTGCAGTAACAACAGCTCTTTATTATGTGACAACTATGTACAATCCAGCAAAGACTGTCTGGCAGCATCCCTTTTATAGGTAGCTGTCAGACGTCTTAACCAATCACTTTTCAGTATTTTCCCACCGGATCAGAGGACTTTGGTGGAAACTACCATACTGTCTGTCAGTATGTAACAATCTTCTTTTATTGTTGTGCATCTTGCTGTTAGGTATATTCCCAAATATTCTACTTTCTTAACTATTTGGAAGTTCACTTCTTCTGCCAGTTTTTCTTTTTGTAGAGACTTACAATTGGGATGGCACATGTTCCTGTGGTATGAAAAAAATAAAAGCAATAGATACTTTCACTATATAAAAAATTCACTAATATCTTTATGGGAAAAATAAAACCCAACATATACTTGAAAATCTCAGAATGGCTCTCAATGATGAAAGCTTTTACATATCCAAATTTGGTGAGATTTGAAAAAAAATGTTACTTATAAAGACATTTTGGACAATGAAGGGAAATGAAATTGAAACAAGAGCTTGAAGACCAGGGCATTACATTACCGTGTTGGCCGATATTGCAAATACAATCTAGATATGATTTAGATATGAAAAATACAGCTTTTATAAAGGACAAACACTTTTTGATCAGACACTCTTACACTCTGATGAAAAACTAATTAAGAACTTCTTACTGAATTTGAAAATGGAAAATGAACAAATAAAAGACACAATAGTTAAATAGAAATTTTTTGGGTATAATATACCATAGAACTAGAGAAATGGCATAACTTATGGGAAATGAATTATAAATTAACAATGGTGATTTCTTATAAAGAAAACCTATATAAAATGTTTTATAGAGGGCATCTACCACCTGCTGGATTAGCAAAAATGTTTAAAAACCTGTCTAGCAAATGTTGGAAATATAATTTAAAAATGGGCACATTTTATCATATGTGGTTGGATGTGTGTCAAAGCAAAAAAAAATTGGACAAAGATTGGTTAGAAAAGATGATGGGGAAACATATAGATTATAAACCTGAATTGTTTTTATTATGTATAATATCAGAAAAACTTGATAAGAAAAGTATGTATTTAATATTACATGTCTTAACAGCAGCAATGATTATTTTGTCACAATACTGGGGAAATGAAGATATACCGCGAGATGAAGACATAGTTAAGAAGATACAAATTGTGGAAATAGATTGATATTGAAACTAAGCAGAAAAAGGTCACTGAATATTATCAAATATGGAATTTATTTTACCAATGGTTGGAAAAAAGGAGTGGAGATTAATTTGTAATTTGTATTGTTATGCAAATTAAATACCCAGACAACACGATGTTTATAAAGCAATAAGAAATGTATTTAATAAAAAATACATCTGTTTTGAATGTATGGTTTAAGAGTTAAAATATATTTACCAGTATACATGGCAATGGAGAAAATGTAAGAGCATAAATGATTTGACTATTGAATGAATTAGTAAAAGATACCAAGGTTTAATTAGAGCTAATGAACTACATTTTGAATTCCTATATGTTGCTAGTTATGTGGTGGACTTTAAAACTCTTTTATTTTTACTACTTTCATTTCTGTATTTTCCACCACTGCTGGCTTCCCTTTACAGTTTCTTTGCATAAATAAAAAATGTTGACATCATATAAACCCACACAGTATAGCAATAGCAATAGCAATAGCAGTTAGACTTATATACCGCTTCATAGGGCTTTCAACCCTCTCTAAGCGGTTTACAGAGTCAGCATATTGCCCCCACAGTCTGGGTCCTCATTTTACCCACCTTGGAAGGATGGAAGGCTGAGTCAGCCTTGAGTCGCTGAGATTTGAACCGCTGAACTGCTGCGAACAGTCAGCTGAAGTGGCTGCAGTACTGCACTCTAACCACTGCGCCACCTCGGCCCACTAAATGACTTCCAGACAGACAGGACTGATTTCACCTTTCTTATGAAGCATATTATTATTCGTTTTCCATTTAATGTGCAGAATCTCTGTTGTATTAAAGTGATGTCTTTCTGATACATGTTTCAAATCCTTTTATTTGCAAACTGTGTAAAGTTTATTGTCTATAAGAAGAATCATATTCTTCTTCTAATTTATAGATTATGCACTCCAAAAACTGTGTATTTTGTTTGTTAGCTTCATGAGTGGAAAGAAATCAAGAAAGAAATAATAGCAACTTTTTCCTTTCTCACTTTCCAGCTGCTTTCTTACTCTGTCCCTCTTTCCCACATCCTTGGCACTTCATTGCCTTTCTTCCTGTGGATCTTGACTTCAGCTAACATCTATATTTGTATTTCATCATTGCGTGTTCTCTATTTCCCATCCATATTGTTTTTGGCACAACCATTATCACCTTACTCATTCCAACTTGCCAAGTTTTAGTCCTATACATACATACTGGATGGTATTTCCTATAGCCCAATTTTATTCCTTTTTCCAGCACCTATGTTTTATATATGTTGTTCCCTGTAATTGGATCTACTTGGCACATTTTTCCTACATTTCTTAGCATCTTGTTTTATTATTTCCCACCAAGAGATTTGTGTTTGGCTGTAACTAATGTAATTTGAATTCTATGTGTCTATCTGGATTTTTTCCCCAGAAAAACAACATTTTCTCTTTGGTCCTAACAACTTAAATCACAAGCATTTAAAATGGTGGTTTTTGTATACACAGACACAAAAAAGTTTAATAATTTGCAACACATCTATAAAAAGCACATTTGCTTAAAAAATTCTGAATGTAAGGAAGGTATAAAGAATAATTATGAAAAAATGTGTTTTACCCAATATCCTAAGTTTTTTGTTTGTTTTATTTCTTTTAAATCATGTCTGATTCTCAGAGACTGTTTAAAAAATTTTCTCTGCAGTTTTCTTGCCAAGGTTTTTCAGAATTGCTTTGCCATTACCTTCTTTCTAGGACTGGCTCAAGGTTACCCAGCTGGCTATATGCCAAAGGCAGGACTAGCACTTATGCTATCTTGGTTTCTAGTCTGATGCCTTAACCCCATGCAAAACTTTGGCATGTATGCCAGAAATAGCACGCAGAGCCATCTCTCTGGGCACATGGAGCTCTTGCTCATTGCTCTTCCAGGTTCTGGCCTGCTGTCCAGCTGGTCTTCACATGTATGGGAGTGTCAGAAACTGAAAGGGCCTAGTACACATGAGCGTGCTGGGAAGATGATCTTCCAGTTTCCAGCACGCACATGTGCGCTGGCCACCTGGTCTTCCAGTTTATGGCACACATGCGTGGACAAAGACCAGGTGGCCGGTGTGCTGGAACACAGAAGAGGAAGGGGAGAAGAGCTGCCAGCCAGGATGGGCCGACCAGGGCTTCCCTCCCTCCCCGACCAAGTGGGCTTCTTGCGCGGCCCCAGCCCTCCAGCCTGCGGCACTGATGCACGTGTGCAATTTGAAGTGCTTGGCCAGCTTGGCCATGTGGGGCAGGATTTGCTGGCTGGACAGCTGCCTGCCCCCTCCCCCAGTGCTCCTACCACTGTAAGGGGGTGGCAGTTTTTGTGCTGCCGCTCCTGGCCGGGATGCTAGAGCAGCCAGGAGAAAAAGGAGGGGAAGCAGCTGTTATTTAGGTGAACTGCCCAAGAAGGGCCGGAGGAGAGTGCAGCATGGAGACACCGCCAAGTGGTAAGAAGCTTGCCAGGCAGAAAGCAGGGAGGAGCTGCACTGGTTTGTTCTCAGTTACGGACTGGGGGGCACTTCATTCTGGCCAGAGTTGCAGCAAAGCTCTCCCACCTGCTGCCCCTCAACCTGAGCCCCAGGAACACCGACACCTTTATCTCTGAGGCCGGGAAGAGGCTCTTGCTTTCCAGTGGAGGAAGGTGGCCTTCCTCTCCCTGTCCGGGGCTGCAGAACTGGGCCATCAGTGGGGATGTCCCACCATCCCGATGGGGACCAGGAGACATGAGGACCCCGAAAGGCCAAGCGGAGCCATACATGGGCCCTGGACAGCTGGTCTTTGTTCATGCATGCACGCCAGAAACCGGAAGAGCAGGTGGCTGGCACACATGAGCGTGCCAGAAACCAGAAGATCGTTCGCTTTTCCAGTTTCCGGCACACATACACTCCCCTTTTGGCACAGTGTTGAAAGGTTTGCCAACACAGTCTTAACCACTACACCAAACTGGTCTTAGGTTACATTTCAGTTTTAATGTGATTTAAGAAAGAATTTCCAAAATAAACTCCTTTATGAGATGGCATATTATGAAATTGTACCCTTTAAGAAAGTAAATATAATAGAAGAAGAGATAATAATCAAATTATTATTTTAAAATATTTATTTTTTATTAATTATGTATGTGTTTATGTACACACACAAACAAATAATTAGAAACTGAAAGAATAGGTAGTTTTCTCCCCCCTCTTTTCTCATAAGGTAATTAATTACTTGATAAAATCTGTCTTGATTTTAGTCAAAACCTAGAACAGTACTTCTTCACACAATGCAATTTTTTGCTACAGAATTTAGCAATAGCAATAGCAATTAGACTTATATACCGCTTCAAAGGGCTTTCAGCCCTCTCTAAGCGGTTTACAGAGTCAGCATATCGCCCCCACAGTCTGGGTCCTCATTTCACCTACCTCGGAAGGATGGAAGGCTGAGTCAACCTTGAGCTGGTGAGATTAGAACCGCTGAACTGCAGATAACAGTCAGCTGAAGTGGCCTGCAGTACTGCACCCTAACCACTGCGCCACCTCGGCTCTTTGATGCAAACTTAGATAAATATTTTGTATTACTGTGTATAAAATATTTTTTCTCATTTTTATAAGAGCCTTAGATGAAAACATATAGGCCCATGATGATGAACCTATGGTATAAGTTGTTTGCAGTGTCCTGCAGTCACATGTTTATGTTATGGGAAATTTTTTTAGGTCAAAACCTAATATTTACATCCAGTTTTCAGCAAAACAAGCCCATTGTGAACAATGAGTTTTCTTAATGACTGCAGTGGCTGCTTTAAAACTATAGCATCCACTTAACAATCATTGCAAAAAAGGTGGTAAAATCGGGTTTGCCACATGCTTTTGATTTTTGGGTTTTTTTATATCAAATATACTAAGAAATGGCATTGAAACAATGATTTCTGATTTAAAGAATCCTAAAGGAAACATAGGTAACAAGAGAGCAATAATTGCAGTAGGCATCTTTGCTATAAGTATATTTGCAAAGTGAAGAAAATCATGTGAGCAGCCCATTTCCAGCAGTTCCAACAGTTCCAGTTGTAATTATTAAGTGAATCACATATGGTCTTTAAGCACATGACTGCAACTTATGACTTTCTGCTGGTTTCTCCTGTTCACTGTGCAGATCATACATTTTGATCAGGACTCTGCAACATCATAAATGCCTTTTAGTTGCCAAGGCCTTGAATAATGATCATGTGACCATGGGGATGCTGCAGTGGCCACAACCTCATGGATCAGTCATAAGTTTCCTTGTGCAGTGCTGTTGCAACTTTCAACAGTCATTGAATGAGTAGTTGCTATGCAAGGATTACTTTAAATCCTTAAGAAGCTTGTAAACCTTCGTTCCTTGTGAAGTGTGGTATAAATACTGATTTTACCAATATTTGTACAAATTCCAGTTACCAATATACTGTATATATGATGAGAGGAATGACTAATCCAAAGTCTCTCAGCAGGCTTTGTGCCTAAGATGGACTAGAATTCACAGTCTCCTTGTTTCTAGCCTGGTGCCTTAAGCCCTATACCTAACTGACTCTACACAGAATGCAGCAAAAAAAAATCATTTCCCATAATTGATACTGCATTTTTCCTTCCATTCATTTACATTTTCAAGAATTATTGTGAATAATAACGTGAACAGTAACTACACTCCCATTACAAGATTAAGATGGTCAGGCATTAAAATAATGTTGTAAAACTATTGTTTCAATATTAGAGTTTAAATAAAAAGCAACAGTATAGAAGCATTTTCCTAACACAACTACTTTTTTCTGTTTCTGGAATACCCATAAATGTGTATGAGCAATTACCATTTCTGGCATGAAACAAAGTTCTGAGCAAAATGTAGCCATGATATAAGTAGTCTGTTACATTCATTATATGTCTTGAAGGAAGTGTGGGAAAACAGATGGAATGCAGCTTTATAAAATCCATTTTAAAAGCATGCCTGCATAGTATTGTATGCACTATTAGTGAGTATTATTTTGAATTCCTTTTTGTTGCAGTAGTGTTAACCGCACATTTTAAATAATATCCAGTTGAATATTGATCGTTTGAAAATGAAGTGACTAAAGAAAGAATAATTTTATTTTATAGCATTATATTTCTTGTTAATTATTACTGTATATAAATGTATATGAACATTTGTATCTTAAATATATATGTATTTCATAGAATATTTATATATACAAGTACTTACTATTTCATATGATTTTTTAAAATTTAAAAAGAAGGGTACTCTTATTTGCTTTTGTGGCTAAACAGCATGTTGCACTCATGTTCAAAAAAACCTCCCCCCCTCCCCTTCACTTGGCATAATGGGATATAGGGCAAATAAATATAAGCATTGCCCATTTTTGAAAAATGAATATTAGGCATTACAGCAAACAGCTTTGCATCCACACTTCCAGAATTACATTATCATTGGCTATATTATTCACATACAGGTAGTCCTTGACTTACAATGTTTGCTTAATGACTGTTCAAAGTTACAACAGCACTGGAAAAATGGCTTATGTCTATTTTTCACAGTTATGACATTTCCAGCATCCCCATGATCATGTGATCAAAATTCAAATGCTTAACAACTGATTCATACTGACAACCATTGCTTATGTCCCATGATTTTCCTACAGAAAAGGCGATAGAATGCTGTATAATCACGGCAGAAATGTATTAACAAAAGAGCAGAGCAGCAAAAAGAAGCTACTCTGAAAAGCTAAGGAATCAGTTCTCAACAAATGAACCAACAAACATGTGGAAAACTCTTTAAAATGTCACCAGTTACAGCAAACCTCCTTCCCATACTGAAGGAAATTTTACTGTAGGTTTGAGAAAAAACTACTGCCACCTATCTCCACAATCCCCAACCCAGACACACTAACAATAGCCAAGCCTCCTACAACTGACCTGTTCCATTGGGCCCACCACCTCAGAGTCTATTTCACAGACAAAAGTCAGTAAATCTAATCTTATTGAATTATTTGACAAAGTGACAAAATTAGTGGACCAGAGGAATGCCATTGATATAGTTTACTTGGACTTCAGTAAGGCATTTGATAAAGTAGACCATAACCGACTACTAGATAAAGTAGAAGAATGTGGGTTGGAGAGCATCACCACCAGATGGATTCGTAACTGGCTGACCAACCACACTCAACATGTGGAACTTAATGGAACTGCATTTACATGGAAGGAAGTGTGCAATGGAGTACCTCAAGGCTCTGTTTTAGGCCCAGTACTCTTCATCAATGATTTGGATGAGGGAATAAATGGGGAACTCATCAAATTTGCAGATGACATCAAGATGGCAGGAATAGCCAATACTCCAGAAGAGAGGCTTAAGATACAAAAGGATCTTGACAAACTTGAACATTAGGCACTATCTAATTAAATGAAATTCAGTGGTGAAAAGAGTAAGGTTCTACATTTAGGCAAGAAAAACAAAATGCACAGGTACAGTATAGATGGTACTTTCCTCAATAGTAGTAACTGTGAGAGGGATCTTGGAGTCCTAGTGGACAACCATTTAAATATGAGCCAGCAGAGTGCAGCAGCTGCCAAAAAAACATAGTTCTAGGCTACATAAACAGAGGGATAGAATCAAGATCACGTGAAGTGTTAATACCACTTTATAATGCCTTGGTAAGGCCACACTTGGAATACTGCATTCAGTTATGGTCGCCGCGATGTAGAAAAGATGTGGAGACTCTGGAAAGAGTGCAGAGAAGAGCAACAAAGATGATTAGGGGACTGGAGACTAAAACATATGAACAACAGTTGCAGGAACTGGGTATGTCTAGTTTAATGAAAAGAAGGACTAGGGGAGACATGATAGCAGTGTTCCAGTATCTCAGGGGTTGCCACAAAGAAGAGGGAGTCAAACTATTCTCCAAGGCACCTGAGGGTAGAACAAGAAGCAATGGGTGGAAACTAATCAAGGAGAGAAGCAACTTAGAACTTAGGATAAATTTCCTGTCAGATAGAACAACTGATCAGTGGAACACCTTGCCTCCAGAAGTTGTGAATGCCCCAACACTGGAAGTCTTTAAGAAGATGCTGGATAGCTATTTGTCTGAAATGATATAGGGTTTCCTGCCTAGGCAGAGGGTTGGACTAGAAGACCTCCGAGGTCCCTTCCAACTCTGCTAATGTATTGTAAAAGCACCAGGCCCAGACAAGATAACCCCTTCTTCTTTAAAAGCTTGTGCTGATCAACTGGCCCCCATCTTCACTTGCATCTTTAATAAATCACTAGAGGTGAGCTATGTTCCTTCTTGCTTCAAATGCTCTACTATCATCCCAGTGCCGATGAAGCCCTCCATCAAGGAACTGAATGACTTCAGACCGTTTGCTCTAACATCTGTAGTTATGAAAACCTTTGAAAAGCTAGTGCTGGCCCACCTGAAAACCATCATGGATCTGCTGTTAGACCCCTTGCAATTTGCTTACCAAGCAAATAGATTGACAGATGATGCTATTAATATGACTCTGCACTACATCCTACAACATCTTGAATCTCCAAAGACCTATGCAAGTTCCTCTTTGTAGACTTCAGCTCAGCATTCAATACCATCATTCCAGATATTCTTCTAACTAAATTAAATCAGCTAGCTGTACCTGACTTGTAAAATAGATCATAAGCTTTCTAACAGACAGGAAGCAGCAAGTGAAGCTAGGCAAAATCACATCTGATACCTGTATAATTAGCACAGGAGCCCCCCAAGGCTGTGTGCTCTCTCCACTTCTCTATGACTGCATCTCAAAAGATCGTTCTGTTAAAGTACTGAAGTTTGCAGATGATACAACAATGATTGGTCTCATTTGAGACAATGACAAATCTGCAACAGACAGGAGATTGAACAACTAGCCTTGTGGTACAACCAGAACAGTCTTGAACTAAACACACTCAAAACTGAAGAAATGGTGGTAGATTTTAGGAGAAACCCTCCTACCACCTCTTATAATACTAGACAACACAGTATCAATAGTAGAGTCTTTCAAGTTTCCAGGTTCTATCATATCTCAAGACTTAAAATGGACACCTAACATCAAAAACATCATCAAAAAAGAGAATGTAGAGAATGTTCTTTTGGCGCCAAGTCAGAAAGCTCAAATTGCCCAAGGAGCTGCTGATTCAGTTGTACAGAGGAATTACAGAGTCTGTCATCTGCATCTATATAACTCTCTGGTTTGGTTCTGTAACCCAACAAGACAGACACAGACTTCAACAGATAATTAGAACTGCAGAAAAAACAATTGCTACCAACCTGCCTTCCATTGATACCGCACGAGTAAAAAGAGGGCTTGAAAATATCTACAGACCCCTCACATCCTGGACATAAATTGTTTCAACTTCTACCCTCAAAACAACACTATAGGACTCTGCACACTAGAACAATAAGATACAAGGACAGTTTGTTCCCGAATGCCATCACTCTGCTAAATAACTAATTCCCACAACTCTGTCAAATTATGTACTAAGACTATGTTACTATTATTCTCCTCATCCTTACTAGTACCTATCTCTTCCCACTTATGGCTATATCTATGTTGCTTGTATCTTTACAACTTATATTATTTTTATTGTTTCCTAGTATGATTTGATTGCTTATTAGTATCCTATGACTATCACTAAGTGTTGTATCCTATGATTATAGACATATATATTTTGTTTTTTCTTTATGTATACTGAGAGCATATACACCAAAGACAAATTCCTTGTGTATGCAATCACAATTGGCCGGTAAAGAATTCTATTCTATTCTAAAAAGATCACATGATCACCTTTTGCTGAGCAAAGTCAATGGGGAAGCCAGGTTCATTTAACAACCAGGTTATTAACTTATCAACTGCAGTGATTCACTTAAAAACTGAGCAAGAAAGGTTGTAAAATGGGGCAAAACTCACTTAACAAATGTCTCACTTAGCAACAGAAATGTTGGGCTCAATTATGGTTGTAAGTTGAGGACTGCCTGTACAGGTAATTCAGGGTCCGACTCATTGTCATTGTCAGATCACTTCTTTCTGAGGCTCGATTTTCGGAAACTACTCCCCCACTGCAGGGAGGTGGAGCCGATTAAATGGTTCCGCCCCAGACACCTGATGGACCCTGTGTGATTTCAGACGGCGCTTGGGGAGATAACTGACTCCCTTGCCCACAATCCTACAAAGTCCTTGGTCGCTGCTTGGAACAGAGTGGCAGCTGGGGCTCTGGATCGGATTGTGCCTTTGCGGCCTCTCCGCGGCAGTGGATCCAGGAGGGCCCCTTGATTTACTGAGGAACTCCAGGAGATGAAGCGCCAAAAGAGACGCCTAGAGCAATGCTGGAGGGCCAGTAACTCCGAATCTGACCGAACACAACTAAGAGCCTTTATTAGGACTTATTTAGTGGCAATATGGGCGGCAAAATGCACTCATTTTTCCGCTCTTATTGCATCCGCAGAATCTTGCCCGGCCACCCTGTTTAGGATAACCCACTCCCTCCTGAAGGGGAGGGATGCCAGGGAACCCTTGCAGGGAAGTGCTGAGGAATTTGTTCAGTTTCTGTCGGACAAAGTCGCTCAGATTCAGACGGACCTGGACTCCACTTGGACAGTACCTGCAGAGATGCCGAGAGTGGGCCTTGATCGGATTTCTTGGAGCGAGTTCCAGCTTGTCACTCCTGAGGAAGTGGACAAGGCCATGGGAGCTGTGAGTGCCTCCACCTGCCTACTGGACCCATGTCCCTCCTGGCTGGTTTTGACCAGCAGGGAGGTAACACGAGGCTGGCTCTAGAGGATTGTTAATACCTCTCTACAGGAGGGATCTTTCCTGCTGCCATTAAAGGACGCGGTGGTAAGACCCCTCCTTAAGAAGCCTTCTCTGGATCCAGCTATCCTTAAAAATTACCGTCCAGTCTCCAACCTCCCTTTTGTAGGGAAGGTTGTTGAGAAGGTGGTGGCCTTTCAGCTCCGACGGACCTTGGATGAAGCAGATTAACTTGACCCCTTTCAGTCGGGTTTCAGGCCTGGTTACTCCACTGAAACTGCTTTGGTCGCGCTGACCGATGATCTCTGGCGGGCCAGGGATAGAGGACATTCCTCTATCCTGGTGCGCGGCTTTCGATACCATCGACCATGGTATCCTTCTGCGACGACTGGAAGAAGTGGGAGTGGGAGGCACCGTTCTATGGTGGTTCTCCTCTTACCTCTCGGGTAGGTCGCAGTCGATGTTGGTTGGAGGACAGAGGTCGACCCCTAGGCCCCTAAAGGTCCTGTCCCCTTTCCTATTTAACATCTACATGAAGCCGCTGGGTGAGATCATTCGCTGGCACGGGATCAAATACCATCAATACACGGACGATACCCAGTTGTATCTGTCTGCCCCGTGTCAACTCAGCGAAGCGGTAGAAGTGATGTGCCAGTCCCTGGAGGCCGTCAGGTCTGGATGGGAGTAAACAAGCTGGCACTCAATCCAGACAAGACCGAGTGGCTATTGATGTTGCCCCCCAAGGACGGTCCACATATTCCATCTCTCAGCCTGGGGGGTGAAACTATACACCCCTCAGAGAGGGTCCGCAACTTGGGTGTCCTCCTGGATTCACAGCTGACATTAGAATATCACTTGCCAGCTGTGACCAGGGGGGCTTTTGCCCAGGTTCGCCTGGTGCACCAGTTGCGGCCCTACCTGGACCGGGAGGCACTTCAAATGGTCACTCATGCTCTCGTCACCTCTAGGCTTGATTACTGCAATGCGCTTACATGGGGCTGCCCTTGAAGAATGTTCGGAGACTACAGTTGGTCCTGAATGCAGCCGCGCGAGCAATATCGGGTGTACCTAGATACACCCATGTTACACCTAACCTCTGCGAGCTGCACTGGCTTCCAATCGGTCTCCGGACATCCTTCAAAGTGCTGGTTATGACCTTTAAAGCCCTACATGGCTTGGGACCTGGATACCTGCGGGACCGCCTCCTGTCACATACCTCCCAACGACCCATAAGATCTCACAGGCTGGGCCTCCTCCGGGTTCCGTCAACCGGGCAATGCCGGTTGGCGACCACTCGGGGGAGGGCTTTTTCTGTAGCTGCTCTGGCCCTGTGGAACGATCTCCCCTCAGAGATCCAGACCCTTCCCACTCTCTCAGCCTGGCTGTTCCGGCAGGCCTGGGGCTGTTGACCCCAAAATACGGTCCAGCCCCATCTAGAACTGAGTGCATGGAGTGTTGTTTTTAAATCTATCTTTTCTTTTCCTTATATTTTTGTTTTGATTTTATTTTGTATTGTAAGCCGCCCAGAGTCCTACGGGATTGGGCGGCATATAAATGTTATTAAATTCAAATTCAATTCTTTTATTATCTCTTCATCTGTTGATAGCTTATTTAATTTCCAATTTTGGGCAAATACAATTCTTGCTGCTGTAGTTACATGTATAATCAAATAAGTATCCTCTTTCTTGAATGGGATAATACCTAGTAAAAATATCTCTGGTCTAAATTCTATTTCTAGTTGTAATATTTTCTTTAACCATACTTTTATTTTAGTCCAATATTTCCTTGCTTCTGCACATGTCCACCACATGTGGTAGTATGAACCTATTGCTTGTTGACATTTCCAACATTTCGCTGACTTATCTTTAAACCTCTTAGCTAGTTTTCCTGGTGACATGTGCCATCTCTAAAACATTTTGTATATATTTTCTTTGTAAGCTGTTGACATGGTTAGTTTATAATTCCTTTCCCATAGTTATTGCCACTTTTCTAGTTCAATCGCATGGCCAAAATTGTTTGCCCAAGTTAACATTGTATCTTTTACCACTTCTTCTTCTAGCGTAGTTCTTAATAGGTAGCTACACAATTCCTTGATTATTCTTTCTCCTGTTCCCATAAGTATCTTATCCAACTCTGAACTTCCTAAGTTAAAACCATACTCCCTTTTATCTTTTTCATATCTTGATTGTATTTGCAATTGTGAAAACCAACCTATGTCAATCCCTTGTTTTTCTAATTCTTGTTTTTTGGTTTTTTTTAGTTCCCCCCTTTCTATTAAGATATTTTTGTATCTAATAACATTTTTCATAATACTAATATTTGAATGTGTCAATGGTTCCATTGTTGAAAGCCACATTGGTATTTCTAAATAATGTTTCCCTTTCACTCTTTCCCATATTGTTACTAATCCATTCCTTACAAAATGTCTTTGAATTAGCCATGGCCCTACTTTTATCATACCCCCCAAAAACATGCCAACCCAGTTGCAAATCATACCCCTCCAGTGTCAATAATCTTGTATTTCTCAGTAAAATCCATTATTTCATCCAAGCTAGATCCGCTGCTTGATAGTACAATTCCCAGTTTGGTAATCCAAATCCACCTCGAATCCTTGCATCTTGTAACATTTTTATATTAATTCTTGCTTTTTTCCCTTGTCATATGTATTTTCCCACTATTTTGTTCATACTTTCAAAGAATTTTTTCTCTAGTTTTATTGGTATTGTTTGGAATAGGTATAACAATCTTGGTAATACGTTCATCTTTACTACTGCTATTCTTCCCATCAGCGATAATTGTAGGTTTTTCCATCTTTCCAAGACTATTTCTATTTGTTTTCTCATTTTATACTAGTTATTCTCCTTTAGTGTTCCACATCTTGATGTCAATTGAATACCCAAATATTTAAATTTTTTCACCACCTGTATGTCCAGTTTCCCCATCAACTCTCTTTTCTGTTTTTCTGTCATATTTTTCACCAGAATTTTTGTTTTATTTTTATTAGTCTTCAAGCCCACTATTTATCCATATTCTTCTATTATTTTAACTAGTTTTGCCCGGTTTCTATTGGATCCTCCATAATAAATACCAAATCATCTGCAAATGCTTGTAATTTATACTCTTCTTTCTTGACCCTCATACCTTTTACCTCTTTATTTTGTTGTATTTCTCTATTCAAAATCTCTAGTGTCAGTATAAATAATAATGGTGATATCCTTGCCTACTTCCCTTCGTAATCGCTATCTTTCCTGTCATATCACCATTTACCATTGCATTTGCCGATTGGTTATTATATATAGTTTTAATGATATTTATAAATCCCTCACCAAATCCCATCATTTGAAGTTGCATTATCATGAATTGCCAGTTCACATTATCAAAGGCCTTTTGACCAACCAGAAACAACAACACCATTTGTTTTTCTGGGTGGGCTTCATAGTACTCTAGCGTATTCAATACAATCTGCATATTGTCTCTGATCTGTCTCTTGGGAAGAAATCAATTTTGGCTATGTGTATAAATTCACTTAAAAGTCTCTTCATTCTTTCTGCCATTATTGATGCAAAAATTTTATAATCTACATTTAATAGTGAAATAGGTCTGTAGTTGTTTACTTGTTTTGGATCTGACTCTTCTTTTAGTATAAGCGTTATATATGCCTCCGTCCATGTTTCTGGCATTTTTGCCTCTCTTAATAAGTCATTGAATAGTTCCAACATTACATTGCTCAATACTTCTTTTTTATTGAAAAGTTTTAATAAATGTTACAAATATTTCCCCTTCCCTCGCCCCCCACCCCAACCCTCTTCCCCTCCAACCCTCCCTCCACACAACTTCCCAGAGCAAAATACAGGTTATTAACATTTAACAATAATACACTAAGATAAGCTAACTAACTATAGCATCCTACCTCCCTCTTGTACTTTTAACTCCCCTTTTATTAAATTAAATTTAGATAAATTATAACATTTCTTGTTCATTCATAAGCTAATTGAAATTTCTTAGTCCGGTATTTATTTTGAATGTAATCAATCCATCTTCTCCATTCCAACTTATATTTCTCATCTGAATGGTCCTTCAGATATGCTGAGATTCTGGCCATCTCTGCTAAATTTACTACTTTTAACGTCCATTCTTGAATAGTAGGCAATTCTTCCTTCTTCCAGTACTGCACCACCAAAAATCCTGCTGTCATTGTTAAGTTCAGTATCAAATTAGTCTCTATAACTGTACAGTCTGTAATTATACCTAGCAAGAACAACTGAGGAGTAAACTTAATTCTCTTTTTAAGACTATTTTGAATAATCCACCATATTTTTATCCAAAATGTTTTAATTTTTTTACAAGTCCACCATACATGATAATATGTAGCATCAACACAATAACATCTCCAACATTTGGATTGTAAATTCGGATACATACAAGCTAGCTTTTTGGGATTTAGATGCCATCTCTATAAAGCATCTTATAAAAATTCTCTCTCAAGTTTTGAGCTTGCATAAATGTTATATTTCTTACCCAAATCTTTTCCCATGTTTCCATCAATATTGGTTCTTCAAAGTTTTGTGCCCATTTTATCATACAACCTTTAACTAATTCTGTTTCAGAATCTATTTCTATTAATATATTATACAACCTTTTTATATGCATTTGACTCTGGTCCCCAATTTGTTTTACCAGATTTTCCTCATTTTGTATGATACCAATTTTCTGGTCTTTTTTCCATCTAGCCTGTAACTGTCCATACTGAAACCAGGTTTGAATTACTCTTTCCTCTCTTAATACATTCAAAGGCTTTAACTGTAGTACATCTCTTTCTATGTTAAGAAGCTCTTTATATGTAATTACATCCTGTTTTCGTTCTATACTTATATTCTCTATCGCGTGTCTGGGTACTACCCACATAGGTATCTTGTCATTTAATTTATATTTATATTTTTTCCAGACATGCAATAGAGCATTCCTTAATATGTGGCTTTTAAAAATCCTGTCCACCTTCTTATCATATATTAAATAAGCATGCTAACCATATAAAAATTATATCCCTCAATATTCAATATTCTGTCCTCTGTTAAGTTAATCCAATCACTAATTGTTGATAAAACTACTGCTTCATAGTATAATTTTAAGTTGGGCATTTTCAAACCTCCTCTTTCACGTATATCTTGCATTATTTTAATTTTTATTCTCTGTCTCTTCCCTGCCCAAACAAAGTTATTAATACCTTTCTGCCATTCTTCCAAGTTTGCATCTTTTTTTAGTATTGCTATCATTTGAAAAAGAAATAAACATTCATTTTTACTACTGATATCCTTCCAAACAAAGACAATTGTAATTTTTCCCATTTATTCATCTCTGTCTGTATTTTGTGCCATAATGGTTCATAATTATACATATATAATTTCCCATTTGAAGTTGTGATATAAACTCCTAAATATTTAACCTTTTTTACTATCTCACATCCTGTTACTCTTTCTAATTGTTCTTTCTGATTTATAGTCATATTTTCTCACTTATACTAGTTATTCTCCTTTAATGTTCCACATCTTGATGTCAATTGAATACCCAAATATTTCACTTTTTTCACCACTATGTCCAGTTTCCCCATCAACTCTCTTTTCTGTTTTTCTGTCATATTTTTCACGAGAATTTTTGTTTTATCTTTATTAGTCTTCAAGCCCTGCTACTTCTATTGATGCAAAAAATTTATAATCTACATTTAATAATGAAATAGGTCTGTAGTTCTTTACTTGTTTTGGATCTGACTATTCTTTAGTATAAGCATTATATATGTCTCCGTCCATGTTTCTGGCATTTTTGCATCTCTTAATAAGTCATTGAATAGTTCCAACATTACATTGCTTAATACTTCTTGTAGTGTTTGGTACAGGTCTGCTGGTAATCCATCTGGTTCTGATGTTTTCCCCTTCTTTTGCCTTTTGATGCCTTCTGTTACTTCCATCATTATAATTCTTTCTTCTAGTGCCTTCTTAAATTTTTCTGGGATTTTGGTTATTCTAGTTTTCTCTAAATATTGTCTTATTTTTCCTTCTGAAACTCTCTCATGCTGATACAATTTATTGTAGAAATTCTCAATTATTGTTCTCTTTTTTTCATTTAAATGTTGTATATTCCCTTCTTCATCCACCAGTTGACTTATCAGCCTTTTCTCTCTTTCCTTTTTCATCTTGTAAGCCAGCCAATGTCCTGGTTTATTTGCCTTTTCAAAGTTTTGTTTCGCTGATTTTATTTTATTTGCCAAGTCCTCATTTTCTATTTGGTTCAATTTATGTTTTTGCAGTTCCATCATATTTTTTACTTTTTATATTTTGTGGGTTTTTCTGCAGCTCTGTCTCCAGACTCTTATACTCTGGTTCCAACTTCTTTTGAATTTGTCTATTCTGTCTATTCTTTTTCCCTAAGTATGTCATTGCAAGGCCTCTGATATATGCTTTGCAAGTATCCAAATGTTCTGTAATGATGAGCGTTAGCTCTGTTGGCAACCACATCATATCAATTCTTGACCATGATAAATGTCTATTTGTGTGGAATGTATATTGTCTTTCTTTCGGGTGTCTTATTCTCCAAACATCTTGCAAGTTTAATTCTTCCACCATTGTGAAAAATGTTTTGGGTAGGATTTTTCTCGACTTCTTGTTCATCTTTGTAGATTTATAGTCTATTTCATTATTTACACTTGCATTAAAGTCTCCTAATATACATATATCTTCATAGTCATATTCTGTTATCTTTTTGTGTAGTTTCCCAAAAAATTATTCTTATTTGTCATTTGGACAAACTCATATTGCCCTAATAATATCTTTCTCATGTTCATCATTATGTCCACCAGCAGTATTCTCCCTTCCCTGTCTTCAAAAAAATTATTTGATTGTATTGTCTTTCTAATATATAATGCTATTCCCTTTTTGCTTTGGTCAGCCAGGTTCATATATAAATTACCAAGTTTTTCCTGTTCCCAAAAATTTTCTGTGTTGTTTCCTAATATGTACTTCCTGTAAGCATATAATGTCCAATTTCAATTTCTCTAATTCATTAAACGTTCTTCTTTTTGTTGCTGAATTTAGTCCGTTTATATTAATGGAGATTACTTTTATTTCTTCCTCCATGTCATTGGTTTATAGGTTTAGTTGATCTAATCATTCTTAACTCCCTCTGCTCCTTTGTCTCTTTGGCCATTGCTCCTTCTCTTAGTGCTTTCTCTTCCTGTTTTTTCTCCATCTCCCTTTGATCTTTTCCCTTAGCTTCCTGGCATTTAGCTCCTTCCTCTTCTCTTACCAGCGTTCCCTCCTGTGCTGCTATATTTTGTTCATAAAATAATTCTGCTTTCTCTAGTGTATCTAGTCTGTACCTTTGTTCGTACCAGTTTACCAAAATCCCTTCTGGAACAAGCCATCTAAAACTCACCCCATTTTTGATCAGACTCTTAGTCAAAAAGTGGTATTCCTTTCTTATTTCTCTGACCTTCCTTGGAACTTCCTTCAATACCACTAACTCTCTAGATTTGTATTTTATTGTGGTACTTCTTGCTGCTTGCAATATTTCATTTTTTATGGTTTTTTTTTATTTACAAATCTTACATGTACCTCTCTGGGCAAGTTGTTTCTCATTACATATCTTGTATATACTCTAAAAGTCTCATCCATTCTGCCTAGGATATATTTCTTACTCATTTCTGTAGCCGCTGAGAGAATTTCTGCAATCTTCTCTGCTAAATTCTCTCCTTTCTCCTATTCTATGTCCTGGAGTCTTAGATAGAATTTGGATCTTTCTATCTCCCACAGTACATTGGCCCCTTCCTGTTTTTTATCAAATGTTATCAGCCTATAATCCATCTTCTCCATTTTTTTCCTCTGTTATCTCTGCCTTTTCTTCTACCTAGTCTATGTTCATTTTCCCCCATCATTTCCTTGACTTCTTTCAATCCGTCTTCCATTTTGCCGACTTTCTCTTCTACTCTGTTTATATGCTCCTTGATATCCGCATGTATGTCTTGCAACATACTTTTTAGCTCCAAAATAGCTTAGTCTTGTTGTGTTACTATGCTTACTGGTTTCTGTATCACTGAACCAGACAGGGTGGTTGTTGCAGATGCATATGATGTTATTTTCTTCATCTTGATATTTAGATCAGACATTGTTGTATTTAATTTGTAATCAATTTTGTAATCCAAAAAATAGTTTAGTAAATTAATTGTAGTCCTTGAATCGTCCACACTGGCCCAAGCTCCAGCCTCCAATAAACCGACCCCTGTTCTTGGCCCTCATCTTCAGGTTCTTGCTATTTTGATCCAATTGCTTTACAATGGCCACATGAAGTAACAAAAGGAAAAAAATTAGGAGATAAGGGGGGGATAGACACATAAAAATTATTAGTCAAAAGGCACTCACCTCCCCCCCCCCAAGAAAAATGGGGGAGAAAAAAACTCCACAAAATTAATTCCAAGGTGGTAATTCACACTTCATTTCAAGAGGTAAAAAAAATAGATAAAAAAATAAAAGTTGGGTAGGTAAAAATTGACCCAAAGTAGCCAAATAAACAAAGAAGAAAAAAGAAACCTTTGGTATGAGTTGTCTGGGTTGTTCAAATTTCTTTTCCCCTTTCTTAGGCAGAAGGAGGAGGCACACACCAATAGGTCGGCAGTCTCAACAGGCCATTATAATGTAGCAAGGGAAGGGAAGACAATGTTTACATAGCTGGTCTTATTTCTTTCTTCTAGAGGACTTTTATGAGTTCGTTATTATCCACAATGTTTCAAAGTCAATTCTTCTTTGGGAGCTTTTACCGGATACTGTTTGCTACTAGACAGCAGTGCAGATAATTAATTCAACATATTTTCTTTTAAGTTCCTGGCTTCAAAAGTAAATCAAAGCAATTCTCAAAAATTACCAAGTTACCAAGAAAATCATAGGCATAGAGTGAAAGTTAAACACCAAGGGATTCCGATTCGCTTTCTAACATCCTTAAGCAATTCTCAAGATTTATCACTTCCTTTCTTCTATCTAACGCAGTGGTTCTCAACCTTTCTAATGCTGTGACCCTTTAATACAGTTCCTCATGTTGTGGTGACCCTCAACTATAAAATTGGTGTCTCGGTTCCTAAGACCATTGAAAATATGTGTTTTCCTATGGTCTTAGGCGACCCCTGTGAAAGGGTCATTCGACCCCCAAAGGGGTCCCGACCCACAGGTTGAGAACCACTGATCTAATGGCTCTGTCCATTCTCTGCTGGCCTGAAGGAGTGAAAGCTTTGTAATATCCACCTCTTTCTCTTGCCACTTTCTCTTTAAAAAGCTTTAACCGGAGGTTTAAATGTTAATTTACAGGAATGTTGCACTTTCAAACACTCTTATTATCTCACCCAGACGCTGTCCATGTTGATTCCCATGCTTTGTCTGGCCTTCCAGCTGTGATAGCTCACTTTGGCTACCTTTCTTGCTTTGGATCCAAGGGCAAAAGCAGGCATTTTAGGGGAGTTGTGGGTTCCCCAACCACAACCACCTGTGCCCCCCTCTTCACTGTCTCTTCAGGACAGCTATGGTGGGGTTACAGGTCATCCCTCTGTGATCCGTAACGATACAGCAGGAATCTGACAGTTCTTCAGAGAACCTTCCGGAGAACACATTCTGTTGCTGGAATTCAGGCCACACCCCTTGCCATGGATTATTTATTAAAAGCCAAATTCTTGAAAAACAATAAATGAAATTAGGATCTAAAATAAAGCAATTTATCTTATTCAAGTTCTGGACATTCCCTCCGATCTTGACAACTGTATATTCAAGACTAGAAAAACCCATACAGTATCTGTCAGTAAAAATCTATGATGATCTAAGTCCCAGCAAAAATTGCAACCAAGTTATAATTATGGATTATAATATAAATAAGTCAGAAGTGAAAACTAATTGCAGGGAAGCAATCATGTCCTCTGCATTTAATTTTTACTTTCATTTAATTACATGTAAATCTTTGATCTGACCTTTTTGTACTTTTTTGTATCTACATTTATTGCTTGGTATGCAAAAACCATATGGAACTTCATTACCAAAAATGTTTCTACATTCTTGCATAATTACAATTCTGTTTTAATACTTAAGGGATTTTGTAAAAAAAATAATTAAATAGAACAATCCACTATTGTATCCACTATTGAATCCACAAATGGGAATAATTCACCATACAAGAAGAAATGTCAAGAAAAATAGGTACAGTAAATATATTATTTTAACTCCATGTGAAATCTTCCTCAGTGGAAGTGAATTTGCTGAATATGGGGATGTTTCTGCTTATTGGACATCATTGATTTGACTTCAGAGAGGGAGGAGATGGACATTCCCTGCCATTTATCTGGCAAATAATAATGCCTGAAGACAGATGTAAGAATTAAATAATACATGAAGCAAGACCAAACAGATGTATAAAGATGCACAGAGAGCCAGACTGATCTAGTTGTTGAGGCACCAGGCTAGAAAATAGGAGACTGAATTCAAGCCCTATCTTAGCCATGAAAGCCAACTGGATAACTTTGAGCCAGTTATTCTCTCTCAACCCACCTCACATTGTCATTGTTGAGGGGAAAATAGAAATAGGAAGGTGTGTTGAATATGTTCAATTCCTTGAATTATTCACAACAAATAGTAAATGCAGGATGCAAATAAAATAAATAATATAAAATAATAATCAGTACTGATGATGTTAGCTAGTTTGAGTAAATGATCCGACCATGACAAGAGTTGGATAGAAATATACCCTAAATCTAGATCATTCATCCACTGTTCAGAGACAAAATTCAGGTCGAGCGTGTGTCCCCCATTATGAGTGGGGTCTTGGATTAACTGAATTAGGTCCATAGCTGTCATGGAAGCCATAAGCTCCCGAGCTGACTTGGATGTTTCGCCAATGGAAGGCAGATTGAAATCCCCCAGGACCATAAGCCTGGGGAAATCAACCGCCAATCCGGCCAATACATTCAGCAGCTCCGGCAGGACGATGAAATGTAGCAGGGAGACAGGTACGTAACAAAAAGGTTCACCTGGACTCCAAGGCCCAACTTCACAAAAAGGGACTCACACCCGCCTATCTGAGGCACAGTGACCTCCTGAGGTCCAAGACTTTACCTAATAACCACCCCCACCCCCACCCCTGCCCTGGGCTCTCGGCTGGTGAAACGCCCAGAAGCCTGGTGGGCATAATTCAACGAGGGGAACACCCCCCTCATGGCCCAACCAGGTCTCAGTAATGCACACCAGGTCTGGTCTCCCCTCTTATATGAGATCATAAATGAGGGGAGCCTTATATACCACGGATCTGGCGTTAAGCGATACCAGCCGGAGACCCAGGTCCTGTAATCCCGAGGGGAAATAAGGGTCAGAGCGCGCCATCGCTCTTAAACAGCAAACCCATGGCCCTAGGCCCCCACCATATCTGCCCCTCCCACATACAGTAGAGATGGCAAACTCCCCAATGGAATGGTTTAATGTCTCCCCCAGAATACCAACCCTTTCCAGCACTTCTGACCCGCACCCATTAGTTAGCTCTGGCCTGTGTCCTGGCAGACTCCCCCCCCCCAAGTCTGTTTGAACCATCCAAATCAACCCACCCACCCACCCCTTAAAATTTGATTTAAAAAACCCCTAAGAAGCCTCTTCTTCGCATGCCACCTCTCAGGATCCCAAGATCTGTCATTAAGGAAGCATCTTGATAAGCAAGAAGGCCATCCCCAGGAAACTTCTGTCACAATATAATATAGAGGAGAGTGTGACATCAACCAAAATGGAGTGACATCACAGGGAGATGGAATGGGGAGATGACATATCCATGGGGGGGGGCAGCCAACAGTGTTCAAGGGAGTAGCGGGAGGCTTATGTCCATCATAGCCATGGTTGATGTTGAAGACAATATGTAAGGGTAACAGTCAGATATCAAAATTGCAGCAGATGATAAATTGCAGGTTGGTAAAGTGGTCAATGATGGCGGCGGTGAGGACAGCGGCAGCGGCGATGGCTACTCCAACAACTGAGCTCCGTCCATGTCAGCTGCACTCATATCCGTTGCCAGGGTCGCACTCTGTAACATAGTGTCACAAGGGGAGGGGCCAAATGGCACAGTATAGTGGCCCAGGCAATGGTGGTGATAGCGGGTGGGCACAACACAGGAGCTCCCCCCACTCCAACCGTGCCCTTGCCAACTACCGAAGTCATCTTCCACTGGCATCAATGCCCATGCCAGCTACCTCAACTACTTCCCCGCTAATCCAGTCTATCACGTCCATAAGCAGGGGGAAGTAACCAGGATAATACCACGGCGTGGGCAGCAGCAGCGATGGTGGCAGAAACCCCAGGTAGGGAGTCCCCCCCGCCGCCGACCACACCCACGCTGGCAGCAGAAAAACACTCTCCATTCTTCATTCACCACCAACTGCCCTGTTTCACTCACAACGTTCTGGCTAAAGGGCAGGAAATCGCAGCTCAAGGGTACCCTCCTGAGATCCCAGGAAGTTCCCATAGCTGGACCTGGAACCGACAATGGAATAGGGTACCCCCTGCATACCCCGAGAAGGAAAATCATTTCCCCGAAGTTCTCCTCAAACACGACAGGGCACCATCTTGGGCATGCACAGTAGACTGAAATTTACTTGGAAGAACTATTGATGAAACTAAAGCTTAAATATTTTAGATGCCTGTTATAAAGGCAAGGATTATTAGAGAAGACCCAAAACAATAGAAGATGTTTTTCAAAGGGGAACTGGAATTCTGAAGAAGCTCCTTGGATGAGAAATTAAACATTTTCAAGGAAAAAAACAAAGTCCAGTTGCCTTTTTAAAAAGCATCCTTGAGACAGTTTCCAAAAAGATTTTTACATTTAATTAATCTCCTGGAATGGGTGGCAGACCCAGAGCACTTATATATTCATTACTTTTTCACAATCCTTTAGCACTTTTTAAATAAGATACTGGCTAAGCTATCTTGCCACATTAAAAGAAACAAGATATGGATAAATCTTGAAGGTACCAGAAAAATAAGGTAAAGGTTTTAGTGTTGAGGCTTTTGTTTAGTTAACAATATGTGTTTCTGGACCATTATTTGTTTCTCACACACAATCACAGGCAGAAAGACTTCTACCCAGCCATTGGCTTACCTGTTACTTCTGATATTGCTGTTTCTATCCTTTAGAAGGCACTGTGAAGTGTGACTGGCTGGTTTTTCTTATATAGCATCACTTGAAGTTGTGCTGCCCAATGTCATTAGTAGAATGTCCCTAGGGAATGTTGAAAGTGGTGGTGAACTGACTAATCTGTAAAATATGTAAGTTTCAATATCCTTGCCTTTTTTACCCTTTGCTTTATTTACACAATAAGTGTCCTTTTTAAAAAATGCACTTACTAAAATAACATAGTCCAAGGTCTTAACAGCCTACAAATTTAGCTCTGTATCTCTGTTTTGCTAAATTGTTCAGGAAGTTGTACATTGCAAAAACAACATTGTTATCTAAAAATCATAGTTTACTTAGGCTTTTGCTATTTCCATGGTCAAAAAGTACAACTAAGACCATTCTAACTTTTATTGAATCAGGTTAGAATTGACAAGTGGGGATCTATAAAAAAAATAATATGGTATCAGTTGTATATGCATCTTGTATATTATTGTGGATTATTTAGATGTGGGCAAAAAGTATACAAAAATAAAAGTTGATGCTGAATGCAAGTATCCCTATTTTAAAAATGGAGTTGAAATGTGGGTTCAATACAGTATTAGGAATATAGTGATGAAGTCACTTAAAGCTTGACTACAAATATTTAAGTTTCAGGCTGTTAATATCCACCATTTTCAAAGAGGGAAAAAGGAGCTCTCTTTGATTTCAAATTTCCATTCTTTTCTCACTAAGGATGTGAGAAATGGTTCCTCTAAAATGGCATCTATTAATAATAGCATTGCAATATAAATATTCTACATTTCTATAAAGAGCCAGTTTAGTGTAATGGTTTAAGACCCTAGACTACACTATGACTTCTAGGCCTGCCCTAAGCACAATGTGTAACCCTGGGCCAGTCATGTCTTTCAGCCACGGGAAGAAGGTAACAGCAAAGTACTTCCAAAAACTAGTCCATACAGTCATTAGGATTCATTACTGATTTGAAGGCATACAAAACAAATATTTCTATATGCAATTACTACTATTCATGGGAAATTTTTAAATCTTAGTGGCTAGTCAGACATTGGCTAGTTCTATGATTGCCTCTACCACTAAAATATTTACAGAATAATATGTTTCACAACTACTTACACTATTCCATGTTGGTTATATTGATTTAGTAATTTGGTTTGATTTGATTTTTATTGCCACCCATCTCAGCAAATGTATCTTGGCAGCTAACAATTCAATATATCATGTTATATTATGATAACACTCCTCTTCTTTATAAAACTTACTGGAAGTATATTCCACAATTATACACTTATGATTATATCTTAAGAAAGCATCTTATCAATTTTTGTTGGCTTTAATGCCAATATGAAAATTACATACATTTGTAAAGTTATAGTGTGGATTATATACCAAATATGTAGATATGAACAAAATGTGGGGGCGTGTTTAAACCCATCTAAAGGCTTGCAAAGTTATATAAGCACATGATAGTGAGAAGGCAAATAAAAGGTGAGACAGAAAGAAATAGAAATCTGTTTACCAAATTTTTCGGAGTATAAGACTCACTGGAGTATAAGATGCACCAAGGTTTTGAAGAGGCAAATAAAAAAAACTTTTTGCACTCTGCAAACCTCCCCAAAATGGCCCATTTTTCATTTTTTTAAAAAAAGGCATGAATAGCCTTTAAGAGACTTGTAGGAGGCTTGTAGAATGCTTCTGGGGGTGGGCCCCCCAAAAATGAGCAAATAAATGGCCTATTTTTCATAAAAATGGGCCCATTTTGTCAAAAAAATGCATACATAGCCCTTAAGAGGCTTCTAGAGTGCTCCTGGGGGCAGGGGAAAGACAAAATTGAGCAAAACTCAGCCCATTTTTCACTCTTTTCTGCCCTCCCCAGCCCCCAGGAGCATTCTGAAAGCTTCCTAGAAGCTATGCATAGCCATTTTGGTGAAAGGGGGGGGGTCGGCAGACAAAAATGCTGTATTCAGTGTAATAGACCTACCCAGATTTTCAGCCTCTTTTTTGAGGGAAAAGGGTGTGTCTTATACTTCCATCCAGTTCCATAATTTTGGTTATCATAGAAAATGATTGGACAATGAATTCATTCAAAGTCATTCAAAATGGTAAAGCACAGCCTACTTTAAAAAGTAAAGTGTTAAGAGTTTGCAGCAATCCAATCAGCACAAAAGTAAATAATTCAGCAGGATTCATTTAAATAAGAAACTTCTTTATATACAATACCATATAACACAAGCCAGAACCATTACTCAGAATCCAGAAGTACAGAATCAATAATCACAGAAGTTATAAAATCACAGAAGCACTCCTATATATATGAATTTACAGATCAGTAAACCTAAGCCATGCCCAAGCTCTGAGCTGTTTGGGTCATCAAACAGTCCCCATTGGCTGACCTGTTACCATGTCTATTCCAATTCATGAGTCCTTATATTCTGACACAAAGTTATATGAAACTTTTGCCTAAAAGTTGTTACAGGGAGCAGCAGAGTCATCAAATTGTGAAATAAGATATTTCAAGACCATGTTTTATTACATACTACTTGCTTAAACTGTGCTTTGAATATCTTGTGGATATTGAATGACAGGATCCCAAAATTGAAATTTGTGGCTGTACTCTACAGATACATTGGAGTAGGTCTCACGGGCATTTTATAAAACTACATGAACAGAGATAATAGCATTTTTGAATAAAATTAAGCTATTTAATAAATCTCTGCTGCATAAATGTACTAGAAAGTACACTGAGAAATCTGGGAAGCTCAGTCACACTATCAGCACTTTATCCTATGGAGTTGCTTATTGGTTTCTTAATATATCTCAAATTGTTTTCAATTTAATTTTTCTGGTAATTGTGGAATGAGAGTATATTGCATATAAGTTAGTTTCCTTATTTGATTGTATCTAAAAGAAAGTTAAAAAATGAAAATCAGGATTACAACTTTTCTTTAATGTGTTATCTTATTCCCACAACACATATTATTGTCTGGAAGAGCTTCAGTAGTGAATGATAAAAAATTAACATGGATGAATTTTGGATGAAAATTTTTAAAAAAATTATCCTATGTACTAGTTTCAACTTCAATGCAGCCATAATATTTAGATCTTGCTAACCAAATCTTTCTTTTCCTACACCTTCACATACATGAGCTAGTTACTATTTATTTAACAAAGCTATAATGAAAGAGAATAACATGATAGTTGTCAAAAAAGTTTGTCATCTTTAGCCAAATTAGTTTTTAAAAATATTTCCTGTTAATAATAGGAAAATCAAATATGAAGTATATTTAATATATATTTAACATGACAAATAAATATTTGTTTATCTTAATCTCTTATCAGAGAATGTAAAATGTAATGTAAAATTTAAACACTGAAAATCTGAGAGGCCTAAGGGAAATATATTTGAAGATGTACCACAGATGGATCTTATGAATGAAATCGATCTGTCTCATCTCATATGACTGATGTCAACTCTCCCTGTAGTCATGGGGACAGAATGAGTGGAAGTACATTCCACGCATACTGTCGGGATCTCAGATTACTGCTGCCGGGTTGGGAGGGTGTATCTATTGGGTAACGTGATTTATGACACAGCCTGAGGGGAGGGGAGGAACAGGAGTGAAGTTCAAAAGCGAATAAAACAAAGCAAAGATTTAACTGCGAATAAATCTTCCCTAATGAAGCTATTAAAAAATCACTGTTTTTTTGCATTAAAAACATTGGCTCAATTATTATGAATCAATTACAGCATTGTTAGGAAACTTGACAGACAGTCAAATCTTGCTTTAATTTGATTCATAATAGCCCCCAAAATGATAGATACAGTCATACTGGGACTCTCCTGGCTAGACATGTGGGGACTGACCATCTGGTGGCAAGGGGGTACCCTTTTAGGATAGAAAAGGGGCCCCAACCCCTTCCATGCCAGCAAGCAGAAACACCACCCAAGCAGGGAACCCCTCAAAAGAGTCCACCAGAACATCTGGGAGCCACATCAACTCTCCCTGTAGTCATGGGGACAGAATGAGTGGAAGTACATTCCACCCATACTGTCGGGATCAATTACAGGAAGGCGGATTGACTCTGAGAGATTATCAAGCAATAATATCCCTATCATAGGTCAGAGTTCAATACAAGCAATTTCAAGGGCACCTGCCTCTGGTTGTGGTTGGTAGATCTTTACCCAGTCTCCTGGGGTTAGATTGGTTTCAGGCATTGTGACTGAAAATTAGTGGCATTCACCAAATTCAAAACTGTGATTTGGATAGTTTGGAGAAGGAATTCCCTGAGATTTTCAATGGGAAACTAGAAACTTATACTGGGAAACCAGCGTCATTCAATTTAGATCCTCGGGTGGCTCCTGTGCACACGAAGCCACAAAAAGTGCCATTTGCCCTTAAAGCTAGAGTAGATGCTGAATTGGACAGATTAATTGAACAAGGGATGTTAGAGCCAGTGGACTATGCTAAATGGGAGACCCCCATTGCTACTTCCATTAAACCAGATGGCTCTATTAGTTTGTATGCTGACTATGAGCACAGTGAACCATGCTCTACCTGCCCATGCGTACCCTGTGCCAGTGGTCCAGCACCTTCTACATTCTCTCAGGAAGGGCAGTATATTTGTACAGCTGTACCTGGCTCAGGCGTACCAGCAATTGCTGGTTGATGAAGAAACAGCTGAAGCCCAGACTATCATAACGCATGGAGTGAGTTCAAATGTAGGCGGCTCTAATTCGGGGTTAATGTGGTGCCAGGGGTCTTTCAGAGCCTGATGGAACGTCTGTTGCATGGAATCCCTGGCGTCATGCCCTACTTTGATGATCTTTTTGTTTCTGCCTCTGGCCGTGCTGAATTGCTAATTAGACTAAGGGAGGTACTACAGCGGTTTAATAAAATGGGGCCTAAGGTAAATCAGAACAAAGGCCAGGTATTCATACCACGAGTAGACTTGGGGGTTTTAGTAGACGAGAAAAGACTGCATCTGACAGCAGAAAAGATCCGATCCACTAGAGATGCTCCAGCCCCCATTGCAAGGCAGAATTGCAGGCATTTTTAGGACTACTTAATTTTTATAGAATATTTCTGCTGCATAAGGCATCAGAGAGCCCCTTGGAGGTGGGGTCCTAGGGAACAAAGCTCTTTTGTGGCTGTTAAACAACTGCTTATGTCAAACAGGGTACTAGCCCAATATAACAAAGTGCAATCATGTGATGCCTCCCCATATGGGGTAGGAGTGGTTCTGCCATTCCTACCCCATTCTGCCAGATGGCAAGGAAGCCCCCATTGCATACTTTTCAAGGACTTTAGCGGCCACTGAATGCAACTATAGTCAATTAGACAAAGAAGCATTGGCTGTAGTTGCTGGTGTTAAACAGTTCCATCATTATTTATATGGCTGACAGTTCCAGATTGTGACAGACCATAAGCCATTATTGGGGATCCTATCCAGTGACAGGCAAACTCCCCAAATGTTGTTGCCTTGATTGACAAGGTGGACGGTCTTCCCGGCTACCTATCACTATTCGCTGATACACCAACCGGGCAAACATCTGGCCCATGCAGATGCTCTCAGTCTATGCTCGTTGCCAGGCATGTTAGAAGATCCGGTGCCTGCTTCTCATGTGCTATTAATTGAGGACCTATGGCTCCCGATTGCTACCGCAGACATTGCCAGGTTGTCCGCCTGGGATAAGAAAATTGTCCAAGTGTTAGATTGGGTTAGAAAGGGATGGCCCTCTGAACCCATGGATCCAAGTTTCAACCATACCTCGCTTGCAGGTTAGAGCTATCAGTCCAAAAGCATTGCTTGTTGTGGGGCCATTGGGTGGGGATTCCAAACCCCCTGCAAGAAGAGCTGTTAACTACGCTCCATAGTGCCCAGCACAGAATAGTCTGGATGAAAGCTTTAGCTCGCAGTTACCTATGGTGGCCAAAGGTGGATGAGGCTATTACTAAATGAGTGGCCACATGTAATAGGTGCCAGACTGATAGACCAGCTCCGCCTAATGAATCCCTATGTCAGTGGGAGACCCCAGCATCGCCGTGGGCCCATATACATATAGATTTTGCAGGTCCTTCTTAGTGGTGGCTGACTCATTTTTGAAATGGCTGAACCTTGCACTAATGTCATCCAACACATTGGAGGCGGTTATAAAAATTCTAAAGAAATTATTTGCCACCCATGGGTTTCCAGATTTACTAGTCTCTGACAATGTGCCCTAACTAACTTCAACAGTGTTTGAGGGGTTCCTGCTGGCCTGTGAATTTGACATGCCCTAATCTCACTCTTCCACCCAGCCAGCAACGGCCTGGCAGAACGTTTGGCTCATACAGCTAAGAAAGTTTTGGCTAGGTTAGGCCCTGGGGGATGGCAGGATAGAATAGACCAGTTTTTGATAGCCCAGCATTCCACACCATGTCCAGTGACTAATAAGAATCTGACGGAGTTGCTTATGGGCCAGCAGCTAAGAACAGTGTTAGATCACATACATCTCAATTTTGCCCTAGAGAAGACGTGGGAATCAGTGGGGACTCGCTGGGTGTTTGGCATAGGGGACGCCATCTATGAGAGGAATTTTGTAGGCCACCCATTGTGGCTACCTGGCAAAGTTGTGGAAGTAATCGGTCCCTGTTCCTATAAGGTGGAATTGACAGAGGATCACATGTGGAGGCATCATATCAACCATCTAAGGGCTCACGGGACTTGGCTGGGTCTAACATCACCTGACGGGGAAACTCCAGAAGACCCCAGACTACCCTGGAGACCAGAGGACGATGGGCCACCGAACTAACCAGCAAGTGATGATGACATGAGCGGAATTGACGGCAGACAACATACCCAACCGATGGAAGGCAACAGCCCAAATGACGATGACAGCTCCCCTACTGGCCTACAACAGGCGACGAGTCACAGACAGGAAGAATAGAAAAGGACTTACTGCAAGACACAGGTCAGTTCCCAGCAGGCACTCAGTTGCAGGAGTCAGGCCCTCGGAGTGCAATTCCAGAGCAGCATTCAAATTCAAGTCCAAGAGCGCCAGAGGCTGGAGTCGAGCTGTGAAGATCGATGCATGTCTGGTGCCGGCCGGCATACTTGCAAGACTACGCTTGCATGAACTTGGCGGAAAGGTGTGTTGAATATCGCAAGCAGAATAGGCGGGAATAATGCCAGCCGCTGATTGGCCACTCATTTTTGACAGCCGCTATTTAAAGTTGCTGTCAAACGGGAGCCAGCATTCTATTTGTGCTTGTTATTGAGTTAGTTGCAAGTTGGAGTTGATTGTTCAATAAAGAATTAATAGTTAACCGTGCGTCGCCTCAATCGATCTCATGACAGTATATTAAAACATAACACTATTCATTGTTTTTTCTTACTGTTATTGAAACAAGTGCTTCTGAGGCTGAAACCAAAAATCAAAGCAATCTATAATAAATTATAATTTATCAGTTCTAGAGTCTACAATTAGTGTTGATATTTATCATTAAATTTTAGTTTAAATTTAAAGCCATACATTAAGCTCTAATTAAAGGAAAGAATTAACATAAACCCTTCCTCCTTGAAGATGTAAGATTCATTCCACTAAGAAAGCATCTGATATGTTTCTTACTGCTTCAGGTGTTCAATGTTATTTTCACAACTATTTCTTGAAAAATAGAGCTTACAATAATATAGGATGAATATATTTATCCAAAGACAGCAAAATTGTTTACTGTTTAAATGTGGAATGCTAATGAATATGTTTTTCACATTAATAAGAAAGAACATTCTGTTTACTAAACCATTTTCCGTATTATTAAATAAAACCTCATTCCTAATGTATGTCCCGCAGGATAACATCTGGTGATTACATTTATTCCTTTGGAACTGTGATTTCTACTGGCAACATATAAAAGTAAAAACATGCATCCACCACTCATTTTGGGATAGGAGTAACTAAATACTCACCCACCTCTTTAACTCCCTCATCCTTAGCTCATATTTTATATCAGAGAAGTTTCCTGTAAGAAACTGCAGTCAAGGGAAATCTATGATTATCACAATTAAAACAGATGCCCAAAGTTACAATTTTACTAATTAGATTTCTTGGGTATATTTAAGCCTGAGTTCTTAATTTTAGGGGAGAAATCAACTTACCTTTGCTACCAATTCGCAAATGTAAGCATGCTCACTGCTGGCTCATATTTAAGTGATTGTCCGATAGGACTCCAAGGTCCTTCTCACAGTTACTACTATTGAACAAGGTATCACCTATATCAGAGGTGTCAAACTCAAGGACCGGGACTGGATCTGGCATGCTGGATGCTTAGAGCTGGCCCATGGGGCTCCCCTGGAAACAGTGAAGGACTGTCCCACGGTGCCTCTGCCATGAAAACAGAGCTCCGTTTTCCCTGGCGGAGGGTGCAGGAGGCTGTTGCAGCTGAAAACAGAGCTCACAAGGGCTGCATGTGGCCCTTCTGGGCTCTGTTTTCACTGACAGGGTTGCAGGAGGCTGTTGCAGCTGGAAATGGAGCTCAGCAGCCTGTATTCACTGGCAGAGCACTCAGGCCACCACAGGCACCTCCAACACGAGTGACGTCAAGCTGGACAGACCTATCCTGGCCATGCCCACTCTGTCCCCTGAGGTCAAACACAACCCTGATGCAGTCCTCAATGAAATCAAGTTTGACACCCTTGACCTACAATATCCTATATCTATACATTTGGTTTTTCTTGCCTAAACGTAGAACTTTACTTTTTTCACCATTGGATTTCATTTTATTAGATATTCAAGTCTGTCACGATCCTTCTGTATCTTAATTCTATATGGAATGTTGGCTATTACTGCCAACAGCTTTGTGTCATCTGCAGATTTGATAAGTTCCCCATCTATCCCCTCATCCAAATTATTGATGAAGATATTGAAAAGTAGTGAACTTAAAAAAGAGCTTTGGGTATCCCAATGCATACTTCCCTCCATGTAGATGTAATTCAATTGAGGATCACACATTGAATGCAGTTGGTCAGCCAGTTAGGAATCCATCTAGTGGTGATGATACTGTCGAACGCTCATTTTTCTATCTTATCTATAGTAGGTTGTGGTCTACTTTATTATCATTTTATTTTATTTAAATTTATTAATCTAAGAGTATGTGATCATGACTTGCAGTTTTATTGATGATTTTTCCATTGACTCTGCTTGTCAAAAGCAGACTGTGAAACACCGCCACTGCTTCCAAAGGCCTGAATATTGACCATAAAATTTCACAGATACTGTAACTGTTATAAGTAAGTATGAGAACCAGTTTTAAAATTACTTTTTCAGCTGTGATAACTTTGAATGATTACTAAATACGGCAGTTTTTAAACAAGACCTGCCTATGGTGCAAAGTGGGAAGAAAGTGACTACTTATGTAGGACCTCTAATGCTGTTAATTCTGTTTCTTCCCAGACAAAATTTTCTTCACTTCATACGTTATTCAGACAGAGAAGAGCTCACTACTAATTATTTCCAAACTATGGTTTTTCCTAATACTTAGCTGAAATATTTTTTCATTCCAATTTCCATTCAGAGTAATAGAGACTGATTAAACTTCATCATCTGTATGGTAATAGAGTTGCCTTGCTGGAACTCAGTGTTTCATATTCTAGAAACAGAATCCATTTGGGATTTTGAGAACATGTAGTTTTCCTATGGCTGCAGCAGTGGAAACAATCAGGACAATTGAAATCAAAGGTATTTTGCTACAGGATGGCAGTTTCCTGTAAACTTCCTGTTTCTCTTTTTTCTTAAAAGACTCTTTAAATGTCAGTTTCTTTTTTCAAACCAGAGACATTTCTAGGGGTTTTTGTACTGTAAATGGTGATGCCAGGATATGATACTTCTGTGTGAAAACTTATCTATCTATAGCTTTCCAAGGAAAAAGAAAATGGTTGATCCAACTAATTGAGAGGAAAGTGTCATCTGACATCTTAAGTGTCAAATAAGCCCTAACATGTTTTAACACATGCTCCTAATATAATCCCTTTACCCAAAATAAGCCCTACCTAAAAGTCTGCACAGCCAACTGCCTGCCCATTCTGTCTGGTTGCTCATAGTGCCACGGCCACAAGATGAGGCAGGGAAGTGGAGCTGCCCCATGGCTTACCTCAGGGCAGTCAGTCCATCCATGCCCCCCTGCAGTCAGGCAATCCATGCCCCAACACCTGCCTTGCAGCAGCAGCACTGGCAGCCATGTTCAGCAGGATTCCACATGACCACCAGCCCACTTCTTCTGCTTGCTCGCTGCTACAATGGAGCAGGAAGCTGAATGATGTGATGGTGCCATGGCCACATGGTGAATTGGGTGTCAGGCCATGGATGGCCTGGCTGTGGGGGCCCTGAGGTAAGCCAGTGTAGGATGCATGGGGCAGCTCTGCCCCCCACCTTGCCTCATGGCCAGCATGTTGCTTGGATTCTTCTGTTGCAGCCACAAGCAAGCAAAAGAAGTGGCCGGCAGTCATGCTAGGTCTTTCTGGATGGGGCTGCCAGAGCTGCCACTGTGAGGTGAGGCAAGTGTCAAGGCGTGGGTGGTCTGGCTGTGGGGGCCCTGAGGTAAACCATTGCAGGGCACATCAGGCACCTCCCCCTCCCCCTTCACAAATTGCAGTTTTTCCAAACTTCATTGATCATTTTTATTTTAAATAAACATAAGTGCACAGCCGTACACACACTCTGTGAAACATGACAATCATAACAAGCTATATAGGGTGATTCATCAGGAAAGTAATTAGTTGTTGGATATCATGATGCTCTCAGAATCAATTGGATTCAGTTGAAATGCCACCCTACTCGAAATGACCCAGAAGCTATAAGTACTTTTATGCAACTGTAATATTAATTTAGCAAATAATTTCACTTGAATAAATACAGAAATCGTTTGAGAAACTATGCTCCCATGTTTATTGGCTTGTTTTTGGAGATATAGACCAATAGAAAATGTGCAAAGAGATAAAATCATTTTATGCCAATGGTTTTCTATAAGGAATTAAATAGATCTTTTTTTCTGTTTCGTGCAGTTGGTACACACAGTGGTTAGAGTGCAGTACTGCAGGTACTCAGCCTTCCATCCTTCTGAGGTGGGTAAAATGAGGACCCAAATTGTTGGGGGCAAAATACTGATTCTGTAAACCGCTTAGAGAGAGCTGTAAAGCACTGTAAAGTGAAATATAAGTCAAACTGTTATGTCTGAGACTGGGCAGCCTCCGCCTGCCTCCTGCGCGACTATCAGGGAAACGTGATTCTTGTGTTAGGAGCCACATCTGTCCTTGTTGAATTCAAGTCCTTCAAAGCTCGACTGTCTCTTGCCGTCGTTGCCACACCTCTGGCTATGCTGTTGGGCTTGGATTGATTTCAGCCCCTTGGACTGTCAATTGATGGCATGAACTCTGTGTCCAGCGCCAATGACTGACTCATTGACAACTGAATTTGCTGATGTGTTTAATGATGCCTTAGGTAACTACATTGCCCTTAATTTAGACCCAAATGTTCCCTCTGTAAGATTGAAGGCTAGGAGAATTCATTTTGCCCTAAAATCTAAGGTCGAAGCTGAAATTGATAAATTGGTAGCTTAGGGGATCCTTGAACCTGTTGAATACTTGCAATGGGAAACCCCTATTGTTACCCCTGTGAAGCCCAATGGGTCTGTTCGTATATGTGGGGACTATAAGTCGACCGTAAATAGAGCGCTAAATTTGCACCCATACCCTGTTCCTGTGGTGCAACATCTTTTGCATTTGTTGGGGTGTGGGTGCATTTTTGCGAAATTAGACATGGCCCAGGCATATCAGCAGTTACCTGTGGATCCAGCCTCTGCTGATGTTACAAACAATTGTAACTCACAAAGGGGCCTTCCGCTGCACCAGGCTGCAGTTTGGGATTTCTGTCGCTCCAGGAATATTTCAAAGTCTTATGGAGCAGCTGCTCCAAGGGCAGGACAGAGTGGTTCCGTATTTCGATGATGTATGATACATCCCACTCCGAGCAAGATTGAGGCTGCTCAGCCGGCCCCCACCACCACCCCGTTCAAAGCTTGAATTACAGGCCTTTTTAGGGCTCCTGAATTTCTATGCGATCTTTCTGCCGCACAAGGCTTCTGTGGCGGAACCATTGCATAGACTCCTGGATAGTACAGGTACCTGGCACTGGGGAGCAAGGAAGGCTAAGGCATTCAATGACGTTAAACATTTCCTTACCTCCTCCGCCGTGCTCATACAATTCAATGCTACCCTTCCTCTAACGCTGACTTGCGATGCTTCTCCCTATAGGATTGGGGCTGTTCCATCCCATGTATTACCTTCGGGGCAAGAAGCTCCTATCACATTTTTCTCTAGAACACTGTCCCCAACTGAACGCAACTATAGTCAAGTGGATAAGGAGGCATTGGCGGCCATAGCAGACGTCAAGTGGTTCCATGACTATCTTTATGGCCACCAGTTCCTCTTAGTGACCGATCACAAGCCCCTACTGGGGATTTTGTCAGGTGATCGTCCCACACCCCTGATCCTGTCTCCCAGGATGCTTAGATGGTCCGAATTTCTGGCCGCTTATTCCTACAGGCTGGAGCATCGCCCAGGAAAACAGGTAGGACATGCCGATGCACTGAGCAGATGTCCACTGCTGTTAAAGGCTCAGGACCCGGCTCCAATTTGCCCTGTCTTGGTGGTGGAGGAGCTTCATCTACCATTGTCATCCACAGATATTGCGGTGCATACACGCCGCGATCCCATCCTTGCAAAAATTCTAGATTGTTTTCACAAGGGCTGGCCGGTTGGAGGATTGGATAGCATGTTCCTTCCCTATGGGAGGCGACGGTTAGAGCTGTCCATCCTGTAAGAGTGTTTACTTTGGGGTCATAGGGTTGTGATTCCAACAACTCTTCAGGACCAGGTATTACACAGGCTTCATGAGGGCCACCCAGGGATTGTATATATGAAAGCCCTTGGCCGCAGTTACGTGTGGTGGCCAGGGTTGGATGATGCCATCCAAGAATGGGTGGGCCGCTGTTCTGAATGTCAGGCCACCCGGCCACTTCCAGCCACTGTAGAGCCTAGAGAGTGGAAAGCCCCTACAGGTCCATGGTCAAGGTTACATCTTGATTTTGCTGGCCCTATTCAGGGTACATACATCATGGTAATTGTAGACGCTTATTCGAAGTGGGTGGAGGTGATACCTATGAAGTCGACGACAGTTGAGGCTTCCATTGGGGTGCTGAAATGGGTTTTTGCATACCATGGACTGCCGGACGTAATAGTGTTTGATAATGGGCCCCAGTGGACCGTGGCCTCTTTACAGACGTTTTTAGCTATTTTAGGGATCTGACAGATTCTAACGGCGCCATTACATCTGGCCAGCAACAGCTGAGCGGAACGGGTGGTCCATTCTGTTAAAAAAGCGTTGGCAAGAATGACATCTGGCAATATCTATGACAAAATCTGCCAATACTTAATATAACAACACTCGACTCCCTGCCCAGTAACTAATCAGAGCCCGGCCGAACTCTTGATGGGCAGGAGGCTCAGAACCACCCTTGACAGGTTACACCTGCATTACAACAACCTCCCATCAATACCAGGAAATTACCATTCCAGGGAGTTTGCATGTGGGGAAAAATTTTTTGCACATAACTTTGGTGGAAAACCTAAGTGGGTTCCAGCAACCATAATTGAAATAACAGGACCCTGTTCTTACAGGGTCCTACTGACCGATGGGAGGCAATGGCAGAGACATGTCGATCATCTGCGCCGCCGGGAAAACCCAGGGGGACAGCATCCTGTTAAGTTCTTTTCAAATGATGAAAGACTATAGCCACCTATTGGCCTACACCGACCACACCTCTCATTTCATGTACACCAGTGACCATTAACCTGGCACTGGTCAAGTCACCTCAAACATCAAAACCTCAGCCCGGGGCAGAGTCATCGCGGCTGTCGGGGGAGTGTCACGAAGGCCAGGAAGTACCAATGTGTCCACCTCTGACACCAGCACAGGAGTTGCATTGCTTCGACCAAATACAGAGGCGTCCGGCATATCTATTGGACTACGCTTGCGCAAACTTGGGGGAGAGAGGTGTTATGTCTGAGACTGGGCAAACGCGAGATGTCAATCATCTCCACCCGATGACAGGATTGGTTGGTCAATGTAGGGGGCACCTAAGGAAGCTAACGTCGTTCTGATTGGTTGCCGGTTTGACAGCTCCAATATAAAAGAGCTGTCAAACCGGAGTTCCTCTGTTCTGTCATGATTTGTGCTTAGTTGATGTTGAACTGTTGATGTTTACTGTTAAATGGATCGCCTCAGTCAAGTAATTAATATTAGTACATAATACTAACTGCTATTGCTATTGCTATTACAGGACTAGTTGAAACTAATTATGTACATAGGATGATCTAGCCCAGGGGTGTCAAACTCAAGGCCTATGGGCCGGATCCCGGTCCATGGGGTGCTTAGATCTGGCTGCAGGGTCAGACTGGAAATAGCAAAGGACTGGCCCGTGGTACCTCTGCTAGTAAAAATGGGGCACGGGGTAGCATGTGAGCTCCCCCACACCTCATTTTTGGCCTGGACAGCCTCCTGCAGCACTCTGCCAGCCAAAACAGAGCACGGGGGCCCACGTTTTTAATCCAACAAATCTTGGAGAGCCACATATTCTCTTGTAACATAAACATGAATGATTGTTTCTGATGCAATTGTTATTCCTGGGCTATGTAATTCAAACGACATTTAAAGAAGCAAATATGTGAATTTGTTTGCATAAGTGTTTCTATGAATAACAAAGCTATATAATGGTATTCCAGTTCTAGTTCATTTTTAACTATGAACTTTGAAGAAGAACAATATGCAATAGCTGAATTTATCCATTTGTAAGGTGTTTGCTAATATACAACAGCCCCTATAGACCAGGGGTCCCCAACCCCCAGGCCATGGCGCACCAACAGACTATGAGATATTCAAAACCGAGTCATCCAAAGCAATGGATGAGGGCATGCATAATGACAAAATTCACAAAATTCAGGTGAGTATGTGCATATATGCTCCATTTGTGCCAGCAGCAGGCGCGCATTCCTGCCACTCACACAAATGGAGCTGCACCCACGCATGCCCATTACATGCCCAGAATCATTCCCTTTCCCCTCTCCCCTACACCAATCCACAATGCTGGAAAGGTTGGGGAACTCTGCTATAGACCAATTGAGCAACTGAGGTTCAACTGGAAATACAAAGAAATTTTGAATTTTGCAAACAAGCAAATTGATATTGATATTGATTTGAAAGTCTGCTTGTAATTCTGTCTATGTGGATTTTGTAATTTGCTGAACCTATAGTTCTCAAGGAACTAATAGGTACCTTAGAACATGGATATGCACTAAATGCACAAATTCTTATTCAACATTTACATGTTTTACAGATTAAATTAAATTAGGACATTTTATGTGAACTCAGCCCTTCCAAATTTTGCCACCACCTGCTCTAGCAACTTTTCAAACTCCAACTAAAATCAATGGGTAACTTTTACTTCCATCCCTAGAAGGAAAAAAATATAGCATTAAAATGGATAGTTCAGTTGTAAGTTAACTGTTATTTACAGTGACAGTAGTGGCACAGTGGTTAGAGTGCAGTACTTCAGGCTACATTTGCTGATCATTGCCTGCCAGCAGTTTGGCAGAACAAATTTCACCAGGCTCAAGGTTGACTCGGCCTTCCATCCTTCCGAGATGGATAAAATGAGGATCTAGATTGTTGGGGCAATATGCTGAGTCTATAAACGACTTAGAGAGGGATGTAAATCACTGTGAAGCGATATATAAGTCTAAGTGCTTTTGCTATTGCTATTTTGTCAGCAACATTGCTTTCCAGTACAACATAGTGTTTGCCATAGAAGGGATTAAAATATGGTGTTTTGTTCATAGGCACTTACTGGTGGCAAGAACATTACTGTTTTAGATATATACGTGGAAGAATGTTGCTATTTATAGAATTATAGAGTATTCTGTAAAATGTTATAGGTTCATGCATCATACTAATTCATGAGTTGTATACATTCACATAATTGTTGTTCTTCTTTACATTTATCATTCTTATACATTTATTATTCCATTTAATAGGTTATAATGTACAGTTTGGTTACTTTATTTTCCATCCCTTCCTCCTTTTGTAACACCTCCTTGTTTTCCCTTTCTTTTCTCCCCCCCCTTCTCTACTTCCTTCCTTCCTCCTCTCCTTCTCCTTTCTTCTTCCCTTACCTTTCTCCTACTGCTTCCTCTTCCCCCTCCTAACCTCTCTCCTTCTCTTTCTCTCCCTTCCATTCTCCTCTCCTTACCTCTTTCTTCTTTCCCCCATCTTCCTTTCTTTTTTTCCTCCTCTCTCCCTTTCTTTTTCTATTATTGTTGGTGTATATTTCAAATCTCAGATTATGTTTCCTTGGGATGGTATTTCCACCAATCCAAATATAATTTAGTATCATTTCTTATTCCCTTACCTTCGCTAATCTACTCTAGTTATGTCCCCCACTTTATATCTCGCTCTTGAATATATACTTATATATTTAATATTTCTTTTCTGTTTTCTCTTTCTCTCCCCCCCCCCTTTTTCCATTTAATAGTGCATCGTCTGGGTACTTTTTCTTCTCCCTATTTTCTTTTCTACCTTGCTTTCTCTAGCCAATCATGAAATCTTCCCCATGTCTTTTTTTTTAATTTTTGTTTTTGCATAAACACAAACACAACACAAAGAATCCTATTTCTTTACATACTAAAGAAAGAGTGTCAATTGGTTACAAAAAGCTTTTGTGTGTCTCTTCCACAGTCATCACCTATAATTAATATCAAATCATATATTTTAAATCAAATATATTTATAGATATTACTATCATCATACCTCAATTTTGATTTAACTATAATTGTTTTAACATCCTTTTGCATAGAATATTCCAAAGTGTAAAACATAACCACATAATGGCATTTCGTTAGCTATTTGCAATATCATCCAATAACATTAAATCCTTATGATCTATTCTAAATAAAAATCAATAATATTTAGTAACCAAGTTTCTAGTCCTCCTTTCCAAATCACTGTTTACAATTTCATTTTATTAAGCCAATACATATATATACATTATTATCATTATCATTATCAATCATTTATTTGACTATGCCCATTATCATTAAAAAATTGATCTAATACTCAAAGTTTAACTAGATTTAATTTAATTTTTTATTATTAGCTTTTATGTCATAACAAAATTTCTAATCTTCCTTTCATAGTCACCACCTACCATTCATATCCAATTACTTCTTATCAAACCACTACATATGTATACATTATTATCATTATCAATTATTTATTTAACCATATCCCTTATCATTTCATTTTTTACATAATGCTCTAAATTTAACTAAGTTTAACTAATTTTCTGTTATAAGCTTTCATATATCAACCTGTATCTTTCCAGTAATAATGCAATCTTTCCAGTAATAATGCAAAAACTTAGGCAAAATTGCTGTTTGTGGAATTAATCTTCTGATTATTTCCTTGATAATATTTGTGCAGACTTCTCTTCGCAGCTCACTGCTTGTTGCATGTCTTATATAATCTCAATATGCTCCATCTGTTTCTTTAATCAGCATATCTTTGGTCATCAACAGTGCTTCTGATAAGATTTCTCTCCTTAAATCCATCAATTCGTCTCTTTTCTTCTTTTTCTATACCTTGCCATCTGGGGTAGAGTTCCTGGCCATCTAGCTCCCCTTTCCATATTCCACATTATTATTTTAATTAGTTTTGGCCCTGTTTCTATTGGATCCTCCATAATAAACACCAAATCATCCGCAAATGCTTGTAATTTATACTCTTTCCTTCACCTTCTTGATAATGCAGTTTGAAGTTGCATTATCATAAATAGCCAGTTCACATTATCAAAGGCCTTTTGAGCGTCCAGAAATAACAACACCATTTGTTTTTCTGGGTGGGCTTCATAGTACTCTAGCATATTCAATACCATCCGTATATTGTTTCTGATCTGTCTCTTGGGAAGAAATCCATTTTGCTCTACGTGTATAAATTCATTTAAAAGTTGAAGAGACTTTTAAAGACTTTGAAAAATTCTTTGTGCCATTATTGAAGCAAACATTTTATAATCTATAACCTTTCGGCCATTCTTCCAAGTTTGCATCTATTTTGAGTATTGCTATCATTTGAAAAAGAAATAAAAACTTAGGCAAAACATTCATTTTTACTACTGCTATCCTTCCCAACAAAGACAATTGTAATTTTTCCAATTTATTCACCTCTGTCTGTATTTTGTGCCATAATGGTTCATAATTATACTTGTATAATTTCCCATTTGAAGTTGTGATATAAACTCCTAAATATTTAACCTTTTTTACTATCTCACATCCTGTTACTCTTTCTAATTCTTCTTTTTGATTTATAGTCATATTTTTAATTATCATCTTTGTTTTCCCTAGATTTATTTTAAACCCAGATACTTGACCATATTAATTAATTATGTTCATTAAACCTATAGCTGAGTTTTATTGGTATTGTTTGGAATAGGTATAACAATCTTGGTAATATGTTCATCTTTACTACTGCTATTCTTCCCATCAGCAATAATTGTAGGTTTTTCCATCTTTCCAAGACTATTTCTATGTATTTTCTCACTTTATACTAGTTATTCTCCTTTAGTGTTCCACATCTTGATGTCAATTGAATACCCAAATATTTCACTTTTTTCACCACTTGTATGTCCAGTTTCCTCATCAACTCTCTTTTCTGTTTTTCTGTCATAAATTTTTTTTGTTTTATCTTTATTAGTCTTCAAGCCCCCTACTTCTCCATATTCTTCTATTATTTTAACTAGTTTTGGCCCGGTTTCTATTGGATCCTCCATAATATACACCAAATCATCCGCAAAAGCTTGTAATTTATACTCTTCTTTCTTGACCCTCATACCTTTTACCTCTTTATTTTGTTGTATTTCTCTATTCAAAATCTCTAGTGTCAGTATAAATAATAATGGTGATATCATTGTCTAGTTCCCTTCGTAATCGCTATCTTTCCTGTCATATCACCATTTACCATTGCATTTGCCGATTGGTTATTATATATATTTTTAATGATATTTATAAATCCCTCACCAAATCCCATCATTTGAAGTTGCATTATCACGAATTGCCAGTTCACATTATCAAAGGCCTTTTGAGCGTCCAGAAACAACAACACCATTTGTTTTTCTGGGTGGGCTTCATAGTACTCTAGCGTATTCAATACAATCCACATATTGTCTCTGATCTGTCTCTTGGGAAGAAATCAATTTTGGTCTATGTGTCTCAATTCATTTAAAAGTCTCTTCATTCTTTCTGCCATTATTGATGCAAAAATTTTATAATCTACATTTAATAGTGAAATAGGTCTGTAGTTGTTTACTTGTTTTGGATCTGACTCTTCTTTTAGTATAAGCATTATATATGTCTCCGTCCATGTTTCTGGCATTTTTGCCTCTCTTAATACGTCATTGAATAGTTCCAACATTACATTGCTTAATACTTCTTGTATTGTTTAGTACAGGTCAGCTGGTAATCCATCTGGTTCTGGTGCTTTCCCCTTCTTTTGCCTTTTGATGCCTTCTGTTACTTCCATCATTGTAATTCTTTCTTCTAGTGCCTTCTTAAATTTTTCTGAGATTTTGGTTATTCTAGTTTTCTCTAAATATTGTCTTATTTTTCCTTCAAGTATGTCATTGCAAGGCCTCTGATATATGCTTTGCAAGTATCCCATACATTTTGTAATGATGTGTCTTCCTTTCCATTTTCCTGGAAGAAATATGTCAATTCTTTTTCCATATATTGCTGGAAACTTTTTTATTTCTGTTAAGTCTTCGGACTTCCGACCTGGGCTGAGATGAGTTTAGCTGATTGGTTCCAGCGTGCCGGGGGACAAGCGCGCTAAATGTAGCCGTGGATTGGCTGGCCACCGATAGCGGTCTTACAAATAGCTGTCAGATGGCCTCTCTTGTTTGTCTGTTGTAGTTCTATGTTAGTTTGGTAATAAATGGTTCAACTGCAACTTGGCGTCTGGTGTTACTTTGTTTTGCGAACAAAGCAATTTCAATATTCTTGAATTTAAAGTCCATCTCCCCTTTTTCCTCTGTCTCTTCCAAGTCATTGTTATTGGATTATGATCTGCCCATGTGCTTATATCTATCTCTGTCTTAATTGTTTTGAGCGTTAGCTCTGTAGACATCCACATAATACCAATTCTTGACCACGATAAATGTCTATTTGTGTAGAATGTCTTTCTTTCGGGTGTCTTATTCTCCAAATATCTTGCAAGTCTAATTCTTCCACCATTGTGAAAAATGTTTTGGGTAGGATTTTTCTCGGCTTCCTGTTCATCTTTGTAGATTTATAGTCTATTTCATTATTTACATTTGCATTAAAGTCTCCTAATATACATATATCTTCATAGTCATATTCTGTTATCTTTTTGTGTAGTTTCCCCAAAAAATATTCTTGTTTGTTGTTTGGAGTGTATATTGTCACTAATAATATCTTTCTCATATTCATTGTTATTTCCACCATCAGTATTCTCCCCTCCCCATCTTCAAAAATTTTATTTGATTGTATTGTCTTTCAAATATATCATGCTATTCCCTTTTTGCTTTGGTCAGCCAGGGTCGTATATAAATTACCAAGTTTTTCCTGTTCCAAAAACTTTCTGTGTTGTTTTCTAATATGTACTTCCTGTAAGCATATAATGTCCAATTTCAATTTCTCTAATTCATTGAATGTTTTTCTTTTTGTTGCTGAATTTAGTCCATTTATATTAATGGAGATTACTTTTATTTCTTCCTCCATGTCATTGGTTTATAGGTTTAGTTGATCTAATCATTCTTAACTCCCTCTGTTCCTTTGTCTCTTTGGCCATTGCTCCTTCTCTTAGTGCTTTCTCTTCCTGTTTTTTCTCCATCTCCCTTTGATCTTTTCCCTTAGCTTCCTGGCATTTAGCTCCTTCCTCTTCTCTTACCAGCGTTCCCTCCTGTGCCGCTATATTTTGTTCATAAAATAATTCTGCTTTCTCTAGTGTATCTAGTCTGTACCTTTGTTCGTGCCAGTTTACCAAAATCCCTTCTGGAACAAGCCATCGAAAACTCACCCCTTTTTTGATCAGGCTCTTAGTCAAGAAGTGGTATTCCATTCTTATTTCTCTGACCTTCCTTGGAATTCCTTCAAAACCACTAACGCTCTAGATTTGTATTTTATTGTGGTACTTCTTGCTGCTTGCAATATTTCATTTTTTATGGTTTTTTTTTATTTACAAATCTTACATGTACCTCTCTGGGCAAGTTGTTTCTCATTGTATATCTTGTATATACTCTAAAAGTCTCATCCATTCTGCCTAGGATATATTCCTTACTCATTTCTGTAGCCGCTGAGAAAATTTCTGCGATATTCTCTGCTAAACTCTCTCCTTTCTCCTCTTCTATGTTCTGGAGTCTTAGATAGAATTCGGATCTCCCACAATACATTGGCTCCTTCCTGTTTTTTATCAATTGCTGTCAGCCTATAATCCATCTTCTCCATTTTTTTCTCTGTTATCTCTGCCTTTTCTTCTACCTTCTGTAGTCTTTGTTCATTTCCCCCCATCATTTCCTTGACTTCTTTCAATTCGTCTTCCACTTTGCCACTTTCTCTTCTATTCTTTTTATCCTCTCCTTGATATCCAAATGTATGTCTTGCAACATACTTTTTAGCTATAAAATAGCTTTGTCTTGGGTGTTCCTGTGCTGGTTTCTGTGTCACTGAACTGGGCGGACTGGCTGTTACAAATGCATATGATGTTATTTTCTTCGTCTTGCTATTTGAATCTGACATTGTTGTATTTAAGTTGTAATCAAGTTTTATAATCTAAAGAATAGATTAGTAGATTAATTGTTGTCCTAGAGTCGCCCACACCGGCCCAAGCACCAGTCTCCAATAAACCGACCCCTGTTCTTGGGCCCCGTCTTCAGGTTCTTGCTACCTTAATCCCTTTATAATGGCCACATGAAGTAACAAAAGGGAAAAAATAGGAAACAAGGGAAATATTGGTCAAAAGGCGCTTACCTCCCAAAAAAGGGGGGAGAAAAAAACCCACAAAATTAATTCCACAATGGTAATCCACACCTCATTGCAAGAGGTTAAAAATAGAGATAAAAAGATAAACATTGATTGGATAAAAAATGACCCAAAGTAGCCAAATGAACAAAGAGTGAAAAAAAGAGCCTTTAGTATGAGTTGTCTGGGTTATCCAAATTTCTTTCTCCTCCTTAGGAAAAAGGGGGAAGCACACACAATCAGGAAGGCAGTCTCAGTAGCCTATTATAATGTAACAGGGGAGGCAAGACAATGTTTACACAGCTGGTCTTATTTCCTTCTTCTAGAGGAGATTTATCAGTTTGTTATTATCCACAATGTTTCAAGATCAACTCTTCTTAGGCAGCTTTTACCTCTTTGCTACTAGACAGCAATGCAGACAATTAATTCAACGTATTTTCTTTTAAGTTCCTTTTTGCAACAAAAGCAAATCTAGCAATTCTCAAAAGTTACCAAGGTACCAAGAAAATCATAGGCATAGAGTGAAAGTTAAACACCAAGGGCTTCCAATTTGCTTTCTAATATCCTTAAGCAGTTCTCAAGATCTATCACTTCCTTTCTTCTATCTAATGGCTTGGTTCATTCACTGCTGTCCTGAGAGAGGGGGAGCTTTGTAATGTCCGCTCCCCCATTTCTTCTGCCACTCTCTCTTTAAAAAGTTTTAACCAGAGGTTAAAAAGTTAATTTGCAAGAATGTTGCACTTTCAAGCACTCTTATTATCTCACCCAGACACTGTCCACGTTGATTCCCACGCTTTGTTTGGCCTTCCAGCTGCGATAGCTCACATTGGCTACCTTTCCTGCTTTGTGTCCAGGAGCAAATGCAGGCATTTTAGGAGAGTTGTGGGTTCCCCAACAACACCCACTTGCACCCCCCTCTTCACTGTCTCTTCAGGACAGCTATGGTGGGGTTACAGGTCACCCCTCCCCAAATACAGCAGGAATCTGATGGTTCTTCAGAGAGTCCTCCAGAGAACCCGTCCTGTTGCTGGGATTCAGGCCACAGCCCTCTAATTCATGATTTGTTTAATGAAGGATTGTTAAATGTCATACATGTGACTAGGCACACTATGATATAGTTTTACACATAGAGAGACACATACAGTTACTGATGCAATGCAAGATGGGTTTTAAGTCTTCCTTTAGCTACATGAAATATATGAATAAAAATTGCTATGAAATCACAGACCACAGAAGAAATTTCCTCTGTATCGTTTCTCTAGTTTCATTAAGGAGCTAATTGCAAATAGATTTGCTAAATCATGTTTTGTTTTACCTTCTGATAAATATCATCAGATTAACTGTGATTAATTATTATCTAACTATGGCTGGGAAACAGCAACCAAAAAGCAATATTTGTAGAGTTGAGCATTTATGAGTTACTGAACTCATAATTATCTTTCTACATGTAGCTCACAAAATAGGCTGTGACGCAAGGATGATTGGTTAGTAATCTTATTATATTTGTACTTGGAATTGACTGAGTTTTAATAGGACAAACACCCATAGCTGTACACACAAGCATGTGATCAGGGGATGGTTCAACAGATAATTGTAATTGATTATGAACTGGAGCAAAGGAAATGAATCATTGAATCAAAATCATTCTTGTTTCACTACTCCCCCCTCCAAAGTATATATTTTAACTCCTGATTATTTCAGAAATAGTGTATAATTTACTTTATTACAGATTAGAATGACACCTATTGTTAATTAAACAGGCTGTAATGGCTCCTCTCCTAATTTAAGAAAGTAAAGACTCTTGAAACGGATTATTTCAAAAGGAACCTTTAATCAAGCAGGATGGAAACCATTAGAGGGAAAACAGCATCTGAAACCCTTTAGGCAATGCAAGTGGGATTAAACTGATAATGATCCTTCCTCTTTTTCCGAATGCAGATTCTGACCAATACACAAGTGTGAAGATGTTTCCTTAACTCTTCTGCCCTGAGAGTCTAATAAAACACACCTTCCCATGGCTATTTCTAGTTAGACATTAAAGTAAGATGTTTAGATGTTTAGATGTTTATTAACATTTGTAGGCCGCCCTTTTCCCTGAGGGGACTCAGGGCGGCTCACATAAAATCAGGGAGGGGGAATACAAACAATGACGTAGACACATATAATAAAAGTAATAAGCAACATACATTCATCATTCGGGAGGGGCGGCTATCCTTGTCCCCAGGCCTGACGGGCTAGCCAGTTCTTAAGGGCTGTGCGGAAGGCCTGGACGGTGGAGAGGGTACGAATCTCCACGGGGAGCTCGTTCCAAAGGGTCGGGGCTACTACTGAGAAGGCCCTCCTCCTTGTAGTTGCCAGCCGGCACTGGCTGGCCGATGGAATACGGAGGAGGCCTAATCTATGAGATCTAATTGGTCGCAGGGAGGTAATTGGCAGAAGGCGGTCTCTCAAGTATCCAGATCCACTACCATGCAGGGCTTTATGGGTGACTAATAGCACCTTGAAGCGCATCCGGAGATCGACAGGTAGCCAGCGCAGCTCGCGGAGGATAGGTGTTATGTGGGTGAACCGAGGTGCACCCACAATCGCTCACGCGGCCACGTTCTGCACTAGCTGAAGTCGCCGGATGCTCTTCAAGGGCAGCCCCATGTAGAGCACATTGCAGTATTCCAGCCTAGAGGTCACAAGGGCCCGAGTGACTGTTGTGAGAGCCTCCCAATTCAGGTAGGGTCGCAACTGGCGCACCAGGCGAACCTGGGCGAATGCCCCCCTGGTCACAGCCGTCAGGTGGTGGTCAAACGATAGCTGTGAATCCAGGAGGACTCCCAAGTTGCGAACCCTCTCTGAGGGGTATAGAATTTGACCCCCCCAGCCTGAGTGATGGAATATTGATCGAATCTTTGGGAGGGAAACACAACAGCCACTCGGTCTTTTCTGGGTTGAGCACAAGCTTGTTAACCCTCATCCAGTCCATAACGGCCTCAAGGCCTCGGTTCATCACGTCTGCCGCTTCATTGAGTTGGCACGGGGCGGACAGATACAACTGGGTATCGTCCGCATATTGATGGTATCTGATCCCGTGCCTGCGGATGATCTCTCCCAGCGGTTTCATGTAGATGTTGAATAGTAGGGGGGATAAGACCGAGCCCTGAGGCACCCCATATGTTAGGGGCCTAGGGGACGATCTCTGCCCCCCCACTATAATAGCAATAGCAATAGCAGTAGACTTATATACCGCTTCATAGGCCTGTCAGGCCTCTCTAAGCGGTTTACAGAGAGTCAGCATATTGCCCCCAACAATCTGGGTCCTCATTTTACCCACCTCGGAAGGATGGAAGGCTGAGTCAACCCTGAGCCGGTGAGATTTGAACCGCTGACCTGCTGATCTAGCAGTAGCCTGCAGTGCTGCATTTAACCACTGCGCCACCTTGGCTCTTACACCGACTGCGACCTGTCCGAGAGGTAGGAGGAGAACCACCGCAACACGGTGCCTCCCACTCCCACCTCCCGCAGTCATCGCAGAAGGATACCATGGTCGATGGTATCGAAAGCCGCTGAGAGGTCAAGGAGGACCAGGATGGAGGAATGTCCTCCATCTCTGGCTCTCCAGAGATCATCGGTCAATGCGACCAAAGCGGTTTCTGTGCTGTAACCGGGTCTGAAGCCTGACTGGAAGGGGTCGAGATAGTTTGCTTCCTCCAAGGACCGTTGGAGCTGGAAGGCCACCACCTTCTCAACAACCTTCCCAAGGAAGGGAAGGTTGGAGACTGGGCGATAGTTATTAAGAACAGCTGGATCCAGAGATGGCTTCTTTAGGAGGGGTCTCACCACCGCCGCTTTCAGTGCGGCGGGGAAGTTCCCCTCCCGAAGAGAGGTGGTAACAACCGCCTGGATCCAGCCTCGTGTCACCTCACTGCTGTTAGTAACCAGCCACGCAGGTGGAGGCACTTACAGCCCTCATGGCCTTGTCCACATCCCCGGGGGTAACATCCTGAAACTCAACCCAGAGATGTTCTACTTGATCCTCCTGTGCCTCGGCTGGAACTGCGGGGATGGAGTCCAAGTCCGACCGAAACCGAGCAATTTTGTCCGCTAAGAATTGGGCATAATCCTCAGCTCTGCCCTGCAAGGGTTCCCCCGCTTCCCTTTTATTTAATAGGGAGCGGGTTATCTTAAACAGGGCGGCTGGGCGGGACTCAGCGGACGCAACCAAGGTGGCTATGTGAGATCTTTTTGCTGCCCTAAGTGCCCTGGTGTATTCCTTGGTGCAGGTGGTTACCATTGCTCGGTTCGATTCGGACTTATCGGACCTCCATCGGTGCTCTAGGCATCTCCTCCGGCGCTTCATCTCCCGGAGTTCCTCGGTGAACCAAGGAGGTCTCCGGGATCCGCCGCCTTGGAGGGGCCGTAGTGGCGCAATCCGGTCGAGGGCCTCCGATGCTGCCGAGTGCCAAGCAGCAACCAGAGTCTCTACCGGACTGTGGGCGAAAGTATCAGGAATGACCCCAAGCTCCGTCTGGAACCTTAATGGTTCCATAAGTCGCCTGGGGCGGAACCACCTGGTCGGTTCCTCCTCCCTACAGTGGGGGTTTGGTCTCCGGAAGTCGAGCCTCAGTAGGCAGTGGTCTGACCACGACAGGGGTATGATGTCGTTACCCCTCAGACCAAGATCACAAATCCACTGCTCCGAGAGGAATACGAGGTCGAGCATGTGACCCGCCGAATGGGTTGGGCCCCGAATTACTTGGGTCAAGCCCATGGCTGTCATGGAAGCCATGAACTCCTGCGCCCCATCAGAGTTTTCACCGAGCGACGGCAAATTAAAGTCCCCCAGGACCATCAACCTAGGGAACTCAATTGCCAGTTCGGCTACCGACTTGAGGAGCGAGGGGAGGGCTGCTGCAACGCTGTTGGGAGGCAGGTACGTTAACAGCAGACCCACTTGACCCTTGAGGTCCAACTTTATCAGCAGAGACTCACACCCGACAAGCTCCGGAGCAGGGACCCTACGAGGAACTAACGACTCCCGGATAACAATGGCCACACCCCCACCCCTTCCCTGGGCTCTCGGCTGGTGTAGCACGTGAAATCCTTCTGGGCACAGCTCTACAAGGGGGACTCCTCCCTCTGGGCCCAGCCAGGTTTCAGTAATACATGCCAGGTCTGCCCTCTCGTCTAAAATTAAGTCCCGGACGAGAGGAGCTTTATGTACCACAGACCTGGCATTTAGCGACAGCAGCCTGAGTCCAGGGTCCTGATTACTTGCGCCATCTGGTCTCGGAGTGGGACTCATAGGGCCGGAAGGAGGGATCTCTGTAATGTAGCGAACCCTCCTTCCCCGGTAATGGCCTGCCCTAAAGTCCCCGCCGTATCTGCCCCTCCCTGTTACGACCGTAATACCCCGACCATCTCCCGTGTCTCTGGTCCCCTCAACCACCCCCATGGCCCCCGCATCTCCCGGCAGGTCCTCCGAATCATACATACCCATACACTCCCCCAAACAGTCCCCACGTAAGAGTTAAAAACACAAAAATTTACAACAATATAATAATAAAAAGTGGGACATTCATTCATCTCATACGTATCTCATGCATATCCCATACAAAGAGAGAAGAGAAAGATGAAAGAAAAGAGAGAAACTAAAATAGTTGCGCAGTTGATTAAAATTTAAGGTGCGAGTTCAGATGGCAAAATTGGCTCTTAATGTTCAGAGTTAAAGTGGCTAGGAACCAGTTATAGTTCAGATGGAATATAAGGGGGGGGTGTCTTGTAGCCCCTCTCTTCTTTTGCAAATTTGTTGGTCAAAAGGTCCTGCGGGGGTTCAGTGCGAACACACAATGCTGCCGTCGTCTGTCCACCCGTAGCCCAGGTCCAAAGTTTCCTTCTGGGGGTAAAACCAGTATAATAGTGATGGTAACAGTCAGGGCTAAGAAAGACAGGATCACAGGCCCTAAATATATGGGTGAGGGAAGTCAGACAGTCAAAGTCCAGAGTGGCAGGAAACCAATGTTGGTAGAAAAGGTAGCTTTGGTAGAAAAGGCAGCGTTGGAGAAAAAGGCAGCGTTGGTGAAGGAAACGGTGCTGGAGCAGGGGGCTATGTTGTTGAAAAGAGCAATAGTAATACCAGTGGCAGCGTTGGTAAAGGGGACAGCATTGGTGAGAGGAGCAGCGCTGTTGAGGGCAGTAGCATCGCTGTAAAAGCTGAGCTAAATATGGAGGGGAGGGGGGGCATCCGGAAAAGGCTCCAGCCACGGCACACACAGTCAGCCGCCCGCTTCGCCTAGTCCGAGTAGAGCCCCCGTTCGAATTTCCCGGTTCCAAAAGATAGCGATAGACAGTTGACACAGTCACAGTCACTATAAGCTCCCTAGGCTCACTGAGCTGCTCACCAAGCTTCAGTACTTGTAAAGAAGGGGTTAAAAAACCCCACCGCTGCTGAAGCCGCCGCAAAACGCCCTCAATCACCTCCGCTTCCACCGCCACCATAGGGCCGCTGCACCCGCCGCCAAGAACGCCCAGCCACGTCGGAAAATCCGAAGCCCCAGATCGACAGAAGGCATCGGCCTCCCTCAACTTCTGGCCCGCACACGTCAACCGAATCTCTGTCATCCCGGAGGACCCCGGCAAAGGCGGTAAAAAGCTGGCTCCAAGGGCTCCCAGCGCTTTTTTCGTCAGATCGTCTACGACGAAGGAGCCCTGGCCGCCATTCCGATTCTTCGCACATGCCCTCAATTCTTCCTGCTCCCTTGGAAACATGCTATACATCTTGAGTTTAGGGAGTTTGGCTCCGGGTAGAATTTATATCGCACAATCAGTGAAGTGGGGGGGGGGGCAGAAAGCTCATCAGATACTTTTTCACTAAAAACCTCAGCTGTCCTTATATTGTTTGGGTATGCCCTGGGTTGGCCTAGTGTAAGCAGGCATTACTGTTTCTAGGTGCTCTGCCCCCTCAGTTTCTTTGTCTGGATTCTCAGCAAAAGTCACATGCATCTGCACTCTTATGGTGCCTAGCTTCCAATTAATTTTGGGGTTCCATTTTTTCAGCCATGCAAGACCCAAAACTAGTGGCTATTCCATGCCAGGCACCACTATAAATGTAAGCATTTCCTCATGGCTTCCGAGGCCTATCTGTAGAGGCTCAGTGGCAAATGAAGCTGGCTCCCCCGCTGCTATTGACCCATCTAGTTGGCAAAAAGCTATGGAGCTTTTCAGCTTCCTTACATTAATCTTCAACTTCCTTACCAGGGTTGGGCTGATCAAACAGCGGATGCACCCCAAGTCCACTAAAGCTGAGATTTTCATCCCCCTCTCCCAGTTGGGGATAAACAGTCCCAGGGGCAAGGTAAGTGGTTTAATTGGTTTGCTTACCAGTGGTTCATCCTCTGAATCGCTTCCAGATGAGTATGGTTCCTCCTGCTGCGAAGCCAGGATTTCCTCCTCAAAGAGGGGAGGGGGTGGAGATTCTATGGTCTCCCTACTCCTCAGAGCCGTCTCCTTTCCACGCTGGCCAGGTTTCGTAGGCTTTCCCCCAATGGGTGGTCTGGTGTTTTAGCCATTGCCCGAGAATGGCATTCTGCAGCTCGGTGCCCCTCTTTTCCATACTTGAAACAGGCTAAGGATTTCAGAGAAGGTGTCATTTGCAGTTTAAAAGTTTCTTGTTTCCATTGGGGTGGGGATTTCTTTGTCTTGCTTGGTACTGATTTCTGGCCATATCAATCTCTGCCTCTTCAGCAATGAGAAACCACTCATGTAGGTGGTTTGGGGCACCTCGGGCCACACAGGCATTGTAGAGGTCATCAATCAGCCCATCCTTGAACCAGCTTACCAGGATATCGTCTGGCCAGTTCACATGACATGCTAGGTCTCGGAATTCTTCGGTATACTCTGCCACTGGATGGCGTCCATGCTTCACAACTTTAATGCAATCACATGCTTTGCGGTCTTTGAGGGGGCCCTTGAACCGTCGTCGCAGGGCCATCATGAAACGGTCAAAGTCCCACAGTTCTGGTGCATCGGCATCATGTAAAGTCACCATTCATCTGGTGGTGGCTCCTTCCAGGGCTAGGGTAACCACTTGCACTCGGGCTCCTTGGGTTCGAAAATCACACCCATATTCTTGCATGTAGGTGAGCATGTGTGCCACAAAGAATCCCAATTTTTCCAGGTTCCCATCAAATTTAACCCCAGGGAAGGAGTTTTCCTTTCTAACTGCAGGTTTTGGGGTTGGTTAGGAGTAGGCCCCAACCCGTGTGCCAACTGGGGGGAGGGTTTTCTGGGTTCCTGGCTGTTACTGCTGTGCTGTCAGCTTGATCAGCAGGGAACAGAGGGGGATTAGTTCCCCTCACTTCATCCCTGTTTGCTGCCCTTCCAACGCTTCTCAGTTGTTGGTCTGACTCCCCCTGGATGTTGAGATTTTCCAAAATTTCCATCACCAACTGGGTTATATGCCTCTTCAGAGGATCCTCTCTCAGTGAGGCTTCATTTAGCCTCTCCTGGTCAAAGGGGAGGAGGTCTAACTCCAATTTCCATCCTGGTTTTTGGCTACCTCAAGTAAAAGTAACTCCCCTGGTTCTCCCTTCCCAGCTGTCTTTTGTCCCAATTCCGATTGACCAACGGGGCATTTTGGGGTCCTCAAGGCTCACCTTGTTCTCTCCGCCAGGGTACAAGGAGCAGGTTTCTGGTTGTGGGGGGTTCCATCTCCTTCCAGCAGTCAGTTCCCCCTTGTTCGCTGTTATGCTCAGACATGGTTTGCAGGGTCCCCTCGATAGAGTAAAATGTTGTCTCTCCTGGTTGACCACTTTGCAGAGAGATGCTGCTTTATGTAAAGGCTCCTCTCCTAACTTAAGAAAGTAAAGACTCTTAAATGGATTATTTCAAAAGGAACCTTTAATCAAGCAGGATGGAAACCATTAGAGGCAAAGCAGCATCTGAAACCCTTTAGGCAATACAAGTGGGATTAAACTGATTGATCCCTCCTCTTTTTCCGAATGCAGATTCTGACCAATACACAAGTGTGAAGATGTTTCCTTAACTCTTCTGCCCTGAGAGTCGAATAAAACACACGTTCCCATGGCTATCTCTAGTTAGACATTAAAGTAAGATATCCCACATGGCCATCATAAACATCCCTCTAGAGGTGCTGAGACCTTCAGTCTTCCGGTGACAGGAAACCAGTTGTAAAAGTTGTAAAACTTAGTTGTTACAGGTACAGCTAGTGATTTAACTTCGAGGCCCCTCTCCTCCCAATTGAATGGCAGTATCACTTTTAGGGATCTGACACCTAAAAGTATTTGATGCAGTTTTGTTCTTTGTCATATAGCAAGAAAAACATGGAAAGTTTTATTTGTCAATCTGTTTTACAAAAAAATTATAATGAATTTTCAATAGGAAATTAAGATACATTAAAAAATTAAGATCTACTTATAGTTTTGTTTCACAATATTGTGTGTTCCCAGCTTCCTCACTTATTATGACACATGAAGGTCTTCCATATTTTACATTCATATGTATGTATGTATGTATGTATGTATGTATGTATGTATGTATGTAAAAGATACAGACATTGTGATCTCCGTAACTTTACAATATATTGCTCACTAAGCTTTCGTTAGCCACTGCTAACATCATCAGAGTGTAAAAGCCATTAAAGAGCTACCTCCCTTTATACATCTTTATCTCTTTAAGGTTAGTGAACAATGTATTTTAAAGTTCCGGAGATCACAATGACTGTTTCTTTTATAACTACACCTGGAACTTGCATTTTTAGGACAATTCAGTGTATGTGTGTGTGTGTGTGTGTGTTTATTTGTTTGTGTGTGTGTGGGCAGGAATGATTGGTTGTTACTTCAAGCAGTTCATTTAATGTTTGTCCTGAGTTCTGACCTTAATGGGCAAGCATCATTATGATCATAATTCAAGGACCACCTGTATAAGCAGTTCTGGTGGAGCAAGCCATTCTCCTGGCCAGGTCTGGCAATGGAGTGCTGCCACATACTGGCAGGCAATGGCGTGCATGTATGTGGCCGGCTCAAAGAACAAGGCAGTGGCGATGGGACTTCAGGCCTTTTTTTTTGGTAATTTTCGGTACAAGAACCCTGCAGCCATCACTGCTGGGTCAGTTCTGGCTGGGAAAGAAGTGGTGGTTGCAAGCTTCCAGGGTGAGTGGGCAGGTGGGGCAAGTGGCAAGTGGGTGGGCGGGGTGAATGGCAAATGAGCAGACAGGGCAAGCAGTGACCGGGCAGGCAGGGCAAGCAGCAAATGAGTGGGCAGGGTGAGTGGCAAATGGGTAGGTGGGACAAGTGGTGACTAGGCGGGCAGAGCAAGTGGTTACTGGGCGGGTGAGGCAAGCGGCAGGTGGGGGCGGGGCTAGCCAGAGGTGATATTTGACAGTTGGGCAAACCAGTTAAAAATTCTGCTACCGATTTGTCCAAACCTGCTGAATACCATCTCTGGGTGGAACCCTTTGTGTAAAACATTTTTGCCATGGTCCCCACCCAATTATCAAATTATTTTGCTAGCTTCTTCCCCATTCAGAGTCATGTCTCTCCAGTTACAGATACTATACTGCAGCTTGGCCCCAGACATTCAGATATCTCTTCCAGCCTAATTTTAAGAAAGCTTGCAAAAGCACAGTTCAGGTCTCAGGGATTAGTGTATTCTGTTGCTTCCTACGGTAAGGAACCATGCTTAATTTTGAGGTGTAATTGGTATATGAATTGTATTCACAATTATTTTGTTTACATAGTGGTTTTTTTGTATGAATCTGTAGGTTGTTTTTTTTTCATTACATACTTTAAGCTTTTATTTTGATCTGAATTTGTGGTAGCAGTTACAATAATTTTATTTTTCTTTGTTCTTTACCCCAATAAAGAAAGTAATTAGCAAGTAAGAGATGCATACAGAATATTTTTAATATAAATTTCTCCTGAGACAGCAGTGCATTATTAAATTAGGCACTTTTGGAATATAATGGAATAAATTGAAATATTTGTATATTGAGTATTGAGATTTCTAATATCACTCAGACTTGTACTGCTTTTTATTATTCATCAGTACAAAATTTCAAAAGATTTAATAAGACTGTACAAACAACTTCAGCACTAGTGAATATGATAAGTAGTTTCTTATTTTGTGAAACTTGTTGAAGTAAGCAGTCAGGGTCTAACTCTGCATTGCCTGGTCCTTGCCAACAACATGGCAAGTACTTGCTGCCTTCCAGGTCATGAGACATCAGAAGTAAGTTGGCAAGACTTGAAATTGGATTTTTAACAAAATATTTTGCATTATTTTTATTATTATTGATACCATGGGATTTTATTTTATTTATAACGCGCCTTTATTATTTTTATAAATAATTCAAGACAGCGAACATATCTAACACACCTTCTTCTTTTTTTCTCACAACAGCCCTGGGAAATGGGTTGGGGTGAGAGAGAGTGACTAACCCACATTCACCCAGCTGTTTTTCATGGCTAAGGTGGGACTGCAGTCATATTTAAAATTGTGCTGCATAAAAATAATATGCATACGATGTGATTAGTGGTAACATTTTTTCTAGAATAAATGCTTTAAAAGGTAGATCATACGCAAATTATATTTCATGTAATTGAATAATTCTTCTTTCATAAGTCAGAAATAGCTGCATTCATCTCTATCAGTTTGCCAGAGAGGTAACAATGGAGGGTAAGACACACAGTAATTTCTTTTCTTTACTGAGCTCTAAGCCTGAATAATCTTAATTGTTCTCCACCTAGAGCTATTAATCTTTCCCAATGAAAACGCATAATTAGGCCTTTCAAAGTCCTTCCAAGTATCATCGGGAGGGCCCCAATATATGAGACATTTTAAATTTTATGTTAGTTGTTGTTCCATAAATCCTGAAAGTCATAATTCATTAGAGATAAGGAATGTCTGGTTTTGTATTCCTCAGTTTTGATTTACTATTATTATCTGCAGTTTTCTCACAAAAATCTTTGCTTAATTTTAATAGTTATTAGTTTATTTGTTAATTTATTGATACTGATACTATTTACATTTAAATCCATACTTTTATATATTAAAGTATCTTGTTTTTTATTTGTTTGTCCTTGTTACTCTTACCCTATAATTGAAATCTATTTTAAAACATTTTACATTGAATCATAATTTGTTATGACTGAAATAATAGTATTGGTTGAAATGAGCTTAACAGTCATATTTGCTTTCCAAGTACTATTAAATGCATGTCCAGAATGATTATTGTTTGAATAATAATTATACTATTATAATTATGTGTAAATAATGCATATAATCATAAAAATATCATTAAATGCCTTCATTATTTCTATAACATTCCTGTTTCAGTTGGAGATAGATGTAATTTTAAATTTTATGTTCTGATACCAAGCGATGGTAATAATTTCAGTGAGAAAATTTACATTGACACTATTTGGAAAAGTCATATTCTGCACATAGTTTACCTGTTTTGCATGCAGATTTCCATGTTTATTATATGGTATGTTTATTCTTTCTTCAGTTTGTCAAGGAACAACCAATAAGCTAACCCAACTTGCAAGTGTGGATGACCACTATAACAACCTTAAGAGAATGTATGAGAACTGTGAAGTAGTGCTTGGCAATCTGGAAATCACTTACGTGGATTACAACTATAATCTTACTTTTCTAAAGGTTTGTAAAATTAATTAAATTGTGCTAATCTGAATGGGAGATGGAGAGAATCATAATGTCTTTACCTGCCTTTAAAAAGAACAATATGCATCTGGATTAGGAATCAGTTTTATGTTGTGGACATTTTGCTCCAAAATGTTAAAGTTCTGTTTTCCACTCCTAACCAGTGGTGGGTTCCTAACGGTTCACACCGGTATGCATATACCAGTAGCGGAAATCAGGCGTATGTTTGCATATCTGTAGACCCAGAGGCCCCTTACTGGTATGGTCCCTCCCCTGACCTTCCCCCGCTTGCTTCCCCCCTACTAGCCCGGTCGTTGCTTGCTCACTCTCTCACCCTGCCTGTCCACATGCCCCGCCTGTCCACATGCCCCACTTCTGCTGGGGACAGCCTTCTTCCCCCTCTAATGCATGTATTTCTCCCCACCCCACTGCAAATGAAGTGGCTGTCAAAGAGAACGAACTTGGGGCTTTTCCAACACCCAAGGAAAGAACAGGAGCAGAGGACTTAACTGCTAGAAGAAGCCCCAAGTTCGTTCTCTTTGACAGTTGCCTCATTTGCAATGAGGTGGGGAGAAATCCATGCTTTAGAGGGGGGAGAAGGCCAAACTTCTGCTAGTGACGGCCTTCTCACCCTTCTAATGCATGGATTTCTCCCCACCCCACTGCAATGAGGTGGCTGTCAAAGAGAATGAAGCTGCTTTTTGGGCTGAGAAGTGACGCCTCTGAAGGGCTTTTCTCAGATGGTACCTGAGGCTGCCTTGCCTCCTTCTTCCCCACAGAAAAAAAGAGCAGCTCCACTCTCGCATTCTTCCCACTGACACTGCTTGGCCTGAAACATGAGGAAAGCATTTTCAGGCTGAGAAGCATCAGTGGAGAGAGTGGAGACCTCCTGAGTTGTGGGAAGCAGCTGCCAGCGATGCTCTCAGGGTGAAGACATTGCAAGTGGAAAAGCCTTGGCCCTCTCAGGAGCTGCCAAACACTCGCCACCCCTCTGACACCCGCCAAGCCTCCTCCCACCGCAGATGCAAGGATCATGGAGGAAAGAGCTTTTAGGTGGCAGTGCCTTCCGCACATACTGTTTTTGGAATCAGGGAGGGGATCCTCCACCTGAAAATACTTTCCTCCACAATTGTCACCTTTCAGGCAGCAAATCTCACCAGGAGAAAAGAGAAGGTGTGTCTGCGGTGGGAGGAGGCTTGGAAAGACTCTTTCCTCACCTTGTTTTGGGCCAAAAAGCGATGTCTTTGAGGGTCCCCGGATGGCACTTGAGGCGGCCTCGCCTCCTTCTGGCCCCCGGAAAAAAAGAACAGCTCTACTCTTCCCTCTCACTTTTCTCAGCTTACGCACTATTCAGGGGGTGGGGAAAAGTGCCCCTCATCTGCACCACATATCCTCCATGGGTGGGAGGTTGAAGGGGTGACCGCAGGTGAAGAGTGCCGAGGGGTTTTGGCAGCACAAGAGAAAGACTTCAAAGACAGTGGAGGTGGTGTATGGCTGATGTGCCATGTTCCGACTTTCCCTGGGTGCAAAATGCTTTAAAAAATAAAGTTTTAGGCTTTTTGCGGGAGGGGGGGTTGTGAAGGGTTAGGTGTGTGTGAGAGAGAAGGGGGAGAGAAAGAAAAAGAAAGATCCATATCTATCCATACAAAAAAAAAAACAGAAAACAAATGAAAATCCAGCTACTGTAACTGTAAATAGCAAAAAGTAGAACACTTTTTTACAACTTTGAAAATCGATCCAGAGAGATCAAAGTGGCTTTAAGACACAACTTAAGAGTATAGTTAATTAAAGGTGTTGAATGAAAATATTTTTGCTTGACAACTGGAGATCAACAAAATAGGTGTTAGATGGACCTGTTTAGAGAGTACAATCATAAATAGAAACAAATGCCTGGATCCAGCTAGCATCAATCTCAACATACCTGAGCATCTTGTCACTGACCTATAGGGCCATTACGATTGTTCTAGAGTGCTTTTTAAAAGCTCCTCCTCCTAAAGATAAGTTCATAATTTCTAGATCAATCTAGTCATTCTCTTTCATAATCATCCATTTCCAGAATTCAGCTAGTCATCCAATAGTATTCAACCAGACTATGCTATGTGTCTATTGATAAATAGAATATAAGCCCTGATGGATAAGGATAATTTATTCCAGAATCTAACAAAAAAATCACAAAATACTATGCAAGTTTCTATCACATTTCCCAGCAAGCCAAAATCTAAGAGGCACTAAATGGTGTATTTTTGAAGTAATTATGCCTAATAAATTATATCTGGTAGCATTACTGTCTCTAAATAAGAAAATTTCAGAAACTATTAGCCACAGTAAGGACTGATTAGAGCCAGAGGCCAGCACATTCATTTCAGGGAAAGAGTAAGAGAGAAAGAAGAGGAAGGAAGGAGGGAGAGAGGGAGGAGGAGGAGAGAGAGAGAGAGAAGGAAGGAAGGAAAGAGAAAGGAAGGAAGGAAAGAAAGAAAGAAAGAAAGAAAGAGAACATGACCACAATTGAGCCCAAAATTTTCATTGCTAAGCTTTGTTGTTAAATGAGTTTCATCACATTTTACAAGTTGGCCATGCCCACCTGGTCACATGAGCTAAATAAGAGAACTCTAAGTAATACAACATGGGGAACTCAGGAACAATCCATTCTCACACACTTTCATGAACAAACACATGAAGAATTTTTGTTATATTAAATTTGCTCAAGACAATGAAAATATGAGCTGTGGTGGCGCAGGGGTTAGAATACAGTACTGCAGGCTACTTCTGTTGATCACTGATTGCCAGCAGTTTGGCAGTTTGGGTCTCACCAGCTCAAGGTTGACTCAGCCTTCCATCCTTCCGAGGTTGGTAAAATGATTGTTTTTGTTGGAGGCAATATGCTGACTCTGTAAACTGCTTAGAGAGGGCTGTAAAGCACTATAAAACGGTATTATAAGTCTAAGTGCTATTGCTATATGCATTTCAAGCAAGATCTACTTTCATTGTATGATTTCCTATGATTGGTTGTTGTTGTTGTTCAGTCGGTAAGCTGTGTCTGACACTTCATGACCTTATGGTCCATAATACGCCAGGCCTCTCTGTCCTCTACTGTCTATTGGAGTTTGCCCAAATGCATGTTAATTGCATCAAGGACACTATCTAATCGTCTCATCCTCTACAATCTTCTTCTCATTTTCTCTTCAATCTTTCCCAACATCAAGAACTTTTCTAATGACTCCTTTCTTCTCATTTGATGGTCACAATTTATTTGGTGGCCAAAAAATTTGAACTTCAGGCTCAATATCTGTCCTTTCAAAGGACAGTTGATTTCATTTAGGATTAACTCACTGGTCAATATGAATTGGTAAATGGTCACTTTAACTCATTTAGAATAAAATAATGCAACATGTCTCTGTAATTCTGCTACTTTTGCAAACTATACTGGCTTTTCAGATGCAATTCATGGAATGTCTTGAAAGCCCGGAAGCACCCTCAAAGACTCTGGTGATCCAGGAAAAGCCCCTGTTGCCGGAGGCAATGAAGCAGCCATAAAAGTTGCTGAAACTGCTGACAGCTCCACAAGTAAAAGAGCAGGAGAGAAGTGTATCATTTTTGATGAGAGTTTTAAATTTTTTTATTTGAGAGAACACCCTAAATGAAGAGACTTAAGTTAAATGAAGACTGATGAGAGAGTAAGCAGCAGGGCTTCGAGGGGAGGGGCTGCCGCCGTCGGGAGCTAAGTAAAGCTCCTGCCAGGACTCTGGTTCGTATATCTTATAAGATCTATAGATATCTCCCCTTTCTGGCAGAAAGGGGCAGGGAGAAGGTCAGTCGTTAGGATCTCTTTGTAATTCATAGCTTTTTTTTTGCTGTGAATGGAGAAGAGGTTCAACATTAGCTGAGCCTTTACTCCGGCCAGTTTTCCGCGCTGCTTTTTTTTTGCAGCCTAGGCAGATTGCCTCCCCCCCAGGACAAAACTAAGCTATTTAAAAGCCAATTCGGGCGGGGAGCATTCCCGAGGAACTTTCTCTATTACTATTTAAAATACCAGCTTCAATCTCGCAAAAGGCTCCCTTTCTTCTTTTTTTAACTGCGTCACAAGATGGCGATCTCGTAGCTTTTGTGTTTGATCTGACGCAGCTAGCTGACCCTACCCTCCTGAAGGCTTCTCCGTACTAATTGCTAAAAGATTATCTGAGGGGAGCACAGACTTTGATTTTTGGCTCGCTGGATTGCTTGTCTCTTATTTTTATTCTGGAATGGCTCCCAAACTTAAACAGAAGCGCCTCCTTAATAATATATCTCCAAAAAATGCCATGAAGCCGCTACCCTTGTCTCCTACACCCTCCACGGGAGATTTGCTAACACAAGAATTCCTTCTTAAAACGCTTAATGATTTCAGACAGGAGATTAATCAACTGATTTCGGATTTATCTGATGAATTTGATGCTAAAATTGCTCAGGCAAAGCAGGATATAATCGGAGTAATGACAGTCATGACAGATTATATTGCTGAAACGGAGGACAAATTGGAACTTTTGGAAGAAAGTAACCTTAATCTGATATCAAAAATTCAAACGTTAGAACAGGAAATTGAATCTGCACAAAAAGAACTTGTCAAATTAAATTATAACAAGTCTGCCTTTGCTATACGTGTTAGAGGGCTGCGTGAAAACCAACAGGAGAATTTGAAACAGACATTCTTTGAGGCTTTCAGCCGCTTGGTGGGAAGTCCGGGACTTAACTTTGATTGGCAGATTCAAAGAATTTACCGCCAGAATTCCTGGGTAGCAAAACAGCGACAGCTTCCGAGGGACATAATAATATACTTTACTACAAGGGAATCTAGAAATGAGATAACACAGAGGCTCTACGGAAAGAGGTTGAGAATTGACGGGGACGACTTGATTGTTTTTAAGGAGATACCATTTCAAATGTTAAGAACAAGGAGACAGTATGCTTTCTTAACCGAAGAACTCAGAAACTCTCAGATTTCATATAGATGGGAAGTCCCAGCTGGTATTACAGTTACATTTGGCGACCAAAAACACCGCATTAACTCTGTCTGTGAAGCCCGAAAATTTTACTACGAGACCCTGAAGGCGGGACTTCCTGATTCATCAGGATCTGGGGAGAGACAGGGAGAAGGAGAAGACAAACAGCGAGACACGTGGCTACAAGGTGGAGCGTGTTGCTTTTCTCTTCCGGAAGGGCAGAAGACTAAAGAATAAAGACTAGCGATGTTTTTAAAGCTTTATGATTTCCGTCTGGGATAAAATGGAAAAGTGGCATATCGATGATGAGACATGGAGACTGAAAGAAGCGTTGCTGATTGGGGACATATATTGTACAGAAATTTTGTTTGAACTCTAACTTTAATTGTGCATGAACTATTCTTTTAGGTGAAGAGAGCGGAAATTGTGATCTTTTTGAGTTGTGGTTTGGGACAAACGGAGTTGGGAGGTGCGTGGGAGAGGGAAGGGCAGCGAAAGTTTAATTAGATTACATGGGGCTAGAACGTAAGCTGATGTTTGTTTGAGTTGCTATATCAATATAAGGTTAAGAAAGTTTGGTCGGAGAATCTTCAGGAAAGTGGAGTAAATATGGGAGGAGCAACGAATATGGATAAAATATATATGTGGATATGGATAAAGGCAGGGTGGAAGGTTAAAAATTTATATGTGGAGGTGGGTAAGGATAGAAAGGGAGGTGTTGGAAATGAAAAATGAAAGAAGTATTTGAGTTAATGGTGTTATAGAAAGGTTTGGATACTTGGATAAAAAAGGAGATAAATTAAAGGTTTGAATAGATAGACAAAGCAAGGAGATTTTTAGTTGGGGAATTCTAACTGATCAACTTACCTGGCTCTAATATAGTTTGAAACCCTGCAAGTAGTAAAATAATCGAAATTTGGAATGAGTCACATTGATTAAGATTTATAGATAATGGGAAGCTGTGGTAACGTAGTGGGCTTATGACCCTTTTTGTTTCTTTCTCCTTTTTGTGTGTGAGTGTGGGTGTTTTTTTTTTTTTATTATTTCTTATTTTCTACTATTTTTCCTTTTTCTTTTTGGCTACTTTTATCTTACTTTTTTTAAATTTTAAAGTTAGTTGGCCTTATTATACTTAAATGCTTGTTAAAGAATTATGCCGGGCATGGGACCTGCGAAGCCGTAAGGGGGTTAGGGAGGGGGGATTATAGGGGGGAGGGGGGAGGGTGGAATTACAGTTTCAATCCTTAGAACAATAAGAATTCACTTGTGTACTGCCGTTTTTTTTTCTTTTTCTTTTTTTCTTTTTCTACTTTTATTGTAAAAAACAAATTGAATTGTATGGATACACCAAAGTGGGGAGAAGAGGGAAAGAGAAGGGAGAAGTAAAGAGGGAGTGAGAGGGAATGTAAGGAGGGTAAATGGAGGGAGGGGGAGATGTCTGAGGGGGAAGGGAAGTAGAAGAGGGGAATGTTGGAGGGGTGAAAGGAAAGTTGGAGGGGGAGAAGAGAGGGTGTATGGGGGAATGAAGTGTTATGTTGGGGTTTTTTTTTTTTTTTCCTTTTTTCTTTGCACAGTATATAAGTGATTGTACAAAATGAAAATGAAAATGAAAATGAAATAAAATATTTAAAAAAGAGAGAGTAAGCAGCGGATTTTAAGGGATAGTCAAAGTGAAAGTTTCCTTTTTCTTTTTCCTTTTTATTGTCGGAAGCTTGACTGGACTTTCAATGTAGCACAGTTTTAAATGGGATTGGCTTATTTTCTTTTTTTTTTCCATTTGGACTCTTTGACAACTAAACTTTATTATTTGAGAATCTCTTTCTCAGTTTAAAGTATTATTGTATTTTTTTTTTCTTTCTTACCATTTGGCTTTTTATTTTTTATTTTTTTTATACCAAAGGCAGAGAACGTAATACAGAGAGGAAAAGTGAGAAATAAGTAACACTGCCATCTAGAAGCTTTGAAATATTGTTTCCATTTTTGTATGGATGTTTGGAGAAAGGCTGTTCTTTCCAAAGCCACGGTAATTAACCAGGGATTGATAGGAGATGAGCACGGTTATTTACACAAGTGCTCACTTTGAAATCCTTAGTGTTTGAAGCTGCCTGGAAAGTATAAATAACAACTTTAAGAGAAAGCCTAGAGTGGTCTTGAAAAGGCTTTCATTTTATAAAAGTTTCGAAACTTTTTTTTCTGGTGGCAGTGGGTACACTTCACTGTTGTGAAAACTTTCCCCTCTGGTTTTTTTTAAAAAATTTTGTTCTTCTCTCATCCTTTGGAGACATTTGCTATCTTGTTTTGGTTGAATTGGACTGCGGGAGAATTTAAATACTTTTTCTTCACAATCCTTGCCTTTACACATTGCAATACTTTTATCTTGGAATTGTTTCTCTTTTTTTCTTTTTTAACTGGATCTAATTGGATAAGGGCATAGAAGAGGTCGAAGATGTTTATCTTTACCTTGTTTTCTCTTTTCTTTGTTTCTTCCTTTTTTTTTGCTTTTTTGATTCTCACAGTAGGTCTGCTCTCCTTTTCCTTTTTGTTTTTCTTTTGGGCTTTTTCCTTTTTTGGTCCAACTCTCCTTTTTATTTTTTCTTATTTTTGACTACCCCATGGTCACCTTGAATTACAACTTATTCCCATATTTAATGGAATATAATATAGAAGAATTTGAAGATGAGTAAAAAATTAACAACCAGTGGTTCAGCAACAACAACACCCTCCTCCTCACCAGCAGGAGGCCAAAGATCAATTCAAACAATGTTGCAGCAGGAGAAAGAAAAGGGTGTTACATTAAAGATGATTATGCAGGGAATCCAGAAGTTACATGCAAAGACGGATATAATTGAAAAGAGAACATAGAACATGGAAAAAAATTGAGACAATAGAACAATGAATGGGAAATATTGAACAACGAACGGAAAACATTGTACAAACATTGAAATTGTTACAAATAATGACATAAATTCTGAAAGATGTCCTTGAGATAATCCAGGTGAAGAAAGTGGATGCTATAGATGAGGCATTTCGAGTATATACAAGATATGCAGCGAGAATTGATCTTCCAAGGGAAGTTCATGTAAGATTTACTAAGAGCAATTAAGATGCAAATACTTCAAAAAGCAAGAGACAGAAAATTGGAGTACAAAGGCAAGGAGATTGTAGTCTTAAAGCAAATTCTAAGAAAAGTGAGAGAGTCGAGAAGAGAATATCAATTTCTGACTAAAATTCTACTCAAAAAAGGCATTAATTACAGATAGCTGATGCCAGAAGATTTAATGTTGGTATGGCAAGGGCAAAGATACAGAATAGACTCAACTGAAAAAGTAGAAGCATTTTTTGCAGAACATTTGAGAGGGAAGGCTAAAAATGAAGAAATAGTGAAAGAACTCCAAGTGGTGTCTACAGCTGTGACTGAGAAAGAAGAAGGAGCTGTAGGTGGAATTGAGATAGAAGAAGGTTCTGTAGGTGGTGTGGACTTTAGAGAACCATGAGAACCGAGATCCACTAGAGCAATAAATCCTATGTATAAAACATAAACATGGAAGAGAAAAAAATGATCTCAATTAATATAAATGGACTTAATGCAGCAAATAAAAGAAGGAAAATATTCCACAAACTAGGAAAACTAAAACCGGATATAATTTGTCTACAAGAAGTGCATATTCAGAAGCAATATGAACATTTATTAGTGCAACCAAAACTTGGGAAAATATTTACTTCATTGGCAAGTTAAATAGAATGTTGAGTGTATGGGAGTTGTTTGGAATTGAATGAATGGCCCACTTTTAGTAATTGTTACCTTTGTATTTTATATGTTTTAAATTTTACGTGGGATTTGTTAGAGTGGATAAATGAGAATGTCTGACTCGGAGGACCTGCTGGGGATGGCGGGAGGAACCGGGGTGGTTGGGGGGACCATGGACATGGGAGTGGGTCGGAGCATAGCGGTCGTGACAGGGAGAGGCAGATACGGCGGGGACCTTAGGGCTGGCCATTACCGGGGAAGGAGGGTTCGCTACATTACAGAGATCCCTCCTTCCGGCCCTAGGAGTCCCACTCCAAGACCAGATGGCGCGAGTAGTCAGGACCCTGGGCTCAGGCTGTTGTCGCTAAATGCCAGGTCTGTTGTTCACAAAGCTCCCCTCGTCCGGGACTTAATTGTTGACGAGAGGGCAGACCTGGCATGTATTACTGAAACCTGGCTGGGCACAGAAGGAGGAGTCCCCCTCGTAGAGATGTGCCCAGAGGGATTTCAGGTGCTTCATCAGCCGAGAGCCCAGGGAAGGGGTGGCGGTGTGGCTATTGTAATCCGGGAGTCTCTGTTACCTCGTAGGGTCCCTGCTCCGGAGCTTGTCGGGTGTGAGTCTCTGCTGATAAAGTTGGACCTCAAGGGTCAAGTGGGTCTGCTGCTAACGTACCTGCCTCCCAACTGCGTTGCAGCATCCCTCCCCTCGCTCCTCGAGTCAGTAGCCGAGCTGGCAGTTGAGTTCCCCAGACTTATTGTTCTGGGGGATTTCAACTTGCCATCGCTCGGTGAACGCTCTGACGGGGCGCAGGAGTTCATGGCTTCCATGACAGCCATGGGCTTGACCCAGGTAATTCGGGGCCCAACCCATGCAGCGGGTCACATGCTCGACCTCGTATTTCTCTCGGAGCAGTGGATGTGTGATCTTGGTCTGAGGGGTAATGAGATCATACCCCTGTCGTGGTCAGACCATTGCCTACTGAGGCTTGACTTCCGGAGGCCAAACCCCCACCGTAGGGAGGAGGAACCGACCAGGTGGTTCCGCCCCAGGCGACTTATGGACCCTCAGAGGTTCCAGACGGAGCTTGGGGTTATTCCTGATACCCTCGCCCACAGTTCGGCGGAGACTCTGGCTGCCGCCTGGTACTCAGCGGCGTCGGAGTCTCTCGACCGGATTGCGCCACTACGGCCCCTCCGGGTCGGTGGATCCCGGAGAGTTCCCTGGTTTACCGAGGAACTCCGGGAGAAGAAACGCCGGAGGAGATGCCTAGAGCACCAGTGGAGGTCCGATAAGTCCGAGGCAAACCGAGCACTCTTAACCACCTGCACCAAGGACTATGTTCGAGCATTAAGAACTGCAAAAAGATCATATATTTCTTCCTTGGTTGCGTCCGCCGAGTCACGCCCAGCCGCCCTGTTCAGGATAACCCGCTCCCTCCTTAATAGGAGGGATGCGGGAGACCCCTTGCAGGGTAGGGCTGAGGATTATGCTCAATTCTTGGCGGACAAAGTAGCTCGGTTTCGATCGGACTTGGACTCCACCGCAGTAGATCCAGCTGAGACACAGGAGGATCATCTGCCACATCAACTCTGGGTTGAGTTCCAGGAAGTTGCCTCTGGGGATGTGGACAAGGCCATCCGAGCTGTAAGTGCCTCCACTTGTATTCTGGACCCGTGTCCCTCCTGGCTGGTGGCTAACAGCAGGGAGGTGACACATGGCTGGATCCAGGCGGTTGTCACCGCCTCTCTTCGGGAGGGGCACTTCCCCGCCGTACTCAAAACGGCGGTGGTGAGACCCCTCCTAAAGAAACCATCGTTAGATCCAGCCATCTTAAACAACTTTCGTCCTGTCTCCAACCTTCCCTTTATCGGGAAGGTTGTTGAGAAGGTGGTGGCCTTTCAGCTTCGACGGGCCTTGGAGGAAGCTAGCTATCTTGACCCCTTCCAGTCCGGCTTCAGACCTGGTTACAGCACAGAAACCGCTTTGGTCGCATTGACCGATGATCTCTGGAGGGCCAGAGATGGAGGCTATGCGTCCATCCTGGTTCTCCTTGACCTCTCAGCGGCTTTCGATACCATCGACCATGGTATCCTTCTGCGACGACTGCGGGAGGTGGGAGTGGGAGGCACTGTTCTGCGGTGGTTCTCCTCCTACCTCTCGGACAGGTCGCAGTCGGTGTTAGTCGGGGGGCAGAGATCGTCCCTGAGGCCCCTAACATGTGGGGTACCCCAGGGTTCGGTCTTATCCCCCCTACTATTTAACATATACATGAAACCGCTGGGCGAGATCATTCGGAGGCACGGGATAAAATACCACCAATACGCGGACGATACGCAATTGTATCTGTCCGCCCCGTGCCAACTCAATGAAGCGGTGGACGTGATGAACCAGGGTCTGGAGGCCGTTAAGAACTGGATGAGTGCTAACAAACTGGTGCTCAACCCGGATAAAACCGAGTGGCTGTTGTGTTTCCCCCCCAATAATTTGGCTAATACACCAACGCTTAGGCTGGGGGGGTCAAATTTTATACCCCTCAGATAGGGTCCGCAACTTAGGAGTCCTCCTGGATCCACAGCTGACTTTTGACCATCAGCTGTCAGCTGTGACCAGGGGGGCATTTGCCCAGGTTCGCCTGGTCCGCCAGTTGCGGCCCTACCTAGATCGGGGGGCCCTCACAACAGTCACTCGAGCCCTCGTGATCTCTAGACTGGAATACTGCAATGGGCTCTACATGGGGTTGCCCCTGAAGTGCATCCGGCGACTACAGCTAGTCCAAAATGCAGCCGCGCGAGTGATAGTGGGCGCACCTCGGTTCGCCCACGTTACACCTGTCCTCCGCGAGCTGCACTGGCTACCTGTTGGTCTCCGGGTGCGCTTCAGGATACTAATGACCACCTTTAAAGCACTCCATGGTAGTGGATCTGGGTACTTGAGAGACCGCCTTCTGCCGATTACCTCCCTAAACCGACCAATTAGATCGCACAGACTAGGCCTCCTCCGAATCCCATCAGCCAGTCAATGCCGACTGGCGACCACACGGAGGAGAGCCTTCTCTGTTGCTGCCCCGACCCTATGGAACGAGCTCCCCATGGAGATCCGCACCCTCACCACAATCCAGACCTTCCGCGCAGCCCTCAAGATCTGGCTCTCCCAGCAGGCCTGGGAATAGGTTTCCAATCACCCGCCCGAGTGTTTGATTGCTGAATGAAAGTTGTGTTTTATTAATTTTCTTTTGTTCACCAATTGTTTTGTTTGACCTTGCACTTCCCCTCCCCTGTGGTTGTAAGCCGCCCTGAGTCCCCTCAGGGAAAAGGGCGGCATATAAATCCCAATAAAACCTCAAACCTCAAACCTCAAGTTGCAAGAAAAGAGGAGTGATCTTTTATATTAAAGATACAATCCCAGTGGAACAAATCTATACAGATGATGATGGAAGAATTTTAATAGTGGAAATTATGGATAATAATAAGAAAATACTTTTAATAGCAATTTATGCACCTAATGATAAACAAGATGAATTTTACAGAATACTACACAGGAAAATAATTGATTTGGATTACACAAGTATTTGCATGATGGGAGATTTCAACGGAATTGTAGACAAGAATATGGACTACACAAAAAACAACAAAGTTAAATAGAAAGTTACTCCCCAAATCTTTTTTTTACTTCCAGCCTTTCTCAACAGCTTGATCTTTTTTGACAGTCACTATGTGCCTTTTCCAATGCTGAGGAAGTTTTTTTTATTGAAAAGTTTTAATACATTTTACAGATATTTCCCCTTCCCTCCCTCCACCCCAACGCTGCCACCCCTCCAACCCTCCCTCCCCCAACTTCCCAGAGCAAAATACAGGGTATAAACATTTAACAATCATACACTAACATAAGTTAACTAACTATAACATCTTACCTCCCTCTTGCACTTTAACTCCCCTTTTATTAAGCTAAATTTAGATAAATTATAACATTCCTTGTTCATTCATACGCTAATTGAAGTTCCTTAGTCCAATGTTTATTTTGAATGCAGTCAATCCATCTTCTCCATTCCAACCTTTATTTCTCAGCTGAATAATCTTTCCAATATGCTGAAATTTTAGCCATCTCTGCTAAGTATACTACTTTTAACGTCCATTCTTGAATAATAAGCAATTCTTCCTTCTTCCAGCAATCTTGTTGTCGTTATTAAATTCAGAATCAAATTAGTCTCTATAACTGTACAGTCTGTAATTATACCTAGCAAAAACAACTGAGGAGTGAACTTTATCCTCTTTTAAAAAATATTTTAAATAATCCACCATATTTTTATCCAAAATGCTTTAGCTTTTTTACAAATCCACCGTACATGATAATACATAACATCAACACAATCACATCTCCAACATTTAAATTATAAATTCGGATACATACAAGCTAACTTTTTAGGATCTAAATACCATCTATAAAACATCTTATAAAAACTCTCTATCAAGTTTTAAGCTTGCATAAATTTTACATTTTTTACCCAAATCTTTTCCCATGTTTCCATCATTATTAAAGAAAGTTATCAATACCTTTCTACCATTCTTCCATATTTGCATCTTTTTAAAATATTGGTATCATTTGAAGAAGAAATAAAAACTTAAGCAAGACGTTCATTTTTACTACTGTTATCCTTCCCAGCATATTGTAATTTCTCCCATTTATTCATTTCTATCTATATTTTGTGCCATAATGGTTCATAATTATACATGTAATTTCCCATTTAAAATTGTAATATAAACTCCTAAGTATATAACCTTTTTTACTATCTCACACCCTGTTAATTTTTCTGATTCTTCTTTTTGATTTATCCTGGAGATGGTGGGTATCCAGTCTTTAGTACATTACTGTAAAAATCTTTTGCCTTCCAAACTGAATTAAGATGATATCTTTCTTCTAAGTAATTCACCACCAATCCGTCTGGAGCCTCCCATCTATACTGTATCTGGCGATTTCTAAGTTCATCAACTAGGAAGGCATAATCCTTTCTGGATCTCAACATTTTAGGGGGAATTTCCTTCAGTACTGCCACCTCCTGTTCTGCCACTTGTAGTTTGCTTTCGTAAGTCGCTTGTAATATTCCATTCCTTGCTTTCCTGGTAACAAAGTAGATTACAATATCTCTTGGTAGTTGTCTCTGTCTCGCAATCCATGAATTAACACGATAATTTTTTTCAATCTGCCAATCATATTCTGCTTTTGGTTCACCAATTAACTGAGCGAAAGCTTCTGCAAAAGTTTCTTTCAAATTTTCTTGGTTATTTTCTTTCAGGCCTCTTATTCTCAAAGCAAATTCCATCGCTCTGTATTGTATCATTGTAACTTCTGCCTCTGGTTTTTCAATCTTGATTTGAACCTCATCAACTTTGTTCTCCAAATTCACATTAGACTGAATAATTTCTTCCACCCTATCCTCCAGTGATGTTACATAACCAAACAAACCCTTAAATGCATCCACTATATCCTCTCTTATTTGTTGATTGCGGGTTTGAATTAAGTCCTTAATTTCAGACATTTCGTCAGACGCATCTTTAAGGGCAGTTGTAATTTTTTCTTGCAAAAGTGAGGCTTGTGCCTTTAAAACGCCTTGGAGGGCTTCAAATGTCACTGTTGTGTATCTGCTAAAGGTAATAAAGACTGCAATTTAGGTGGCTGGGCTGGGAGACTTCCAGCACTCTTAGAGGCACTTATTTTTATTTGTTTTGAAGCCATTTCCGAATACTCAACTCACACTTTCTAACAGCCAAATTATTGAGTCCAAAAAGTCCACTTAATCCCCAAACTTGTTAGATCTTATAATTTATTAGTAAACCAATTCTGTTTTCTTTAATCTTGAGCTCTTGATTCTTTTAACGATGTTAACAAGAACTTAATAAATACTTTCCTTTTGTTTCACTTTCATCACACCCTTTGATTTCCAGATGCCATCTTTATTACCCTTTGTTCTCCTCAATCTTCACAGAAGGAAGTGATACTGCATCAGAGATAAAGTTTGTACTTGCAGTTATAATCACTCCTGTCTTTGCTCTGCCTGCTTCTTATTCAAATGTAGATTAAAACATTGATTGCAGGGATGGTCGTGGTGTTTTGTTCTGCTACAGCAGAAGCATCCCAGGATGCAGAGCTTTGTCAGGCTGCTGGGAGGCTCTCACCCTTTGAGCCCCAGAATTGCTCCTGGGGGTCTATGGGGAGCTCTACCCTTGCCTGGCTGCTCACCTCCCCCTCTTTTCCTGAGGTGAGAGTTTTCAAGCCACTTGACAGTTGATTTACGCTGTTCTAGCAGCTTAAACGCGATCACAGGGCTGGCGTTCCCACAGGAATGTCCTTCAACGCCTACAGTGCCACCGAAAGTCCTCCCCATATCTTTTTTTTTTTTAATGATCAATGAAATAGGTTTAAAAGATGTTTGGAGAGAGAGAAACCTCACTTAAAAACAATATACTTTTTACTCAAATAGACATTTATCCCATTCCAGAATCGATATGATATGGGTAACAACTGAATTGGTTTGTAATATACAGGAAATTGAGATTGAAACAAGTACTTGGGCAGACCACAATCCAATGACAATTAAATGGAAAGGACAAAGAAAAAGATCTAAGTGGATGTTAAATAATTCTATATCAAAAGAGAAAGACTGTATAGAAAATGAAAAAGGAATTGAGCTTCTTCTTCAAAGAAAATAGAAAAGAAGATACATCAATACAGAACCTCTGGGATACAATGAAGGCTTATACCATAGGCTTGATAATTGACTATACAAGGAAGAGAAACATAAAAAAGACAAATACTTGAAAAAGAATTAAGGAAATCCCCACAAAAGAAGGATATCAAAGTAAAAATGGACACGATTAAAAACCGAATGAGGTTAATGGAAAAGGAGGAATTAGCTCAAAAAATTAGGGGTGCTAAACAGAATTATTTTGAAAATGCAAACAAACCAGATAGATGGTTGGCATATAAACTGAGAAAAGAGAGAAAATCAAAGAAAATACTGCAGTTAACAGATGATCACGGTTAAACCTGTTATGGGAATGAAGAGAAGAAAAAGATTATATAAGACTACTATGGTAAACTATATGATCAAGAGAACACAGAAGAGGCAGGTGTGAAACAATATTTACAGGAAGCCAAGCTATCCCAGATACCCAAAGAAACTGTAACAATGCTAGAAGGCAAAATAACTATGATGGAGCTAACCAAAGCACTTAAAAAACAAAAGAATGGGAAGGCCCCAGGCCCGGATGAGCTACCAGTGGAACTTTATAAGACCCTGCAGGAATCGTTGTCTCTTCCATTGTTAGAAGTTATGAATGAGGTGATGTCAGAGAAAAGGATACCCAAATCATGGTCTGAAGCATATATTACACTTTTGCCAAAAGAGGAGGCCGATTTACTACAAATTAAGAATTACAGACCGATTTCCCTGTTAAATTCAGACTATAAGTTGTTTGTGTCAATATTGGCAGAACGACTTAAAAAATATTTAAATAATTTTATTCATCCTGATCAAAATGGGTTTCTATCAAAGAAACAAATTAAAGATAATATGAGAATAATTTTAGATACTTTGGAATATTATGAGGCGCATCCCGAAAAACAATTGGCTTTGATGTTCTTGGATGCACAGAAGGCATTTGATAACGTTAATTGGTGTTTTATGTTGTCACAATTGGAACAGATGGGTTTTGGTGAGAAATTTACTCAAGCCATACAAACTATATACCATAAATAAACAGCTAAGATAATGATTAATGGAGACCTGACAGAGTCCATTGAAATAAAGAAATGGATGAGACAAGACTGCCCACTATCACCTTTACTTTTTGTCTTAATATTAGAAGTTTTAAATAGAAACATCAGAGAAGGAAAAGAAATTAAAGGAATGAGAATCAAAAAGGAAGAATATAAGCTACAAGCATTCGAAGATGATTTGGTTTTCATCCTAGAGGATCCATTAGAAACAGGACCTAAGCTGATATAAAAAATAGAGGAATATGGAAAAGTAGCTGGACTGAAAATAAATAAAGATAAAATGAAGATCTTGACAAAGAATATATCAACAAGACAAAAGGAAGAACTGGCAAGAACTTTGGAGATGCAGGTTAAGAATAAGGTTAAATACTTGGGGATATACTTAACAGCAAGATGTAGTGCTCTTAAGAGAACAATTACTATAAGCTTAAACAGCAGATTGCAATTGACCTGAAGAAATTGGAAAATTTACAATTATCAATGATAGGGAGAATATCTACAATTAAAATGAACATTTTACCTAGAATCTTGTATCTGTTCCAGACAATTCCAATTAGACTAGGGAAGGAATACTTCAATGACTTAAATAAAATAGTGTTGAAGTACATATGGCAGGGGGAAAAAGCAAGAATAGAACTAAAACTGTTACAAGATGCAAGAACAAGAGGCCGGACTGGGCCTTCCCAACTGGAAATTATATTACCAGGCAGCAAGATTGATGTGGGTTAAAGAATGGATAACATTAAGGAACACTAGATTATTGACTGTTGAAGGACATGATCTATTGCTGGGATGGCATGCCTTTTTATGGTACAAGGGAATCAAATCAAGGGGTATTTTAGAAGACACTATCTATGGGAGGCTTTGCTACTAAATTGGGAGAAGACTAAAAGACAATACTATCTAAAAATTCCAGTCTGGCTATCAACCATTGAAGCCTTTTCATACTCAATAATATACAAAAAGGAACAAACAGTTAGATATGGTGAAATATTGAATGCAGAGGGTGAACTTAAATCTATGCAAGAGTTGGAACAGGAAGGAATAAAGATGAACTGGTTTTCTTATGTGCAAATACAATCTAGATAAAAGCCCTTTGTGTCTTTGCAGCTCATCTATTTCCAAATATCTATGCCTTTTAATAATGTGGCATTTTTCGGGTCCTATAATTTAATACCATTTGTGGCACCACGGAGATTTGGAATGGAATGCTATTTCCCATTTCAATTGCCCTGCTCCAGATGTCCCCAACACAGCCTGCTCTTTTTAAGACTTGGAAGACTAGCATTTCCTCCAGGAACTGGAACAATGTACACATTGGTTTAATACATTTGGTTATTTAAATGTAGGTCTCTCAAAATTTATGTCTTTAATTGTCTTTTATTTCTGTAAGATTATTTGCTGTTTTAACTTTATTATATCTTGAATACCAGCTATATAAACAAAAGAGATAAACATTATCTTATATTTCTGGAATTTATCTTTGTAAGTCTTAATAATGAGCTATTTTGAATTTATGAATAGTATATGGAAGTTACTTAATTTGCATATTACATATTTGAGGGAGGTGTTTCTCCTAAATATACTTAGCAAATATAAGGTAAAAGAAAAGAATTTGCTTTAGTCTCCATCTCTATATTTTGCATACGTTTGTCTTCCATATCTTCCAGAGTATACAAGAAGTGGCTGGCTATGTGGTTATAGCAATGAATGCAGTGAAAACTATTCCTTTGGAGAATCTCCAGATAATACGAGGGAACACACTTTATGAAAATGCTGCGCTAGCAATTTTATTAAATCACAATGGTACAAAGGGACTTGAAGAGCTTCCATTAAGACACTTGACAGGTGAGAAATTTAGAAGGAAAAGAATAAAAATTTAACAAATGCTTATATTATTAATTATATAATTATATTAATAAAAATATACATACAGTATATGGTAAATTTGTACCGTGTTTCCCCAAAAATAAGACAGGGTCTTACTTTCTTTTGACCTCTGAAATAAGCACTTTGCCTTATTTTTGAAGAAGAGGAGGAGGAGGAGGAGGAGGAGGAGGAGGAGGAGGAGGAAAAAGAAGAAGAGGAGGAGGAGGAGGAGGAGGAGGAGGAAGAGAAAGAGGAAGAGGAGAAGACAGTTTGGAATTGACAAATGTGCAACAATGGCAACCAAAGCAGGCAACGTCATAGAAGATGATGGAATAAAATTTGAGAATGAAGAAATGATAAAGGCAGTAAAACCAGAAGAAGGCTACAAGTACTTGGGGATTTTAGAGGCCTCTGACTTAATGCATAATAAAGTCAAGGAATTAACTTCAGCCAAGTACATTTGATGAATTCGCAAGATATTAAAGTCCAAATTGAGTGGAGGAAACATCATAAAAGCCATAAATACCTGGGCTACACCTATGATTCGATACTCAGAAACAGAAGGTTTTATTTTGGCAGCAGGAGGTCTTAGAGACAGCAGGAGGCAGTGAGGGTGGTCACCTCATGGCTGCTGCTGTGTTGCAATATTTTCAGGGAGGGCTTATTTTGGGAGGAGGGCTTATTTTAGTGCATTCACTCAAAAGCCCGATTGGGTTTATTATCCGGGGAGGTCTTATTTTCGGGGAAACAGGGTATGTGTATTTGCTTACTTTTAGTATTTTTTGTATTTTCTACATTCTTTATACATTTAAAATTTATTAATTATTAATTGGATTCTGCTATCTCATGAATGATATTTCATCAAAATAAATGGAAATGATTATACTTGTGTAATTTTTAAAATATGAAAATCAAACCATGTGTAATAATCTGTGTCTTTATCCTAATTTCTTTTGGCAGAAATTCTAAATGGAGGAGTAAAGTTCAGGAGTAACCCTTATCTCTGCAACATGGAAAATGTTCTGTGGGATGACATTTTTGATAAAAATAATTTTCAGAGTTTTGTACAGTTTGACACCAGTGAAAAAACAAGGGGGTCAATAGACTCTCACATATCCTGTAAGTAGAGGAGACATATAATTCTAAAGAAACAATGCAGGATTTATTTCATGTAACTTTATAATAATAATAAGTGTTTGCCCAATAGAAAATAAATAAACTCTTTTTAAAGAGTTATTTATTTAGTGATTTATTTGCCTTTTGAAACTATATTTAGTATATACTGTGCAATATTTTTATTGCATATAAAATATATTACTGTGGATGGGTGTGTTTGTGTGTGTGTATATCATGCATGTGTGTATTTTTGTGCACATTATACTACCTCTGGCAAACTTTGGCAGCATTTGAGCATGGATTCAAATTAATTAATGAATAAGTTAATGAATAAGTATTAATTATTATAATTACTATATTAAACACAGAATGAGACAAATTGCTGTGGCCAGCTCACTGTAGTCGTCTTGCTGTAGCCGGCTCAGCCTGACCAACTCGACATAGTCAACTGCCACGTGACAACTCACTGGGAGGACAATTCAATGCAGGATAATTCAATGTGAAATATTTATACTGTTATCTGTAACTGTTTCTTCAACATTATTTTAATTTTTGTCATTTACATTTCATTTTGTGTCTCCATTAGCATTTTTTAAATGATAATGAAGAAATGGTGGAGTAGAATCATTACAGAAAGCACGCTAAAGGAATGACAAAATGAACTGTGAATGACAAGAATTAAAATAATGTCAAAGAAACAGTGGCAGATAACAGTACAGCTATCTCATGTTGAGTTATCCTATGTCTAATTGTCCCACAGTGAGTTGTCCCATGGGAGTTGTCAGGGCCAAATCAGCCACAGCCAGACAAGATGGCCATGGCGAGACAGCCACAGCAAATAATCCTGAACTCTATTAAACATGATTATGATTTATTCATGCATTGTTTCTGTTTCACTGATCTTTTATTTTTCAAATCAAAACTGTATGTTTTGACAAATCATCAAATTCAATTTTTTTCTTTATTTTGTTGGGATAGAGATGCAAGTCAAAAATTGACATGAAGTTCAGATCTTGACCTAAAATGCTAGTTATTTTAAAACATACTGTATAAAGTCTATTAATTATTTATTTTCTTCTCTACACTAAATGATTTCAAAACAATATTTTTCCTATGTATCATCATTTTTTAAAAAAAACAACCACTATGCAAATTCTGTGTTAAATATTGACATCATCACAATTCCTCTTTGTGCTGTTAAAAATTCTACTGCTGCTACTGGAATTTTTCACCTCACATTGTTTGGGTTATGCTCCTCCTCTTAAATCACCTTTTGTGCTCTAAAGAAAGGGCAAAGTGTAGAAGACCAGGAGTTACCATGATTCTCACAATAGACTTTTATACTATGATTTGAATGTGGTATTTGTACCACAGTACGGACTAAAACATCCTAGGTGCTGATGCTAGCACTCTATGAACAGCAACCTTGACTTTGGTTTATTCCACAGCTGAATATTGTGCCAACTTGTGTAACTTAATATAGCCCACTTCCACATGGTTGATGTCCAACTCCATCAGACAATGTGTATCATTTCTGGCATATTGGATCTCATTCGGGAACTCCTGGACAGAGGAATGGTCCAAGGTACCTTCTTGTTGCCTGACCATCAGTGATATTTGGTGCTCTCTGAGGTTGGTTGTTTTATTTCATTACTGAAACCAGGTAACATCATCAGTGCTAGTTTAAAAATTCAGTAATGAAATGTCTGCAAGAAAGCTCAGAGAGCATCGAGCACCCCTAATTTCAACCCTGAGCTACAAATATTCTCCTTTATTGACATTAATGATTCCTCTACCAAACAACCTTGTTTTAATCTGCTTCGCTCTGTTTGGATGAAATTGAACAGGATTAGGTATGATGCTGGAAGACGTTCCCCTGCTCTGTATCAATAGGATGGAAAGATTCTCTTGTTGGATTGTGCTGTCGATATGCAAACTATTAAGCATATTGTGCAAGATTGTCCATGAGATATGTTCTCTGGTTCACTAGAAGATCTGCATGAAGCAGTGACAGAGATGATTACCTGGATTGCTGAATTGAATAACTCAATCCAGTTATGAGTCCACTACACTATCCTCATAGAAGTTTTATATATAATTATGTAGACTATGCATATATGTTTTACTTCTCTTCTGTCATCTTCTCCTTATACACTAAATAATAAAAAATAAAATCACAGTTCTCATTTTTGCTCATTAGCAACTTTGCATATAGAAATAGTAAATCAGAAAGTTAAAGTTATTTTTATACTTAATAATATAGAATAATTCATGAAATATAATTGCTAACTATCCCAAATTGTATTATGGTTACCACGCCCAGAATTCCCAGTAGCATAACACTAAAATGATTTGATTTCTTTATAAAGAAATGTAATTATATCTTAAATTTGGAAGGAAAAATCCTCCCAAAATGTATTTGTTTCATTGACATAAAGTTTCATTTATTTTGCTGATACTCATTCCTACCCTTAGGAATCAGTAGTCAGCTTTATTTCAGAGCATATAAATAATTTTTAATAAGTAGTATTGATAAGTAAATAATTTTATTTAAAGGGCACAGTTTTCAACTATTAGTAAACCTGACATCACTGATTATTTGGATGCAAGTAATAATACACATGAAAGCTAAGCATGGAAAAATTTGGCAATTGGTAAAATATTGGGTTTGGGATTCATAATGCCAAGAATGTGGCTTCTGACAACTGTTATTGACTTGCTAAAAAAATTCCTATAAAATTTGAGCTTTCCATAAAAATAGCAAGAATACATTTATAATGTTCAGAGACATTCTGTATTTTTTCTCTTAGGTTCTCCTTGTCATCCGAATTGCACAAGAGAGCATTGCTGGGGTCCTGGTGAAGAGAATTGCCAAATACGTAAGAACATAGATTGATTCCCCCCCCCTTCTGCTGAAATAGTATAGGGTAAGGTAGAGTAAGGTAGGGTAGGATAATGTAGGATAGCGTAGGGTTAGATAGGATAGGATAGGATAGGATAGGATAGGATAGGATAGGATAGGATAGGATAGCAATTTAATGTGTAAGTAAATTACTGGTAAGTAGACTTTTTATATCTTCTGGCTATTCTCTTATACCATAAAAATCAGCTGGTTTTGCCTCATTTTGCAAACTGCAAAATGTAAATCTTGTTTCCATTGGTTTTAGATTCCTAGTCCTCAGAAAGAAACAGTGTACAGGTAGTCCTCGACTTAATAACCACAATTGAGTCCAAAATTTATTTTGTTAAGTGAGACAGCTAAGTGAATTTTGCCCCATTTTACAACTTTTCTTGCCACAGCTGTTAACTGAATCACTGAAAATGTTTATTTAAACAGCTGTTAAATAAATCTGGTTTTCCCATTGACCTTGCTTGTCAAAAAGATAATTGGACAGACCCTGGAAGTCTTCTAGTCTAACCTCCTGCTCAAGCAGGAGACCCTACACTACTTCAGATAAATAGCTTTTCCAGTCTCTTCTTAAAAGCCTCCAGTGCTGGAGCACCATAAATCCTGAAGGCAAGCCATTTCACTGGTTGATAATTCTCACTGCCAGGATATTTCTCCTTAGTTTTAAGTTGCTTCTCCCTTTGGTTAGTTTCCAATCATTGCTTCTTGTCTTGTCTTCTGTCCTTTGGAAAATAAATTGACCCCCTCTACTTTGTGACAGCCCTTCAGATATTGGAACACGGCTATCATGTCACCCTTAGTCATCGTTTTCACTAAACTAGACATACCCAATTCTTGCAACTGTTCTTCATAAATTTTAGCCTGTAGCCTCCTAATCATCTTTGTTGTTCTTCTCTGCACTCTTTCCAGTGTCTTAACAACTTTTTTTATATTGTGACCAAAACTGGATGCAGCATTCCAAATGTGGTTTTACCAAGGCCTTATTAATACTTCATGTGAGCTTGATTCTGTCCCTCTGTTAATATAGCCTAGAGTTGCATTGGCTCTTTTGACAGCTGCAGCACACTACTGACTCATATTTAAGTGATTGTCTACTTGGACTCCAAGATCCTTCTTGCAATTACTGCTTTTGAACAATGTTCCATCTAATCTGTACCTGCACATTTGGTTTTTGTTGCCTAAGTGTAAAATTTGGCTTTGTCTACATTTAATTTTACTTTAGTTGATAGGGCCCAATGTTCCATCTTCTGGGAAACTGGCTGTTCCTGCCAGCTTGGTGTCCTCTGCAAATTTGATGAGTTCCCCTTCTGTTCTCTCATGTAAACAGTTTATGAAGATAGGGCAAAAGGTGGAAAAGGTTATCACTTGAATTAGGTGCCAAGCATATTTGATCAGGTGACCATCGGGGATGCTTAAATGGTCATAAGTTTGAAAAATGCTTATAAATCACTTTTTTCAATCCCATTGTAACTTCAAATGATCACTAAATGAATGGTTGCAAGTTGAGGACTACCTGTAACTAAACTGTGATTCAATCAAATAATATTTGTGTTTTCTGAAACATTTTTATTTGTAAAATATGATGTAGTTTAACTTGTGGTATTTTTAACTTTCAGTAACTAAGATTGACTGTGCAGCACAGTGCTCAGGTCGATGCAAGGGAAGATTGCCAAGTGACTGCTGTCATACTCAGTGCGCAGCAGGATGTACAGGTCCTAAAGAAAGTGACTGCTTGGTAAGGAAGCTATAGAAACTTGCATAGCATTTTAGCAATATAAAAAAGGAAATCAAAAATCAGATTAGTGCACTTAGATGTCTTTTTCAGGTATTAACTACAATAAATAGAGAATAAAGCAATAAAAAGTAATATAACAAAAATAATAAAATTAAAAATTAAACTTTGTGCTTTAGTCTCATTCTTAAAGTATTCCAAGAAATTCAATAAGGTTGTATTTCAACAGTGTAGCCATTTCTTTTAGTTATAATTATCTAGCTATTATTAGTTAGTCCCAAATTATATTTACATTTTTTATTTGGTCTCTCTACATATGTCCTGGAAGAGAAATATAGGAAAATCCCATATGAATTATTGCTCTTGTGAAATGAATGCTATAGAAAACAGAGCCCATGTTCTTCTGTATTAACAATTCTACAAGGATATTTATAACCAGTTGATTATTCCTCTTTTATTTAAATTTCTGGAACACCAATAGCTTTTACTTGCACTGTCTGTTACACCATCAAATCAGAGGTGGGTTCCTACCAGTTCGCACCTATTCGGTAGAACCGGTTTGTCAAATCTATCGAACCGGTTAGAAGAGGTTCCACCAGTGGACCCGGAAAGCAGGCCACACCTACAGAAGAGGTTCCAAAATTTTTTGAAACCCACCACTGCATCAAATAAATGTATTTCTCTGAAAGTAGCAAAATGTTGCTACATTATGTGTAAACTTTCCTACAATAGTTCTTGTTGTTAAAGGGTAACGTTTTATTGAATGTATTTTTATCGATCAATGACCAAAATAAAGTTATCTGTCTACACTAATGCTTGGATGGATGGAATATTTAATTCTCTGAATATTAATCTTACCTAATTGTTTTAAATCCACTGCTTTCATTTCCCATCATTGTTAAAACAAAAGATGGTTCTTTTTTGTATATTATTTGGATCACCTTTGTATAGGCATGTCGCAAGTTTTCGGATGATGCAACTTGCAAGGAGTCTTGTCCAGCTTTACAAATATACAATCCCTATACTTACCAGTTGGAAGATAACCCAGAAGGAAAGTACAGTTTTGGAGCAACTTGTGTAAAAAACTGTCCACGTAAGTTAAATAAATATTATTATTTATGTTAAATACTATTTAACAAAGCTATTTAAGTTTCTTTCTACCTTTCATTTGGAATGCTTCATATTAACTCCAAATTTGTACCTCAAGATGTTATTCCTATATGCTCATCTATCTATTCTAAAATGAAGCATCAGAAGTATAATACTAGGCATGCAGTGCTGAACTTGTGAAAAATAAATGAAATACTGGAGTATGTTTTGAAAGTTTATTTATAAACGTATACATCCATAAGAATTTACTCTTGAGATTTCATTCAGTGGAGAAAAGAATTTTGGGAAAATCTCATAGTAAGGGGTTCATATGTAAGGAATGTGTGTGAATAGTCTGTCAGTACCTGAACAATCAGCTCTTTGACAGATGTAATTTGTATAACTTCCACAACAATTTAATTCCAAATATCTTATGGGAATCTTTCTATATGGTGTTTTTCAATTAGAAAATATGAGTAGCGAAGGAAATTTCATTGTGGTGAAAAAGTAGATTCTCAGTTACCTCTAGAATAAGAACGCTTTTGAAAAATGGTAAAACTGATTTCAGTATTGCATCTATCTAGGGTGTTCACATTCCAAATCTACCTTATTCTATCTATCTTAATTCTCTTCACTTTTAATGTACAGTACATATGCAATTCACTGAAATGTTTCAAAGGTGTGCTATGTAGAAGCTACTGCTATAAAATATACTCACAGCTGTTCAAAGTACTGGCAAGGTTTTTTTGCACATCAGTCCATTCTGAAGTTTAGATTTGATCTGCCATTTTATTTCAATATATTAAAACTTACTTAAATTGCATACCATTTATATTGATAAGCTTATAGTTGATTTGGAGAGTATGTTTGTGTACTTTTTTGATAGAATATGTGTTTTGGCTGGAAATAAAAAATATATCAACCAAGGAAATAACACAAATTCTGTGACAAGTCTTCTTTTTTCTCTTATGTCTGTCTGTCTGTTTTCCCTCTCTTTTCTTAATTTTTTTCTAGATAATTATGTAGTAACAGATCATGGCTCATGTGTCCGATCATGTAATGCAGACTCTACAGAAGTAGAGCAGAATGGCATTCGAAAGTGTAAAAAATGTGATGGTCCTTGTAGTAAAGGTATGATGGGTAGAAAATGAAATTATGTAACAACTCGAAGGATTACCACTAACACTAGGCATTCTACATATTAATATGATGCCTAATGTGATGTCTGTGAAGCTTTAATTATTTTACCAAATTTATGTTAGCTGCAGCTGTTTTTAAATTTTTATTTTATCAATTTAACATTTTTATTGAGTTATAAGATAAGATACAAAATACAAAAGTAAATAGGAAAATAGTGGGGAGGAAAAGTGGGAAGAGAAGTGACGAAGGATTAGGAAAAAGAAGCATTGATCATCCGATTCTCTGTGTTGCAGCAAAATAAGGCATTAATATCAAATCACAACTTTTTGTTTTTTCATAATAATATAAACTAGACATTTCTATAAGGATCTATCAGTGTAATCAGTAAAACCCCAAATCAAAGTTTCATTCTTTTCCACTTCAAGCACAAAGTTCAGAAATGGTCTCCATGTGGAAACAGAAGTACTTATATTCTTTTCTTTAATCTAAATGTTGATTATACTTACTATTAACATGCAAATTGATGTTAAGTCCATATCATGTTAGACAGGGCCATTTGGCAATCAAACCCATCCTCAGTACAAAATCAGTTTATTATTATTATTTTTTGTAAAGCCATCCAACTCATGGTTAATTTGGACAGGGCACAATAAAAAATAAATTTAAAAAAATCTGGTAAAAGAAACAGCCATTTTAAGTAATACAATATATGATTCATTATTCAGTGTAACTAAGGTTAGGGAACAGCCAGATTTTCAAGCACTGGGTGGATGGCAGCCCAACAAATCTCAGAAAAATTGTGTTCTGGATGAAAAGTGTTGCAACAGAGAATCTAATGTCAGGGATTCCTGAGAGATGACTATTAACTGCCCATTTGAAGATAAGAAAGAAGAGGCTTTCCCCTATTGATTTCACAATCAAATTGTTCCTATCATTTACAGATAGTCCTTGATGAACTCATTCAGTGACTATTCAAACTTAACAATAGTGCTGAATAAAGAGTAGTTGTGGCTGTCACAATATCTCCCAAGTCAAATGACATTGCAACTCAGATGCTTAGCAGTAATAGCATTGCACTGTCCTGTGAACACGTTACTACCATTTGTGACCTTCACTTCCAACAAACAAAGTCAACAAAGATACTGGTGGGACTGTGACTATGGTGATCACATGACTAAGGAATGTGACCATATGGGGTTTGCCCAGTGGTGGCTTCAAAAATTTTTAGAACCTCTTCTATAGGTGAACGGGTGGGAGTGACTTGCCAGCCATGTGACCAGGTGGGAGTGGCTTGGCAGTCATGTGACTGGGTGGGCATGGCCAACTTGTAAAATGTGGTGAAATTAACTTAACAGCGCTCTTGCTTAGCAACCAAAATGTTGGCTCAGTACTCTGGCATTTAAAGCACACAAGTCTTAAAGCTGTCAAGTTACAAGATCCTTGCACCCCTAACTTTTAGGGGAAAAAAACCCAGGGATGTTCAAACTTGACAGCTTTAAGACTTGTGGACTTCAGCTCCCAGAATTCCTCCTCCAGTCATGTTTGCTTTCCTACTCCTATCCATCATCACTTGAATTGTTTGTCCCACCTACGTTGTGAAGTTCTATCTCTCTTTCTCCCATGTGGGTGTCCCCACAATTCTACCAGTCATACCCACTCACACATGTAGTAACAGATCATACCCACTCACACAACAATTCAGTGGGTAATGGGATGAGAAATGCTCCCATGGCACTTTAACTGTGGCTCTCAGCACTGGCAGAGGTTTCTCACTCTCCATAGCATTCACAATCACTCATCTTCCCATAAGCTGGCATCTCCCACTGGCCACGTAGGCCACATGTGACTACATTCTCTCTCTCTCTCTCTCTCTCTCTCTCTCTCTCTCTCTCTCTCTCTCTCTCTCTCTCTCTCTCTCTCTCTCTCTCTCTCTCTCTCTCTCTCTCTCTCTCTCACACACACACACACACACACATACACACACACACACACACACACACACACACACACACAAGCTCACTCACTCACTCACTCACTCACTCACTCACTCACCCTGCCTGTCTCTGGGGATATATATTTTATATAAATATAAAATGTCAAATCATCACAAAATCTTCAAAATCACTCATCACAAAATCTTCAGAACTATAAAGTCTACAAACTTTAAATTTGGCATGTATGTTCCTCTGGACTTCTAGGAGCTTGCTAAGAAAGGATTTTTCGAAATGACCATCAGATATTTAGTATTTCTAATACAATATTTATATATTAACACGCTCCAATACTAAAGAGTTAGACTTTCTACTCCCCCTCCCAACCTGAAAAAAAATTTGTTCCAACTGCCACTTGGGTGTGGGTGTGGCCAACACATCACTCATCCAGCCTGCAGACTGGGAGTTTAGACAATGAGGCCAGTCTTGGGGAAAGAAGGGGATAAGATAGGAGAGGCCTCTGTGGGGCAAGCCTGAGGGAGAGAAGGGGATAGGAGAGGAGAGGCTTTTGTAGGTCAAGCCTGTGGGAGAGAAGGGAAGAGGAGAGGAGAGGCTTCTGTGGGGCAAGCCTCAGAGAAAGAATGGGAGAGGAGAGGCCAATCGTAACTACTCATTAATTTTAAAGCTGTAAGTGTTGATTTATCAAGCCCGATCACATTGTTTTATAGCAGAGCATAGGTATCCAGCTAAAATATATGTATATGTATACACATATGCATACGTGCGCAAGCACACACATACACACAGAGTATATGTCTTTATGGTGATTTATTAGTGGTAAATATTTTATCAATGAATTAAATAAAACATAATAAGGAAGATATCCTATGATAAAATTATTTTCTTACAAATGCTGTTTATCCCTGTTTTCTTGGGTTTAAATCAAATTGTGTACCTTGTTGCTGCTTAGGCATGATTCTAATCCTTAATCCAACATGAAATACCTTGAAAGCATTCCTAACATTCTATTTTTCCTTTTTTCTCAGTGTGCAGTGGAATTGGAATAGGTGAACTGAAAGATGTTCTTGCAGTAAATGAATCCAATATTGATTATTTCAAGAACTGTACCACAATCAATGGTGATCTCTCATTTCTGCATGCATCCTTTTTTGGGTAAGTTGCTGATTGATTAAATGTTGACCATAAAATGTACTAAAAACATGTTACCTCATTAGTCAAGTATTCAATTATTCTTTTATAGTGATCTATACACAAAAACACCTCCTTTGGATATAAGGAAATTGGGTATTTTTAAAACTGTTAAAGAAATCACAGGTTAGTAAAATGTTTTAAATTTATTTATTTATATGAATTTCAATATTGTATAGATGGTCTTTTAAATATTCAGTTATTTTTATTCATTTAATTTCAAGGTTTTTCAACTGCTGCAAGTTTTAAGTAGTTTAAAATTTAATTTAAAAAAATTAAAAGGACACAGTGTTTTTATAAAAGAATAAAGCTGACCATAAAAACAGAACCAAAAAAACCCAAAAGGTACAACTACCATCCTAATTTTAGGTTAGGTCTTTAATCATTTTTGGAAATTCAAAAAGATGGGAGAAGCATGAATTTTCAGGTGCTGTAGAACAGTGATTCCCAAACTTGGCAACTTTAAGACTTGTGGACTTCAACTCCCAGAATTCTCCAGCCAGCTCTGCTGTAGAATAAATCGTTCCACAGGAGAAGAATCATCACTGAGAAGGCATACTTCCTCAGTCCTATGAAGACATTGCTTAATCAACAGGACTTACTTAGCAGGACCCACCAAAGCTGATCGCACTGATCAGACAGAAACATATGAAGAAAGCATATGAAGAAGCTCACAAGTAAGCTGTGCTATGGATAGCATTACTTTGAATTGCACCAGAAATCAACTAGCAGCCTATCACAAAACAATGGCTCTGTACCACAACATCCCACCACTACTTCCACCACTACATTCTAGATTAATTGTAGCTTCAGAGTGGTTCTCTCGGGAATAGTACAATTTCATTAGTCAAATATTCATGTATGTTCATGGTGAGAAATTTGGTTAAACTTTCTAGATTTAATCATTCTACTCAACTGTGAAAATCACCCTCAATAGATACTCTATTGAGCCCCCTGAACATTTCTGTATTTAGATGTTTTTTACATTTGAAATATGCATTTGAAACACCTGTTTGTAGTAGATCATCTATTTCAGAGTTTGGCCACTATACTTCTATAGCCAAGGGGGGAGGGGTGTTGTGCGGTAGTCTATTAACTTGTTCTTCCCAGACTGATGGACAAGAAATATACATGTTCTTGATGGCTTAGGAAAATTATAGAAATAAAGGAACAATTTATCCTTTAAAAAAATATGCTTACCATGTAAGATTCTTTCCAAGATATTAGGCATCCATTTTATATAGTAAAAGAAAGAGTATTCTATAAAATGATCACATTTCCAAGGTGAGTTGCTAAGGAGAATTGAGTTTTCTGTAATGGCTCAGTCAGCTAAGTCCACAGCCCTGCCTTCACACTGTTTAGCTGATTTAGTTGCCTGCATGTAAATTGTTTACAAAGTAAGGTTTAAAATAACTCTGTGCTGAAGCTTCCTGAAATGTCATGATTCATTTTGATGTTCTCGTAAAAACTAAAGAGAAAAGACATTCTTTTTTGTCAGTAATACTTTGTACATGTTGTTTGTTTGTTTTAGGGTTTCTATTGATCCAGGTTTGGCCTAAAAATGTCACTGATTTGAGTATTTTTGAAAATCTGGAAGTAATACGAGGTAGAACAAAACGGGTGTAAGTACAACAGCATGCCATAAAACTTGTACTTATGTAGAGTTGTGATATTTTAAAAATACCAGATCATTGTTCTGTCATAGATCAGTTGCTAGTTTGCAGATTAATAGAAACTACAGTGGAATGCATCAGCACTACTGCCACTATTTCTTCTTTTTTTTTAAGATGGTTGGAAATGTTTAATTCATTCTTTCTTCTGATTTTTTTAAATTAAAATTACTGTTTAGAAGAGTGTCCATCAGATTTAATAATCTGCAGGACTCAAGGATCCCATTTCATTTATATTGTTTATTTTAAGTTGTTTATTCATTTTAAGTTGTTTATTCTTAAAAGAAGGTTTGCAGTTGCAGTGAGGAAAATGTTAACTACAATATGGTAGACATACAAACGTTTAAACGTGACCCCTCCCGAATGATGAATGTATGTTGCTTACCATTTTAGTATTTGTCTCTATTTTGTTGTCTGTATCCCCCCCCCTCCTAGTTTATGTGAGCCGCCCTGAGTCCCCTCAGGGAAAAGGGCGGCCTACAAATTCCAATAAACTATAAACTAAACTATAACCTTTCTTCCTTTTTTCAGGGCTCAAACCTGCATTTGAAATTGCTTAAATGTAATTGCAAAGTGGGGAGGAGTTGATATAGATCAGGGGTGTCAAATTCAAGGCTGGTGGGCCAGATGCAGCCCATGATGTAGTAGGATCTGGTCCACAGTGCCGTCCTAGAAAATGTAAGGAGCCTGCTGTGTCTCTTCGGCCCAGTCTACCTGCGTCACGTCTGCCTGGTCTATCTGCATTGCTTCAGTCTGGTCTACCCAATACAAAGAAGAAACATCAGGGCAGCATGGCTTCAACCCAGTGTACCCATTGTGAAGAGGAAACATTGGTCCAGCGTGGCTTCAGCCCAATCTACCCATTCCAAAGAGGTCTACCCACATCACTTTGCCCCAGTCTACCCAATGCAAAGAGGAAGCATGCCAGCAATTTGAGGAGTGGCATCAAGCTAGCCATGCCTACCCATCTGGCCACGGCCAGTGCATTATGTCCAGCTGGCTACACCCAGTGAGTCAGCCATGCCCTCCCAGCTGCCCAAAGTCAACCGCAGCCTTGATGTGCCCCCCAATGAAATTGAGTTTGACACCCCTGATGTAGATTATTATCATCCTGGGAACAGAATGTTAAAGCAATTTCCAAACAAAAATAGATTTATATTCTTAAAATTAATCAGGTCACATGGTTCATAATCTATATTGGATAATCTACATTGGATTGCATAATCTATATTGGATTCTGTATATATTGCATAATCTATATTGGATTCTGTATGCTAATTGTGTTGTTTTACTGACTGAAAACACCTTCAGAAATATTTCCACTTTCTCCTAACTCATAGCAGACTGGATTCTAGAAACTTTTACTAGCTTATTTTTTTTTCTATCTGGAGTTTGATGTGAAAGTTGGAGAACTCCAGTGAAACAAATTGCTTTCTGACAGGACTTGAAAGTATAAAATGTAATATTGATTTCTGAATTGTCATTACAGACTAGGAAACAAGAAGGAATGGCTTAGAAGCTCTAAAAGTACCAGGAGATCAAAGTTCTCTGCTAATTTCTCATCTTGGCTTTTACTTTTACTTTTAACTTACAAATCTAGTTGAAACAGATCAAATATTGTCATTAAACTTTCTGTTGTACACGGCCCACTTACAGAGTTAGGTATCATTCTAAATTTAATAAATAAATTGTTTGATATAATTTCCCAATCTTTCTACCTTAGAGGTCAATACGCTCTTGCAGTAATCAACCTGAATATCAAATCTTTGGGACTACGGTCTCTCAAGGAAATAAGTGATGGAGATGTAGTCATTTTGAAAAACAGACACCTTTGCTACAGCAATACATTGGATTGGAATAAACTTTTTGTAACACCAAAACAAAAAATACAAATAAGCAAAAATGGAAATGAAAGTGAATGTGGTAAGTGCATGTGGTTCATATAACTATGAATGGTATATATTTCTGAAAATCAGTTTATATTCTTAAAATTAATCAGGTCACATGGTTCATCATATTAGTATATGCATTTATCTGTACATTTCAGCTGTGTAAACATTCTTCCTTCAACGCCTCTGCTGGCCTTTAAAGCATGCATGCACATGTGCAGAAGCCAGGTCGGCCAGCATTCTCATATCATTTTGCCAAAGTCCTGACAGAGGTTTCTTCTATGAATCTACGGGCATGCTGGTAAAACTGGGAAAGTACTTATATATTCTGTAAGCAATTAGCTATATATAAGTGTAAATGGTATAAATGTGGTTTGTATTCTAGCTCCCAAATGTTCTTATAGTTGATCCAGCAAAACAAATTATTTGCTGGCCAATCCTATTGGCCAGTAAATATACCTCATTCTATGTTGATTTCCACTTTAAGATCATTAAAGCAAATTGTCACTATTGCTTTTTCATATGGTTGTAGTAAGTTTATGTGAGCAGTGCCTATGCCTTGGTTGAGCAATACATTGCTTGTTGGAATACTGAGTCAAAAAATCAGTTCAGCATTTTTTCTTCTCTGAAGCATCTCAAGTATAGTTTTGCTAGTGTAAAGTGTGACCACCAACTTTCAGTATTTCAATCATAACACAGTCATTTTCTAAAGCTTTGCCATTTTTCATTGGGTTGCTGCCGACATAACTGCTGTTTCGGTGCACAAAATGTTTTGTTGGGCCACAGGCTGCATAGTGCAGGTGGGTCTGAGCTCCATGACACTCCAGGCCTCAGGCAGAGATGGAGGTGCAGTGGGAGAGGCATCTCCCAGCTGTAGCAGCCATGGGCAAACAAAGACAGATGGTGGGGTCACATTAAGAAAGCCTAGCCAGGCATGCCACAGCCACTGGGTGCTCAGTTGCCGCTGTCCAATTTCATCCTGCAGCGAGGCTGCTTCCCAACTTTCCCATTTGTGGGGCCAATGGGAGTGGGTAGGAGAGCAGCAAGCTCACTGGAGGACAAGGTTGGGTGGAGAGTTTAGATCATACCATTCTATGGTCACTTCCACCATTAAAACGACTGATGACAGAATAATTGCAGAATATGGTTTTATCATGTGACATGACAACCTTTCCCTATGCCTAAAGAGAAAAGTTTTCGACATGCAAGAAGAAGAAGAAGAAGAAGAAGAAGAAGAAGAAGAAGAAGAAGAAGAAGAAGAAGAAGAAGAAGAAGAAGAAGAATATATGATCTACAATACATGCAATTTTTTTTTTAATAAGACTAGATTTGGGGGGGGAAACTTGAGGTTGTGTGAGACTTGAGGTTGTGTGAAAAGCAACGCACGTTTCTTGCATGCATTGCCAAAACAAGTTAGTTCAAAATATTTATATATAATATCATATATAGTAAGATACCAGCATTATCCCAAGGAGCCTTGATGGTGCAGTGGTCAAAGTGGAGTATTGCTGGCAGACTACCCACAGCCTAAAGTTTGATCCAGATAGGGCTGAAGATTGAATCAGCCTTCCATCTTTTCAAGTTCAGTAAAATGAGGACCCAGATTGTTAGAGGCAATATGCAAATAATACTAACATTGTAAACTGTAAAGCACTGTGGGTGATACATAAACCTAGAAGCTATTGTTATGGTAATGCTATTATCACTGTTTCCTAGATAGGTGATTTTTCTGGATGTTGGCAACTGCTTGGATTTTAACAGTTCAGAAACTGAAATTGTTTAAATAAATTTAAACCATGCCATGCATATTTCTTCTTTCTGGTATACTGATAAACACTTGGTTCTGTCTTTTAGCTGGACAAGTTTGCCATCCCTTCTGCTCAAATATAGGCTGCTGGGGCCCAGGACCCTTCCAGTGCTTTTCTTGCCGTTATTTTATCCGCCAACAGGAATGTGTAAAACATTGTAATATTTATCAAGGGTAAGAGTTTCAAGCATCCCATGTAATGAAGAAGTGAAATCCTTTCAATTCCATAATAATGCTTTTTGAGAAGATGCTTAATAAGATTTTGAAATATTAAGTACTTTTCCTAACACACACACACACACACACACCAAACCCCCTTACCAGTTGAGCTGTGCAGATCTTTGATCTCAACAAATTATAGTCATTCAAGCTAATAACTGATAAAGATTCTGAAAATGAACTACTGCAATGTTAAGAATGCAGTGCTAAAACATTTAACATAATTAGTTCCTATAAAAATATTTTTCTTTGTTTCCTGCTGCTATAGTTTTCCAAAGTTAAGTAATCAATTGAGGAAAAACAAAATGAATGCACAATATGAAACTTTTTAAATAACTTTATTTAAAGGCAGATGTTTTACAAAAAAAAAATCCTACATATATTGTGTTGATCTAAATAGCAAATTATAGGTACACTGTAACCAGTAACAAATAATAGTTGTTTAAGCCATCTGTTTCAGTTATCATGTTTTAATAATTCATTAAATGGTTTCAGAGATGAGATTCTCTAACAGATAGAACCTGTTAACTTATTTGTATGTGTTTTTAGGCCACTATCACTACATAAAACCTAATTTATCAAAACATTATGGGAGCCAAAGTGATTTTAGCATAATTGTGTTATTTATAGTCTTATAAATATATGTATTTTGAGCTCCCTCTCCTTGAACTTATGTGTTGTCTGTTTATCAAAACCCTTTTCATTTTATCATCAGAATTATCTTTGACTAAAATGATTTTATATTAGTCACAGAATTACCTAAATGAAACCATAAAGTGTTCAGCAATGTCCAATGAACACAGTAAAATATCTATGGGCATTTCTAATATTGCAAACTTACCTGGAAGTGCTTCTCTCTGATATTTCCCTACAATAAATATAACTTTTTTATAATATATCTTCTTTTTAATAGTTATGACATGGTCAGAATTCTTTGTCTATCTAAATTTGAATAATATGCTTTCTTAGTGCTGACATATTGGAAGATAATGTTTTTCTTTTGGAAGATAAGGATTGTCAGTGTGGTAAAAGCTTGTCAGGATGATTAACTGCTTTAAATTGTCTCATTATGATGCTTCTATGACTTATAATTTTGTTCTGAGATTATTAGCTGTTAATAAAGCACAATATATTGAAAATCCACTTAAATAGAGAAGAAATATAACGCAAAGAAAAACATCTCAGATATAATTTTTAAGGACATCAGTTAAAAATCAAAATATGTTAATGTAATTTGTAATGGTTTAATTCATCATGCCAAAGCTCTGTTCTTACCCAAAGACAAGTAATAGCTTACGATAAAAAAGTTTTGCATTTTAAAAAAGGAATAATTATAATAAAAGGAAGTCAGAAAAAGTAAAAGAGGGATCCATCATTAGTTTAATGTATACATATTTCTTTTTTTTAAAAATTGTGGTTTAAGTAAACATTTTAGAAATAGCTTTAGTAAAAATGTCTTGAAAAGTATGAGACTGACATATTTCTTTTTCTATCCCTTTTAGAATGCCTCGAGAATATGAACAAAATTCTAGTTGCTTTCCCTGCCATTCAGAATGCCTTGTGCAAAATTCAACTGAACCTTATTTAACTTGCACAGGACCTGTAAGTGCACATACTTTAGTAGTTCTTAGAATATTTCTTAGAATATTTGAGTATATGCAAATATCAGTGTGCTCACAAATAAATAGATTAATATTCAAAGGATACATATAATTTTACTGTAGGGACCTAAAAGTATCCAATCCTAAACTTTTTTCTCAGCCTATATCAGCGATGGTGTACCTTTTTGGCCATAAGCGAGGGGAGCACAGGAGGGTCGTGCACGGACGTGCCACACCCATAATGCAATGCTTGACCCCGTACATGTGTGCAAGGCAAGCGCAACCTCCCCATTTTTTGCATGCTTTTTTTGCTCTCCCCAGGCTCTAGAGGCTTTATAGGAGCCTGGGGATGGCGAAAACAGCCTCCCCCACCTCCCCAGAGGCCCTCCGAAGGCTTCAGGAGCTTTCGCAAAAAATGGCCCTATGGGCAAACTGGAAGTTCAGGAACGGTTTGCTCGTAGGGCCAGTTTTAGCCCTCTGAAGCCTTCAAGAAGGCCTCCGGAAGGCCCCTGAAGGCTCCGAAGGGCTTAAACCGGCCCAAGAGCAAACTGGAAGTGATTTTCAGTTTGCTCATGGGGTCATTTTTCGTCCTCCAGAGCCTTCAGGGAAGCCTCCGGAAAGCCCCTGCAGGTTCCGAAGGACTTAAACTGGCCCTACAAATAAACCAGAATTCCATTACCTGTAGGGCCGTTTTTTTGCACTCCGGAGGCTTCGGGGAAGCTTCTGAAGCCTCCAGGGGGCCTCCGGGGGCCGGGGAAGGCTGTTTTTGCCCTCCCCAGGTTCCTATAAAGCCTCTGGAGCCTGGGGAGGGCGAAAAATGGCCTCAAAAAAAGGCTAAAGTCAGCTGGTTACCTTTTGTAGCTATAATTTCAAATATTAGTTTTCAATAATTTTTATCATTTTTAAAAAATATTTAAATTGTAGTGGCTTTAAGCCTGGGGTTTAAATTGTGCTGCTTTGTCTTAAAATATTGCATTAAATTACTATTCTTGTGTTATCCCAATTTCTACAAACTGTGAATAACATAATAAAAATGCCAGAAATCTAACCAGACAGGTTTCAAGAGAATTAGGAAGAGGCACCACCAACTAAGAAAGGTTCTAAAGCCTACAAGAATTGATCTAAAAAATCTAAGCATGGTTGGAATTCATTAGATGGGGGAATCACAGTATAATCTCAGCTGAACACTTGATTGGGAAGTAAAACAAAACACCCATAGATGTCTCCAATGACATCACTATTAGTTGAATTCAACTAACATGAGATTTTTTTTCCCATGGGGATCACAAAAAAGAAGGAAGTTTGGTTAACGCAGGATGGAGCAGAGATGTTATTCCGGATGTTGCATCCAGAATTACTGAAAAATATTTTGAAGAGCTCTATAACCAATGATTTCTCTACTCATTTGGATTCAGCCAAATATCATGCTTACTACAAAGTGCATGGAATTTGCACCCAAGCTGCATTCTGAAATGAAAGAGCTCAGATTCTCATGAGGCAAGAGTGTCACCTATTGGGGAAGGATATGTTTCCCAGTAGAGTTGTTTTCCTCTGGTAACATTGAGGTGTGTGTGTGGAATTAAAAGGAGAATTGTATGATTTTACCTAGCCTGGTAATGAAACATTTGGAAACCAACCCAAAAGCTCAGGGAACAGACTCCACCCTTATCCTACACACAAGCTACAGATATTTTCCATGCAAGAGAGTTGGGAGTGTTTTGCTGTGAGTTTTGATGATCGTCAATACGCAAACAGCTACACTTCTTCAACAAATGCCTTTGCAAACAAACAACCCCCCAAAACATACCCTACTGACCACGAATCAACCACCCATAAATATTGAAACTAGTCTCTCAAAACAGGTGCAAATGCTTGATTCATGATCACTGAGGCCTACAATTGCCTGGAAAAATGCCAACACATCATTGACAAACAAAAAACCACATGCCTCAACTCCATCAGACAGGACCTGACAGTCGGGCCTTAAATACATGATCCACAAGAATACTAACAAAATACAAATGCAAAAATGCAGTTCATTACAGGAGAAACTCAATACCATCACCCCAAAACCATAAGACAATAACTCAGAACTATGCATCAAAAATCTATCCAGCAGACACCCCCATCAGACCATCTTCACACATGGCCTCAATTCAAGGCCATTCCTAGCCAACTTTGAATGCATTCTAAAAACAAACCATCTGGACCAAAAAACACCAAGATCTCAGGAAGAGAATCATCTCCAACGTACAATGCATCAAGCGCATAAAGTGTTTTTCTCAGCATGCCTCTGAGAAAACCGGCAGTAGCAGCAGCTGGAACCCACCCCTGATCTGTAGTGGTGTAGGGTTTACTGCCTAGGCACAGGGTTGGACTAGATGACCTCCAAAGTCCCTTCCAACTCTGTTATACTATTGTACCTATTGGATTCACAAACTAGTAAAAACTCAGCAGAGAAAAATCAGACACCTGATCAATTACTCAACCCATTCAATAAACTTCACAGAACAATTTCTTCAACTCATCAACTACACCAAGAACAACAAGGAAGAAATCATGGTCTCCTTTGATGTCACAACACTCTTCATCTCGATTAACATTGGCCTGGTTAAACAAACCATATATAACCTATTCACCAAAATCACACCCACAAAGATCACTCTGTCACAGAACACTCCATGTCCATAGAAATCATCCCAGAAACTTCTGGATCTATACATGCTTCAAGTTCAAAGGGAAAATCTATAAGCAAATCCAAGGCACTGTGATGGGATCAGCCATATCAGGCCTAATAGAAGCAATCATGCAACAACTCTAATCCATAGCCCTACCTACCATCTAACCAAAATTTTGGATTTCTACATTGGCAATACCTTTGTCATCATGGAATGTTTCCAAATTGAAGAAACATACTACCTATTCAATAACATATGCCCCAGGATCAAATTCACATGTAAAGAAAAAACAGACAAAAGAATCCCATTCTTTGACTTTGACATAAGAAGACTAGACAATGGGAAACTGGGAACACGTGTCTACCACAAACTCACTCACAGGGACCAGATCCTCGGTTCTGCAAGCAATTAGCCCAGTCACAAAAGAAGCTGCATCCAACCCTAACCCTAACCCTCTTTGGAAGGTCCAGGACATACTGCAGCACCACAGCACTAAGAAAAGTGGAATAGAAACAGCTGCTTGCAATCTTTCTCTTCAATGGCTATCCGAAAAACTTTGTATTCCAAAACACAGCACCCAAATTACAACACACTACACAGCCAACCACCCTGCAAAAACTAACCCTGCCATACACAAAAGGTGTTGGAAATGATCGTCAGAATCTCCAATCTGTAGGAATCACAATAGCCCACAAACCCACACCCACATCCACCAGTAATTATCCAGAAACAAAGACAAGTTACAGAAGGATGAAAGAAACAATGTAATTTACAGAATCAACTTTAACAATTGCAAACAATTCTATATGGGACAAACATCATGTCAATTGAAAACCAGAATACATGAACACCAGCTGGCAGTCAATTGACATGTTCCCAAATCCCTAATAGCTATCCACACTGACATCAAACAGCACTAATTCAATTGGAGCAATACACGAATCATCAGCCACACTACTACCTGCTATGCTTGTGAGTTTATCGAAGCCAGGAACTCCACAAGCAATTCCATCAACAGAGATATTGACCTACAACCACCTATGAACCCTTGAGAATTCAAATGAACCACACAACCAACCAGCAACAGCACCAACTTTCAGACAATCCATACAACACCCCCAAGCAGCACTTCACCTCCCAATGACCTTCACCTGATGTGACCTATACATCACACAACCCATCACAAGACCCTTAATATGACTCTCTCATCATCCCTACTGACCACATAACGCCCTTATTAGCAGAACACCACCAATACTAACATTCCCTAAATTCCACTGAAAATAATACCTAGCCTGGTAACAAAACTTTCAGAATCAAACCACAAGCTCGGAAAATGAACCCCCATCCTCAAAAGGTTTTTGGAAATTTGTAAGACTATCTGGAAGTTGACTTATATTATAAACTTCACATTGGCATGAAATCAAATATTCTATATGTTTACTTACAGTAGTGAAATTGTAGAAAATTGTACTCTGTATTCAATTGTGCCTCAATAATAATAACAATAACAACTATTCACTTGTAATTTCCAGCATCATGAAAACATTATCTAATACATTTCTAACCATTTTCTGATACTGCTGCAAAATATTAAGCATGAATAAATTCCTCTTTTTCCTTTCAATTCTTCTGAAAAATTGAAAGGCAGAGTAGGACATAGTTGGAGATCTGCAATCACTGTTTTTAATTACAAATAATTCATCTAAGCACTTTATATCTATTTTTCATTGCAACTAATCAGGAAGGATATCAAGCAAATTGGATTTGATTCATTTTGCCCGGAAGGGAGAGAAGATATGTTATATTTAAATGTCTTGATTAGCCCATTAGAAAAATATCAGCTTGAATTATCTTTATAATTGTAATTAGATAAAGCAGATGGCCCTGGCTTTTCCTACAAAATAAAGTATATAATTAGTATGTTCTTTAAAACTTCCAAAGCTACAAAAACCTACAAAATATTTAACATGTTACAGAAAAATAATAATATTTTGTTTGAAAATAACTGTTTTTCCAAAATCAATAGGATATTGAAGTAATAAAAGATACATACAATATTTTATCTTCTGACCTGAAGATATTTCAGATTTTAAAATCCATCATTCTCACCCTGCAAGATTTCTTTTGTCCACACATTTGATGGTGTAGTTTGACAAAGCCTGATCATTTCCAAATGTATTAATGTACATGCAAATGTATTTCATATCTACAAAAAATGCTGTGTTTCTTGTCCAGGGTCCCGGCAACTGCTTGGAATGTGCTCATGTAATAGATGGCCCACATTGTGTTAAATCATGTCCTGCTGGTATTTTGGGAGAAAATGATACCTTAGTCTGGAAATATCCAGATGAAAATTTAGTATGTCAGTTGTGCCATCCAAATTGTGTTCGTGGGTAAGCGATTTTTTTCTCTCAATTGAAACTTAATTGAACGGATAATGTTGCAATGTTATAAAATTTCAATATATGAACAAAACAGAACCGTCACTTAATCAATGCAGAATCAAATATAAGTACAACTTATGCTATAATTTCTCTATATATTTTTTATGGTTTAAAATATTTTTAGTTTGGTATACAATTAGTTTTCTTCTAGAGAAAAAATATCAACTTTAATGAGGAAATGTATTCAATATAATTACATGAGTAAAAGCATTATTGTAATGTTGCCCAATATTACCATTTCTTCTGATTTAAGCCTCCCCATAGCTATACTGATACTTTTCAGAAATCCACAAGATATTGTGATTATTCTCTTAAACTATTTAAGTTCTTTATTTTATAATGGCCTATAACAAAGCTAATTTTTTGAGAATTGGAATTGTAGTGACATCTGGTGGATAGTTAATATAAAGTATTTCATGGAGCACTAATTCCTAGATTGTAAATCAGTCTAGGAATTATGAGTCCATAGAGATTAAATCATATTGATTTTATACTGATAATTATAATTTGGTGTTAGTAATAACAGTATTCCACAAGAAAAAATCCTAGTTTTTCCTTGAATGCTACTTGAGCTAGGCTATCATTAATGTAAAACATCTCTACATAATTAAATGTTTTGCCTTATTCTTAAAAGTAACGTAATCACAACACAAAATAGGTTCATGTTCTAAAGTTGTAGTTATAAGAGTGATCCTCAATGAAACATGATTGTATAAACCGATGTAAAACTTGGAATGCAGAGATTATTAAACTGATTTGATTTACAAAGATTATTTCACAATTCAATCTATAGTGATACTTAGCAGATTTTGATCACTATTCAAGATGATTATCTAGCTGGTGTTTTCTAATATAAAATGACCATTGGTTAATAGTTTTAATGGTTTGCATTGTCACAATGATGTTGCAATACATCAGTAATTGTTCCTCTTTTGTTATTGCAATTGCTAGTAATAAGCCAGAAGGAGATAATATTACAGTCAACATTAATTATTATATGTATAGTGATAGGGATCTGCCACAGAGATGGGAAAGCTATAGGAAAGACTAGGACTATTGTCTAGACTGGAAAGTAAGAAAACATTTCAGAAGAAGTGAGTGGCAAACTACTTTGGTACTATTGCCAAACACACCCATGGGGGGGGGGGGGAGAGATGTGTCCAGGAATAAAGTTTGAATTAAAAGACAACATGACTTTGTTTGACTTTGGGCATAAGCAAGCAATCTGTAAGGACCTGTCCAAACTGGTCCCTCGGGAAAGCAAAACTCTTGACCCCATTGAGTTGAATTAAAAAACAAAAACAAAGTGGTTGCAGTAAAGCCAGGTAGAATCTAAAGATCCCACACAAAGCAAAAGCAATGTTCCATTTCCCCAAACCCAACGCCCTGACCAGTCCACTGGCAGCTAATGTGATGCTACAATGATGTTTTGAGAATGTTGAAGTACTGGGCAGGTAACAGATCACTCAAAGGACACGACTGCCTTGGAACCAGGCTGGAATCAGATGGGAGGGGTCTGCTTTGTCTCCCAAGACAATTAGGAAGACAATTCCCTTTCCTAATCCCTAAGCAAAAGAGCGTGCAAAAAATGCCAGCAAGTCTTCCCCCTCCCCCACCAACAGAATGGCAGGACACAATGGTGTACCTGACATGTTGCTGACCTGTCCTGTAGAACAACAAAAAATAAAAAGGGAGAGAAGAAGGTTAAAACAGAAAAAAATCATTTTGGTTTATCAGGATATTTATTATGAAAGCACTTTAAAAGTTTAAGAGCCCTAACATGGCGTTGGTCAATCCATTCAATTTGGATTTCTGGGAAATCCTTCTAAGCTACTAAATATTGAAGGTTCCCCCTATGTTTACAGGAATCTAAAATATCTCTGTTATGACTGGCTCAGGTGGCAGCCGAAGCTTAGGTATAAGGGAGAAGTGACTAGGTTTTAATAAGCTGCCGACAGTTTATTAAGATGATGCTTCCATCGAGCTGGACCTTTCCAAATGAACAGAGGAGGTTGGGAGCCTGGGAGACTGATCAAGACTCAGGTGGTCCATAGGCATCAGAAATAAGGAAGTCTGGGAAGAAAGAACCAAAGGGATAACTTTCACCAAGGCAGCTGTTTTGGCTGAGATGGGAGCAACAGCCAGAGCTGGAAGAGCTCAAGAGAAATTGAAGAATTGCTTTGTGCTTTGCGTGGGACCTTCAGATTCTGCCTAAAAAACCTGCCACAGCTGGTCCCTCAGGAAAAGCAAACTCTTGATTGCATTGAGTTGAATTGAAAGAACTTTTACTGAGAGAAAGTGGTTGCACTAAAGTCACACAGAATCTGAAGGTCCCATGCAAAGCACAAAGCAATTCTTCCATTTCCCTAAACTCAACCCTCCTGGTCAGTCCACTGGCAGCCAATGTGATGCCACAAGGATATTTTGGGAACACAGTGGTGCTAGGCAGATAACAGGTCACTTCCAGGGCAAGACAGCCTTGGAATCAGGTTGGAACCAGCTGGGAGGGAGTCTGCTCCATCTCCAAAGACAATCCCCCTCCTAATTCCCAAGCAGTAATAGCAAAAGAAAAAACATGCAAAAAATGCCAGCCACCCTTCTCCTCTCCCTCCAACAGAACGGCAGAACATAATGGTGTACCTGACATGATCATGTAAAATCACTTTATCATAGCTTTATTTCAGAATTACATTTGTGGTTTGTAAAAAGCATTTTTATAAAATTAATTTGATTGAGAAATGTAGAATAATGCTTAAGGTCATTTCGGTGGTTTACCACTATGGTCCCCAGAAAGATAGTCTTTTAATTGCTTTGTTCTTAATCATCTGGGAATATAATTTAAAGTTCTGTATTCATATTGATAATAATCTCTTGGTCTCACCTACCTACGTCCATTGGTAGAATGAAGATAGAACTTTAAATATTTCTTACAGAATTATTTTAAATGAAAAAGCAGAATATCTACTATTGTTTCTTATTAAAAAGTAACATCAAGTCAACAAATTTATTTATTTATTTATTCATTCATTCATTCATTTACCAAACTTCTTTGCTGGTAGGAGGCCTTCAGCTCGGTAATATAAATATCAAAATGTAAATATTGATTTGTGTGTGATCCACCCACTGAAGCACAAAATGAGAGTATCAGAACTCTACACCACTGGGCTGAAGGCCTGACTACCAGCAAAGATGGGGGGGAATAACTAAAACACATCACAGAAACCCTCAGAACATGAGGATATCCCAAGTTGGCTTTCATCTGTCCAGTTGCCTCTTGAAAAAGCACCTTTGGGACAGTGTTGTGACTCAGCAGCAGTCTTCTGTGAGTCTTTTCGGAATGCAAGATTAACAATGCAGCTGGGGCTCGTTAGTGGGGTTTTGGAGATAAAAGGACGGATGCTGCCATGCCCTGGTTGCAGGAGTCAACGTTCCCTCATGCGTTCCTTGGTTCGTATAACATTGCTTGATCATCAGTCGTGGTTTATGTAAGATACACTTGGATAAGTGCTTTGTGTTTCCTGTAACTCTGATTCAAGGCTACACTTGGAGAAGTGCATTGCTTGTAAGAGTTGTTTTGTTTTTCATTCGTTATCTGGTCAGAGACTATATTTATGTTATTTTTGGGTTTGAAGCCAGTCTGAGCCGAGAACTGATAAAGAAAGTTTCTTTTAAGTTTGTCTGCTTGCCGTTTGTTAACGAGCCGTGAAGGGGGGACAGAACAGATTGACTCCTGCCTGACAAGCCTTCATTTCCGTAATTATGGAGCAGCTGATGGCTGAAAATAGACAAATGGCACAACAAATCGCAATGTTGTCGGATCAAATTACGCAGTTGCAGAGAGCTGTAAGACCCCCACCCCAGCCAAGGAGGAAGTGCCCAGTAGCCATGCCAGATAAATATGATGGGAGTCTGGCTATGTTTGCCGCGTTTCTGGGACAATGCCAGCTGTTCCTGAGTTTGAGAGTGGAGGACTTTCCCACTGACCGGATGAAGGTGGGATTCATTATCAGTTTGCTCTCAGGCACAGCTGCCCGGTGGGCCACACCCTTGCTCAGTCAGTCTAGCCCCTTGTTGGATGACTTCCAAGGTTTCTGTCAACATTTTCGGTTGATGTTTGAGGATCCCATCAAGGGGGAAACAGAAACTAGGCGACTGAAGGCATTAAGGCAGGGTCGTGGATCTTTGCAGGAGCACGTAAGCGAATTCCGGCTGCTGAGTCAGGACTCAGCATGGAATGAACCAGCGCTTATGGACACCTTCCAGGATAGATTGTCTGAGTCCTTACAAGATGAACTGGTGAGGGTGGACAGGCCACCGATGTTCAACGCGTTGGTCCACCTGTGCCTCCGGATAGATGCCCGGCTGCAGAGGCGAAGGCCTCGCCGTGCATTCCAGGAGACCACCAGCATGCCGGTTCAGCAAGGGACTGCAGTGGACTGGGAGGAGCCCATGGAGTTGGGTGCTGTCAGACCTCGAGTGTCACGGACAGAGATGGACAGACGACGTACTGAGGGATTGTGCTTCTACTGTGGGGATCTTGGGCACCTGGCAGGGAGCTTCCCCAAGAAGACCAGAAGGGTTGTGCGGACTGCAGCCGTCCCTCAGCAACGCAGGTCGGACAACCAGCACGTTGGTGCGGCCGTGATACCCCTTTCGCACAAGATAGCGTGCGTTCGGGGGTGTGTGGAGTCCCAGGGCGGAAGCCCTGCCGAGTAAAGTAGAGAACTCTGACCCTGCGAACTCGCTTCCACTTTGGACTGTTCCACCCGTTGCAGCCTGCGCTGCCATTTGTCATCCCGTGAGCATACAGTGTCTGATACGAGATGCGCAGCGGGATGACGACTGGGTGGAGTGGCAAAAGGCGGAAGTGGGGCCAGCATCCCCATGGACTTTGGAAGGGGATCTTTTGAAGTGTCAGGGCTGGCTCTATGTTCCCGCAGGGCACATCCATCGATGGGTGCTTGCGCAGATTCATTGCGCCTCTGCATCAAGACATTGGGAGTTTGTTTGGACGTTGCGCCTGGCCTCCCGTCAATTTTGGTGGCCCCATCTGAAAAATGATGTACGGAGGTTTGTGAAGTCATGTGCCCAGTGTCATTGGGCCAGGTCTACAAGGAGAACTCCGCCAAGATTCCAGCCTTTGTCGACTCCGGTCCCTGCAACACTGGACTTTGTCTCTAGGTTCCCAGTGGGGTATCTGTGTCTTGGACCGTGTTCTGGGGAGGCCGTCACTAACCCTTCTGGGCTGCACCCTGATCATCGAAACCGGGGGAAGGGCTCTGCGGGAGGCGATTGCGTGGTGGCTTGGCAGGAGTCGGTAGAGCTGCTGTCAACCCCCGATGGAAGGGGGGTTGGTGGGTCGGTCTTGCAGAGGGTGGAGGACCCTGGATAGGGTGTTAAGGCTCGGCCAAAGCTGGTAGAGGTGCCATCAACCTCTGACGGTAGGGGAGCTGGTGGGTCGGCCTTGCAGAGAGTGGAGGACCCTGGACAGGATGTTAAGGCTCGGCCAAAGCTGGTAGAGGTGCCATCAACCTCCCACGGTAGGGGGGCTGGTGAGTCGGCCTTGCAGAGGGTGGAGGACCCTGGACAGGATGTTAAGGCTCGGCCAAAGCTGGTAGAGGTGCCATCAACCTCCGACGGTAGGGGGGCTGGTGGGTTGGCCTTGCAGAGGGTGGAGAACCCTGGACAGGGTGTTAAGGCTCGGCTGAAGCTGGTAGAGGTGCCATCAACCTCCGACGGTAGGGGTGCTGGTGGGTCGGCCTTGCGGAAGGTGGATGGGGTGTCGACGCCGTGAAGGGCAGAAGGAAACATGGTGGCCACCGCATACCTAAGGAGTTCCAATTCAAGGGGGCTATGCCTCCAGAGGTTTGGGATTCATGAAAAAGGCACCAAGGGAAATGGGTGCGGGTCATCTTGGGGACATGTCATTCCGACCGCATCCCGACCATCGGAACCCGGGGAAAGGGCCCTGCGGTGGGGAATGGATGTTGCAGGTTACTCAAATTCAAAGATTTGGCTTAAGCAGAACCTGCCGTGATTAAAAACATTTGGTACAAGATTCTTGATAACTTTTCTAAGTACTTAGAAGTAAGTACTTGGTCTTATAAAATAATTACTGATGTTTTTTAGATACGAGGAGGCTCTGATTTAAATAGCTGAACTCTTTATTAACAGAAGTGACACGAACAGTCAGTTCAGAACACACACGCTGGACAGCGCCTCCTGACAGTTATTTACACGAATAGCTGTCAGGCGGGCAGCCAATGGGAAGACCGTAATTCTCCCGCTGGCCGGCAGCCGCGCCAGGACCAATCAGCTTCCAGCAAGGCGTGGCTTGGCTGCCGGCTGCGTCAGGAGGACACAACAATGTTCACAGGGCGAACAGTTAAATGTTAAATTAAAATATTCTAGTCTCTTTTTAATTCTGAACATTTTTATTTTCCTTGCTTTTATAGATGCAAAGGACCTGGACCCGAAGGCTGCCCTAATGGGTAATTATTGATAACTAATGTAAAGTCAGATGTCCATTTATAGCTGCATCCAATTAAGCCAAGAATATTGTGGCAAAACAAAGCAGATTTTAATAAAATGGATTTTTATACACAAAGAATGTCTCTTTAGTTGTAGCTTTAGAAAGGATACCCAGATCCACTATTAGTTTATAGCAGTTTACACAGTTTTTAATATCAATGGTCAATAAGGAAAAGGTAATGCATTCACTGTACTCCAATCGTAGCATGTAAATATTAGCCAATAGGAAAGAGGTCATTAATCCAATCATATTTTTAAAAATCAGTTAATGGATAGAAACTTTCCACCATGCTAGAGTTGCTTCTTAGGTCCTAAGCACATAATCATATCTTTATTTTGTACAACATTCATTTTCCTAAAATCTAATTTTCTAATTATATCTAATTTTCTAATTATAGAAAATTCCACAATAGTACATTAAGTGAGCATATTTTTGTTTCTCTTCATAGAAATATAAGTATCTATAGTTATATTTATAGGGTATTACCTATCTTAATAACTGTATTGATAGATACAGATGATATAACTTTATTTTTATGTTTGGCAAATATTATGAGGATGCATATCCAATTATAGTTAATGGTCATAATTTTACAGAAATGACATCGAACTTCACAAATCATACATGTTCTTCATTCAGTAGTCTAGACCAGGAAACTAAAAACAAGAATATTATTACTATCTTTATTGTTTATGGTTACAACAACAAAATCTTGCAAATCTGAGAGTACTTCCTCTTCTCTGTACCATTATCTTCCAGAAAGCTAAGGAGGGTCAATTCTGAAGTGCTTTCTCCTCCCAGTCCTGCTTTGACTCAGATTTCTCTTATCAGACTTTTGTCTAGACTACAAGCCTTCTTCCTATTCCTCAAGGTTATTCTCACAGTCCATTAAACTTCACTGCTTCGGACTGCATTGGGCAAAACCACTGCCTGAATGTTTTGTTATAGCAAGTTATATTTTATTCCCTTTCCTTTTTAAAAAATGCTCTAAATGCTCACATATGATGAACTAGATTTATCAATAACATAGAAGCAATAATAACTGTTTCTATTTTGTAGATCTAAAATCCCATCCATTGCAGCCGGAGTTGTTGGGAGCATTCTTTGCTTAGTTGTTATAACCCTGGGTGTTGGTCTTTTTGTGCGTAGACGTCGGATTGTTAGAAAACGTACTTTGCGCAGACTGCTGCAAGAAAGAGAGGTAAATATAACTAATGATTCAGAAGAGAACTAACTAGTATGGATTCATAATACATTAGCATCTCAGAGACTTTCTAAGTTGTCTGTTATTCCATATTTGTTTCAATAGGAATCATGAGCTTTCTGTATGGGATGAAACCGCATTCTTTTAGCTCTTGTAAAAGAATATAGTATTTCTAAATATTTGTATGTTTCTAATAGTATTAGAGCTATTATAATATAAATGTTCATGAGGATATTTCTAATGATGAGAAAGCTGATCATTTGTTTCTCAGCAGTGATTTGCTAAATAATTTGTTATGGATTTATAATAATATAGCACAAATAGGTTTGAATCATTTGTTTTACATTTTTCAAAAACCACCCTTCCTTGTAGACTATTATGGTTGGAAAGAAATTGACTCTTCTTAAGCTATGCCCTTTTTGATTCAATAGCTTGTTGAACCTTTGACACCAAGTGGGGAAGCACCAAATCAAGCACTTCTAAGAATCTTAAAAGAAACAGAATTTAAAAAAGTAAAAGTCCTTGGCTCTGGAGCTTTTGGTACTGTCTATCAGGTAAACTATCATCTTTTCTAAATATATATGTACCATATATTTTGCACTATAAGATGCTCCAGACTATAAGACACACCTAGCTTTTGGGGAGGAAAACAACAAAAAATGTGTCCCATTTTTGGCCTCCGTGCATCCCATTTTGGCCCATTCTAGGCAGCATGGATCGCCACCACCGTTCGATAGGACACATGGAGGCCCAAAACAGGACATGCGAAGGCTGAAAATGGGGCACACGGAGGCAGCAATAGGTGACGTTGGCTGGCAGCAATTCCCACAGCCTGAAACAACTGATTGACAGTATTCTGGGAGGCCGATCCAGCTGCCAATCACCTGCTCATGCTAAATCAGATTGTGCTGAAGCTCACCAGGCTGTTTGCTGTTTGCTGCAAGGAGGCAAATTGCTGCGAGGCAGAGGCCAAAGGGTGGGGGCCCAAGGGTGCACAGGGCTTCGGCAACATTCAGGCTTGACTTTCGGAGACCAAACCCCCACTGTAGGGAGGAGGAACCGACCAGGTGGTTCCGCCCCAGGTGACTTATGGACCCCTTGGGGTTCCAGACGAAGCTTGGGGTTATTCCTGATACTCTCGCCCGCAGTCCGGTGGAGACTCTGGTTGCTGCCTGGAACTTGGCAGCGACGGAGTCTCTTAACCGGATTGCGCCTCTACGGCCGCTCTGAGGCAGTGGATCCCGGAGGGCTCCTTGGTTTACTGAGGAACTCCGGGAGATGAAGCGCCGAAAGAGACGCCTAGAGCACCTATGGAGGTCCAGTAAATCTGAATCGAGCCGAGCACTTTTAACAACCTGCATCAGAGAGTACATTCGAGCAATCAGGACATCTAAAAGAACACATATTGCCTCTCTGATTGCGTCCGCCGAGTCGCGCCCAGCCGCCCTGTTTAGGATAACCCGTTCCCTCCTAAATAGGAGGGATACAGGCGATCCGCTGCAGGGCAGGGCTGAGGATTACGTCCAATTCCTCGCGGACAAGGTTGCTCGGTTCCGGGTGGACCTGGACTCCAATTCTGCAGAACCAGCCGAGGCACTAAGGGACAATCTGGTAAGCCATCGCTGGATTGATTTTCAAGCTGTTACCCCTGAGGACGTGGACAAGGCGATGAGAGCTGTAGGCGCCTCCACATGTGTGCTGGACCCGTGCCCCTCCTGGCTGGTTGTAAACAGCAGAGAGGTGACACGAGGCTGGATCCAGGCGGTTGTTACCGTAGCTTTAAAGGCGGCGGTGGTGAGACCCCTCCTGAAGAAACCATCCTTGGATCCAGCCGTTTTAAACAACTATCGTCCAGTCTCCAACCTCCCCTTTGTGGGGAAGGTTGTTGAGAAGGTGGTGGCCTTTCAGCTCCAGCGGTCCTTGGAGGAAGCCAGTTATCTTGATCCATTCCAGTCAGGCTTCAGACCTGGCTACAGCACAGAAACCGCTTTGGTCGCGTTGACTGATGATCTCTGGAGACCCCGGGATGGAGGCCATGCCTCCATCCTGGTGCTCCTTGACCTCTCGGCGGCTTTCGATACCATCGACCATGGTATCCTTCTGCAACGACTGCGGGAAGTGGGGGTGGGAGGCACTGTCTTACGGTGGTTCTCCTCTTACCTCTCAGACAGGTCGCAGTTGGTGTTAGTTGGAGGGCAGAGATCGACCCCTAGGCCCCTAACGTATGGGGTGCCGCAGGGTTCGGTCCTGTCCCCCCTTCTTTTCAATATCTACATGAAACCACTGGGTGAGATCATCCGACGGCACGGGATAAAATACCACCAGTATGCGGACGATACACAGTTGTATCTGTCCGCCCCGTGCCAACTCAATGAAGCGATGGACGTGATGAGCCAGGGTCTTGAGGCTGTTAGAGACTGGATGGGGGTTAACAAGCTTGTGCTCAATCCAGATAAGACCGAGTGGCTGTTGTGCTTCCCTCCCACGAATTGGCCAAGTGTTCCATCTCTCAGGCTGGGGGGTCAAAATGTACGCCCCTCAGATAGGGTTCGCAACTTGGGAGTCCTCCTGGACCCACAGCTGACTTTTGAACATCATTTCTCAGCTGTGACCAGGGGGGCATTTGCCCAGGTTCGCCTGGTGCACCAGTTGCGTCCCTACCTGAACCGGGAGGCCCTCACAACAGTCACTCGTGCCCTTGTGACCTCTAGGCTGGAGTACTGCAATGTGCTCTACATGGGACTGCCCTTGAAGAGTATTCGGCGACTTCAGCTGGTCCAGAATGCGGCCGCGCGAGCGATCGTGGGTGCACGTTTCACCCACGTAACACCTATCCTCCGCGAGCTGCACTGGCTGCCTGTTGATCTCCGGGTGCGCTTCAAGGTGCTACTTGTCACCTACAAAGCCCTTCATGGTATTGGATCTGGGTACTTGAGAGACCGCCTACTGCCAATTACCTCCACTAGACCGATAAGATCGCATAGATTAGGCCTCCTCCGAATTCCATCAGCCAGCCAGTGTAGACTGGCAACTACCCGGAGGAGAGCCTTCTCGGTGGCTGCTCCGACCCTCTGGAACGAACTCCCCGTGGAGATTCGGACCCTCACCACCCTCCAGACCTTCCGCGCCGCCCTTAAAATCTGGCTGTCCCGGCTGGCCTGGGGTTAAAGACTCTAACCCCACTCGAATTGTATGACTGTTGTGTTCTTAAATGATGTAGTGTCTTTATGTTGTAAATTGTTTGTCCTTCCCCCCTCTTTGAACTTTGAGCCGCCCTGAGTCCCCCCAGGGAAAAGGGCGGCATACAAATAAAGTGAAAACTGAAACTGAAACTGAAAACTATAAAATGCACAGACATTTCCACCCACTTTTGGGTGGGGAGTGTGTCTTATAGACTGAAAAATATGGTATTTGCGTCTTTATATAAGTGAAAAATCAGTTCTGTATAAACTTCTTTGGAATTAAGTCCCATTGACAATCCATAGTAAATTTACATAAAATCATGATGTTGCATACCCAAATTATCACACATTTTCAAATATATGTACATTTATATTTACTATCTTGCTCAAATACCATTTATATATATGTAATTTATATGGATGTATTAAAGTTTGTTCATAATCTGTTTTACTTGCTAATTATCTTAATTTATGTTAAATTTACTCATTTTGATTTTTTTAAATAGGGTCTCTGGATTCCAGAAGGAGAAAAAGTTAAAATTCCTGTAGCCATTAAGGAATTAAGAGAAGCTACATCACCAAAAGCTAACAAAGAAATTCTTGATGTGAGCTTTATGTTTTTTGAAGATTTAAAATATCAGCTGTAGAGACTTTATAGCATGTAGATAAATATTAAGACAGTGTTGACAGTATTTATGTCATTGTAGAATTTCTTGCAACTGATTTTTATCCTCAATGGGGCTAGGCAGAAAGACTATGTTTGGACTTCTTCAAATAACTATAGGAAGTCCTTAATATATGCCTATAATTGAGTGTGAAGTTACAGTCATAAGTCATATGTGATATGACTAGAACTAATTTTTGACATATTTTTTGCATCAGCCATTTGCAAACAGGATAGTCATTAAATGAATTAATTTTCCCCAATGGATATTTTTTTTAATGGAAACAGAAGTAAACACTAAAAAAAAAATTGTAATTGTGCTCATAAGACCATGGGATACTGCAAATGGCTATAAAAATATGCCTGTTGTTAAATGCCCAAAAGTGACCCACTGCAGCTATTGTAACTTTGAATGGCAATAAGTAGATTTGGGAGGATAGTCTGTTATAACTTCAAATAGTTGTTCAGTAGCTGCTCTAAGTTGAGGACTACTATACTTAATGTATTTAGTGTTCCACTCGGTAAATTTTTAACAAATTTTATGTAGATGAATTTAAATTTACAAAAAAAAGCACATTTAGGTGGGCTTAGAAAAGATTAGTTTGTTTCAAGTAATTACTTTGTGGTGCATAAGAAATGCTGTACTTCCTTTATTTTATCTACATAATCATAAAATGTTACTAATATGAACATACCACATATGTAGACAAATGTCCCTTTTCAGAAAGTAAGAGAACAGTTTAACAACAAAAACTTCAGTCTATTTTTTAAAAAACATTTTAAAAGTGTATGGTGACACAATGGCTTCACCATTCTTTCTTGAATGAAGTTGATAGCTGTTTGTTTTTATACTATCAAATTTAATAGGCACTGTCAAATACTGAAACAGTTCCACATTCTGATGGCTGATAAGTGGCACAGTCCATGGAGAACAAATTCCTAGTTTGGCAGAATTCAAGTTAATGTTTATAAGTTTTGGAACTTTTAGTCAATTCATAGAAATAGGTTAAAAAACCATTATAAAATAATTAATGAAATAAGAGTCTATAAAAGAAGAAGCAAAGAAGCATGTGTTTATGATACTACATTTATTACAGTGGAATTAAAAATATGCAGACTAAGAAAGAACTGTTTAAAAGATCTTTGAAGAAACATTTATAGTATACACTATGTATGATCCAGACATATAATACCTTCCACTTTTTAAATATTCTGGATCCTCTCATTGAAATTGCCCACTCTTTCCTATATGAACTAAATGCTATTTGAGAAATGAAGCATTTTGCCTTCTTTCTTTGATTTGGGCCATATTCTGATTTAGCAGCCTCATGCTACGGAGACATTTGTGGTACATGCAATGGTTGCTAAGGAGCCATTGCTGAAAATGGATTCTTGTGGTTTTGTGGATCAGATGTAATATATAGACATATGCAGATCCATCAATCTCCAAATCAGAAAGTTTTCTATAATTGCAGAGAAAATGTAATGAGGGAACTTTACATCTGTTGTTTCCATGGGTAAACCTTAGATTCAGTTTACTCTACTTCTGTAACCATTTAAGCTTCAGTAAAATATACTTTTGGCGAGACAAATGGTGAGAAATCTTTCTTTGCTGGATGACTGAGACTGATGACAGAAAAGCACAATTACATGATAATGAGTGATTCAATATATTATGACTAAGATATTATTTGAATGGGTTTTCTGAGAAATGAAATTTTCTGAGCTGATGAAATCAAAAGAAAAAAATTGAGGTGTCCTTAGTTTAGGTAGTTGGCCTCAAGGAAGCAGGTGTAACTGAACAAACAAGCTTCTTCCCTTTTTATCGAATTTAAAGCCAGTGACCTTTGCAGTGATACTTTTGAGAAGAGGTGAAATTTGATTTATTGGGACTAATTTTTGTTATGGTTTCTCTTAACATGGTCTTCATTAGATAATGACAATTGCCATAATGTAAAATTTCCTTACAGTAAATATGAACATTTATTTTCTCTTTGCTCATCTATGACCGTTTTGGTTGATTTCATATGTATTTTCTGTTTTCCTTTCCATTCTCCTTTTTTTAATTTCTACAATGCCTATTAAGATCTTTATAATCCAATTTACAGGTTTGGAAAATGTAGTGGCAAATTACTTTGTTATGTATTAAGAGGTGTACGTTTGTTTATTAATTCTCAGGAATCTTAGCAGATTGCTGTAGTGAATGGATAGAAAAGCATCAATATATGTGTTTGAGCCATTAATTTTAAAAATTACATTATTATTTAAATAAATTGATTAAATTGTTATAACAGATAATCATTTTTTGTTTTATTTTTATTGAACCTTATTACAATTAAGCTACTTTATTTAGCCTGAGGTGGTAATTTGCATCTTAGAATTATACATAGTTGGAAGTTGTTGTTTGGATATGTGGATATCCTGTGCCTATTTAGATCATGTGCATTAATAAAGAGAAAAAAATACTGACTTCTATCTACCAGACTTCTATACTGATGCAATCATCTTTTTAAATGAGACAAAAAATTAAAATATAATTTTCTATGTTAAAATGTAACAGGTGTCAATTCTAGCCTTCAGAGTAATTCTCATTCGACATAGAATTTAGCATGATTCAGATTAATTCTGTCAATTAATTAATTAATTGTAGTAATTTATAAATAAATAAATAAATTTTATTTCTCAAAAATTTTTGCTGCCCATCTCATAGTTCAGGTGACTCTGAATGACTTGCATCAACATAAAACCAACACTCAATTATCATAAATACGTATCTTAGGAGGAAAAGTGGGGTGCCTTCTCAGTTAGTGCACCAAGGACCTCCATCCAGCAGTTTTTCCTTCAGGACACCATGCCAAACAGAATAGACAGGTTTTAAGGCTTTTCCTGAAATCTAAAAGGGAGGAGGCAGATCTTACCTTCTGAGACAAGATAGTTTATACTAAAATTGTAATTTCTTACAGAGTAGGTAATTTTTATTCCCCCCGTCTCTTTTGATTAGGAAGCATATGTGATGGCAAGTGTTGACAATCCCCATGTGTGCCGTTTGCTGGGAATTTGCCTCACATCAACTGTTCAACTCATCACCCAGCTTATGCCCTATGGCTGCCTTCTTGACTACGTTAGAGAACACAAAGATAACATTGGATCTCAGTACCTTCTCAACTGGTGTGTGCAGATTGCAAAGGTATATTAACAACAAACTCCATCTAGTTGTCCAAAAATGTTTAGAACATTGACCTAAATTTAGATTTGTCGCTCTGATACAGCTAATGCCTACAGCATTTCTTGGTTTTTAGTTTCCACATGCTATATTAAAAGTTCCCTTGTAATCTTGGATGTGTTTTAAAATGTCGACTAACAATCAATTATTTAATATCCATTGAAAATTACAACAGATTCAGAAACTGTGTTTTATGGCCCATAAAGCACCTCCAGCCATGGTAAAATGTCACACTTTTCCCCTTTGCAATAAAATGATCACAGTTTGGGTATTCGCAGTCTGTTCACACTTATAACCAGTTGCAAAAAGCTCAGCAGCCATTTGATCATGACTTGCAATCTTCTCTTTCAGTCAATGGAAAAATCAGCAGAGAAGATTGCAAGCTGTTGTGCCTGCTGAGAAGATTCCCGCTTGTCTCATACCAAGGGGAGCTGAATTTCTTTGGTAGAATGAAGAAATGGAATTCAGATCACAAAGATCCGAGCTCTGTTTCTGAAACTCATCAGAGAAGTTCTCTTAACATGCAGAAGGAAGCTGAAATCTTCTAGCAGGAGCAGACTCCTAGAGCCCTGGAATATCCCTGCTCCATTCCTGTAGTCTGTTGGACCAGTCCTTTTCTGCGAATGGAAGGAAAATGAATTTCACAAGCATTTGCTTCAGCAAGCTGCAGAAATGTATCTGAGATCTGATACATTCCTATAACTTGCTAGAATAATTTTTTTCTCTACACTGTGGGGAACTGAGCTTTACAAGCAGCTCTTTTGCTCAATTTCCAACCCAGGAAATTGCTTAACAATCACAACCAGGAGTGCCAGAATATGTTTTTAATTAATACATATTAATATAATCTTGCTCTGCACATTCACTAATTTTTCAATACTGCTGAAAAAGCAACAGCTTTATTGTGACTACTCAAATAAGCACAACATTCATTTACTTAATATTTTATGTAATGTGGCTAAAGATGTTATGTGGTACAATAAGGTGCTTTAACTGTTAACATATTTAGGGAATGAATTACTTAGAGGAACGTCGTTTGGTACACCGTGATTTGGCTGCCCGAAATGTCCTTGTTAAGACACCCCAGCATGTGAAGATTACAGACTTTGGATTGGCCAAATTACTTGGTGCAGAAGAAAAGGAGTACCATGCTGAAGGAGGCAAAGTAAGAGCATCAATTTGTTTCTTCCTTCTGGTTTTATTTATACAATGTTGAGTTTTCAAATACTCAAGTTCAGTTTTCAGTCACTTTGGAGAGTGGTGGAAACTATATTGACAAATAAATTTTATATATAGTCTGATTCTAGGCAGCTTTCAACAAATAAAAACTACTAACAACATAAAGGTGAGATTCAAATAAATTTATAATATAGATTACAGCCAAGGAGCCAAACCAACTAATTGACATGAACCCTAACAAGTTGATCCCAAAGCCAGGAAAATATCCATGTCTTGAGGACCTTCCAAAAGTCAGTAAGATTGAGGCCAATCTAATCTCCAGGGGAAAGTCATGTTCCAAAGGCAGACACAGCAACAGAAAAGCCCTGCTTCCTGAGTCACACAAGATTTTTTTTTACTGACGTCTTGATCTAGTAGGACGAGGCGGCCATCCCACAAATTCCTGTGCCATGAACAGCTTTATAGATGACAACCAGTACCTCCAAAATTGTACCCAGAAGCACACTAGAAGTCATTGTACCACACTGAATAGAGATGTAACATGAGTACAGCAAGTTACATGTTGAATGCTGAGAAAGACATTACGTCTTCCTGAAAAAAAGACAAAAACCATACTGGAATTTTAAATTGAGAAATATGCCATCATCTGTGACTATCTCCACAAAAAAAGTTTTACAATTCTCAATTGTAGAACTATTTATTTATAAATAATTCATGGCTGTCATTCAACTCACACGTAGGTGACAGCAGATGATTTACAATATTAAAAATTCACAACAAAAAAAGCCCATTCCATCCCCTACATTTAGTAAAAATACATATGAGCATTTTTTCTGGCAATGCTTCTTTCAACTTCATATTCTGAGCAATAGTTCTAGGTTATATGTATCATACTTACGAATTGCTGGCTACCTGCAATGATATGTATAATATAACCAGGTGCGAGCATGAACACACTGTCATACTTTTTAAAATAATGAACTTCACTATTCTCATCTGCTTACTATGGTTCTGATATCTTCCTAGGTTCCAATTAAATGGATGGCTTTGGAGTCAATTTTGCATCGCATTTATACCCATCAGAGTGATGTTTGGAGTTTTGGTAAGTGTAAAAACATGCTGGGCTGATTCTAAATTGGTCACTGAACTAATTTGCAAGGTTTGCTCTATAATATTTATTCTTGTAGAGACACAGGGATAATATTATGGAATTGCAACTCTCAAAAGAGCCCTTGATGCATAAAATTAATATAACGGATGGTTTTTTAATGGAAGCAAAATTTGGATCATTCTGTCAAACTTCTATTGTTCAGTATGTGTGGAAGGAGATTGTGGTTTGGTTTGGGGATTTGGGTTTGGTTTGGTTTGGGTTTTTTGCATGAAGAAGCATTTAGTTATGTGAGGGTTTTTTTTTGGGATACTTCCCTTGATATCTGAAGAAGAACAAAGTATCACTGTGTTTGTCCAAACAAATTGGAGTAGGCAGTAAATAACATGCAAAGCAGAAAAAGCCATTGGGACTCTAAAATATGCCAGGAAAAGATGAAACAGTTAGTCAACAATTATGGTTTTGTTATATAACTCTCTAAGCAAAAGCACAAATAGTATAAAGTAGTAAGAAGAAACTATGGATCTACCCACGTATCAGGGTTGTGTTTCAGCCAGTATGGACTGGTACAGACATACCATTTGGTGAAATTTAGTGTGCCTTAGCATGCCCATTCGTCCGGAGGCCCCGACAAGCCCACATGGCATGCACTGCCCTCTTCTCTTTGATAGCTGCCTCATTTCCAATGAAGGTGGTGGGGAATCCATGCAGAGGGAGGAAATGGATTCCCCACCCCTTCACTGGAAATGAGGCAGCTGTCAGAGGAGAGAGCAGCGCACACCCATGGGCTTGTCCAACGAATCCTCGTCTCCTGTTCCTTCTTCGCCTGCTTGAAGAAGCCATGAGGGGCATGATTCCTTGTCTTTGACAGCCACCTCGTTTCCAATTGGGGGGGAGAAATCCATGTTTTTCCTTCCTCCGCATGGATTGCCCCCCAATTGGAAACGAAGTGGCTGTCAAAGACAAGGGAGCGCACCTCACATGGCTTCTTCAAACAGCAGAAGAAGGAACAGGAGGGGAGTTCCACGTGGGGATTTTCAAACAGCCAAACTCCCCTCCTGTTCCTTCTTCTGCTGTTCAAAGAAGCCATGCGGAATGCACTCCCTTGTCTTTCACAGCCGCCTCATTTCCAATTGGGGGGGGGATTCATGGAGAGGAAGGAAAAAGATGGATTTCTTTTTCCCCACTCCCAATTGGAAATGAGGCGACTGTCAAAGACAAGGGACTGTGCCCTGCATGACTTCTTCAAACAGCAGAAGGAACAGAGGGGAGTTCCACGTGGGGCTTTTCAAACAGCTGAGCTCCCCTCCTGTTCCTCAGGCAGGCCAGATCGGGAGCATGCGCCAGGCTGTTGCTTCTGCTGCCGCCACTCTCGGCACAACTCTCGTGAGGAGAAGAGAAAAAAATAATGAAAGGCTCTGCGACAGCAAGACCAGTCTGCCATGGAGTGACCCATCCCACTCCCTGCCCAGCAGAGCTTTTTTCCCCCCTCAGTTCGGCTCTTGTTCATTCCTTCCTTCCCTCAATGTCCACCAAAGTGCTGCCCCTGCTTGGCTGCCCTCGCTGCCGCTGCACCCCCTCTGAGTGCCCAGCCGCCGGCCTGAGGGGGAGCAAGTTATGGTGGTACGGGGCAGCTGACAGCAGTGGTGGCTACTGCTCCTGTGCTGGCTGTGGGTCGTGCTGCTCTGTCGGCAGTGCCCCGACTCCCCCGCTGCTGCACCGCCTCAGCAGCAGCACCTCCCGCCCACGGAACTGAAAGAGAGCTTATGATCACAATTGAGCCCAAAATTTTGGTTGCTAAGCAAGAGCATTGTTAAGTGAGTTTCACCACATTTTCCAACTTGGTCACGCCCACCCATTCACATGACTGCCAAGCCACTCTCACCCTGTGACATGACACTGAGCCACTCCCATAAAACTGACCACACCTACAGAATAGATTCTAAAATTTTTGAAACCCACTACTGCCACATATCTATTTTTCAAAAGAAATATTATTGCAGGGGGTGCTTCTTCATATCATACTACATGTGTGTAGTAATTAAAATGTACTGGGATCCAGATTTAACTCTCAATCTAAATTATATTGCTCAATGAACTATTTCAGACCTATCGTTTGAAACTTAGATGGGAAGTTCAATGATCAAATAAATACAGGCTTGACAGCCTGAAGTTGTATTGCTCAGTGAAGCAAGCTTTTCAATACTGTTTTCCCCCAAAGTTTCTGATTATTGAAAATCAAGGACTGTTGTTTCTTGCAGCCCATCATAATGCTAGTAATCATATCCAAATTCATAAAAAGCAGCTTATATCATTGAGAAAATTTAAGACAAAAAGTATTTTTGTCTAAGACAATAATTATTCTACCTAAATTTATCCAAAAAAAGAAGAATGTATTGGATACAGATATAAAGTGATGTTTAACGAAATTGAATTGTGTTGAAAGTCTTACTTTTGTGAAATGTGACATTAGAAAATAATTTCATTTTTTGTAAGAAAAGTATTCTTCTATGCTGTCGGAAAACAAACAAATGGTAATGAGCTCTAGTGTTTGAAATCATTAACAATTAACAATCTTCAATTCACTGAAACTTGTTCCTTGAGCAAATAATCAAGTTATTACATGCTTTCTAGTTTACTGGATGAGCCTTTCAACTTTCTACATTTCAGGTGTCACTGTTTGGGAATTAATGACATTTGGATCTAAACCATATGATGGTATTCCAGCCAGTGAAATTTCCTCTGTCTTGGAGAAAGGAGAACGGTTGCCTCAGCCCCCCATATGTACAATTGATGTGTATATGATCATGGTCAAATGTAAGTCATTCCTATTTAACCGACCAAATTATTTTCACTTGTTTGCTTTAAATAGAGTATTCTCTTTTCCAAATACATCTAACATTTGACTGCAATTTATTTATTGCAAGCTTTCTGGCATAATCCTGTCTTCTGCTTCTGTACAGGGTAATGTACAGTTTTAGGTGGATTAATCTTTCTCATATTCTTCCATATTCTCTATGTTTGATGCTATCGAACTAAAGGCTGATGCTTCTTATGTACCATTGGTTATTCATTCATAAAACACTTCCATTATTAAAGAACCTTTTCCCAAAAAATTAGCTTGAAAAGGGAAATAATTGATTATCCAGTTGCAAAGATATATGTGTAGCAATGCAAATTTGGATTAGGACTAGAGGACCCAAATGTAAATCCCTATCAAACTACAATGTTCATTGATTGCTTTCACATATGTTATTACTCAGCCCTACAAAATTAGAAATTACAATGATATAAAATTGTTTTGGAGGATCCAGCGGAAAAATAACTATAATTTAAAAAAATAATATTCAGGGTATATTAAGAGAACTAAGAAATCCGCTTCTATAGCAGGAAATTCAAGATTAGCCAAAGTATGAAAAATAATAGTAAACATCACTGTAACGTTTGTTTCTCTAGAAATCAGTAACTGAATTCTAAAAACAGAGAATGCATCCAAGAGACCTGTAAATTATTATCTCAGTTGGAAGGACACAGAAAAAGCAGTTCTTCAGGTACTGAGACCAAAGATAGGCTTGATAGATATAGAAAATCACTTTGAATTGGAAATAATCAGGAAGCCTTTTGAGATACTTTAACACTAAAGAATACACTCATGCTATTCATCAGTGGATATGCAATATCAGCTACAACCAATCAAATATGTTCAATTCATCTAACTGAAATGTTCAAGCAGCAAAATGCAAAAGTTGTATTTTTCTGAAAGGGTATAAGAAAAGTCCCACTCTCTTTTTACTTGCAAATGTATTAGATATCCAAATTGTTATCAAATGCTTTGCAACTCAAGAGACTTCTTGACAGAGGGTTTGTTTGTTTTTTTGGCATCATTTCAAATTTTGACTTAAATTGGTGACTTTGATACTAGCATTTTAATTTTGATTTATTAAATTATTATAAAGCAGAAATATTTATTTTCAGAAGTGATTGTTCCAGAACAGCCTTTATATAGGTCTATAGATAGATAGGAGATGTCAGGTTGCCATTTAAATATGAATTTAATGCTATAATATTTACACAAGGAAGGAAGAAGGTGTTTTAGTAGGGTTCTAACTAGCTGTGATAATTCTTTCTAGACAATAAAAAATATTTACAAATAGCCCACAAGGTGGCATAAAAACACTTCATTCTGAATTTTGGACAATTTAGTCTGTTGATATATTCAAAGCTCAACCAACAGATACATTTTGGAAATTCAAATGAAGATTAATTATTAGTTCTTTGTAAAACTTTAGCCTAAAAAAAGATATTAATACAGATATTAAACTATTAAAGCTTTTGGGTAAAAAGGATTTATGCTGTTTAAGCATTTTATTAGATTTTAGAATAATACAAAATACAAAAAGCAAATAGGAAGACACAGTGGGGGAAGAAGGGGAAAAAGAAGTGAGGGGGGAAACAAAGGGGGAGGAAAAAAAGTGTTGACTTCCATCTCACTCTGTTGCAGTAAAATACATAAAGAATTAACATCAAACCACAACATTTTACTATTCCATAATAATATAAACTAGCCATTTCTATAAAATCAAATCAATTTAATCAGTAAAATGCAAAATAAAAGTTTTATTTTTCCCTCCAATCCAGAAGCAGTCTCCATGTGGCAACAAAAGTACTTATTGCATTTTTCGGAGTATAAGATGCACCTTTTTTCCTCAAAAAAGAGGCTGAAATTCTTATACACTGAATGCAGCCTTTTTTGCCTCCTGAAACCCCTCCCCCTTCACCAAAATGGTTGTGCATAGCCTGTAGGAGACTTGAAGATTGCTCCTAGGGGCTGGGGAGGGCAGAAATGAGCAAAAAAACATTTTTTGCTCAATTTTGCCCCAGCCCCCAGAAATATTCTATAAGCCTTCTAAAGGCTTTGCATGCCCTTTTTTGACAAAAAATGGACCCATTTTTGTAAAAACCGGGCTGTTTTGGGGAGGTCTGTAGAGTGCAAAACCTCTTTTTTTAATTTGCCTCTTCAAAATCTTGGTGCATCTTATATTCTGAAAAATATGGTATATTCTTTTCTTTAATCAAAATGGTCAATTTAGCCATTTCTGCCAACTCCATCTGCTTCTGTAACTATTTGTCTAAAGTGGGAATCAAGATGTCCTTCCATTTTTGTGCATACAGTAGTCTTGCTGCTGTCAACATGTATAAGATCAAACTTCCAAATTTTTTACCCAAATCTTTTTTCCATTACACCAAAAAGAAAAGTTTCTGGTTTCATATTTATCTTTGTTTTAAGAATTTTCTGTATTAAAATATGAATCTTACTCTAAAATTTCTTTGCTTTATCACATGCCACCATAAAGGATAAAAAGTCCCTTCTTTACTTTTACACATCCAACATTCATTTGAAATACTTTTATATTCTAGATAACTTATCAGCTGTTAAATACTGGCAAAATATCCTCTTATAGAAATTTTCTTTTAAATTATATTTTAGTGTAAATTTTAAACCTTTTATCCACCTATTTTCCCATTGTTCAAGCATCACATTACATCTAAAATTCCTTGCTAATTGATTCATATAATGTTTTTCATGTTCACTTTCCAATTTCAATTTCAGTAACATTTTATAAATCATAGCAATAATAAGTTTGTCACTACCACACTGTAAGATTTCCAATTCATTTTAACTAAATCAAATACATAGCTCTTTTAATCTAATTTAAATATTTCTTTCTGTTGCTGATATGTAAATCAATGGGTACATAGGATTTATGAATGTTTATGATATGCTTGAAATCCATTGATGACATCAAAGCACAATGCTTCATTTATAGGTTACCTTTTTGTATTATTTTTTTAAAATGTATGGCATAGCAGCCTACATACTATATCAAATCATTGATGCTACAAGTTTTGTTTTATCTTGTTTTACTGACTTTTCAAGCTGTCATTTTGAAAGTCTCTAAAATCCTTAAATAGTTATTCAGGTAATTTCCAAAAGTGATTAGAAAGTGAGGTTAATCTCATTTAAAAGGCTCTGCCATGTTTGAGAGCACTATGGTTCCTTTTGTCTCCCAGCATTCAAATCATGGGAAAGAACTGTCCTGCAGTCTTGTTTTAGGAGTAGCCATCTAGAGCACAAATGGGCACTCTCCTGTCCTTTCCTTATCCAGGGAACTTCCCTGGGTTTATATTCTCTGGTTCTTCAGTCTTTGCTGTGGTCATAGTCTCTGCTCATTCCAAGACATCTTAGTCTATCATTGCTCTCCTGGAGGAATATATAGCCACAGCTTACAAAATCTAAGGAAACAATAAAAACAATTAACATAGAAAATAATGTTGCAACCCAGGGATCAGTGCCGGATTTAGATGAAAAGAGGCCCTAGGCTATTCCACTTATGAGGCCCTTTCACCTCCCATTTTTAAGTTTGTAAATTACATGAGAGACAATAAAATACATCATTACTGTGATATATATCAATATATATCAATATATATAGCTGGCCTCCTGACGGAGGGCGGCTCTGCTCTGCGGCAAAGGCAGCGAGGCCAGCCACCTCCCCTGCTGCACTCAGCTGCCTGGCTCAGCCCCCTCGCCCTCACCTGCCTGGCCGCTGGTGGGCTCCGTGTCGACGGGGCAGCTACTGGAAGCGTCCGCGCCTCTCACCCGAACGCCGGTGCCGGGAACGTGGGCGGGCTCCCCAACTGCCGCGGCACTGGAACGATCTTAACCAATACATTTTTATGTTTGTTTATTAGTCATATGCGTAGAATTTCTCCTTATTTTCGGTTCAGTGTTTTAGTGTTCACTGTTTTTAGAATAGTGTAATTTTAATTTTGCTAACAATTTGAATGTAGGCCCCTCTTGATCTTGAGGCCCTAGGCTGAAGCCTAGTTAGCCTATAGGAAAATCTGACCCTGCCAGGGATAAAACTGCCATAATAGTAACAGCTACAGAAGGTCCTCCGAATGCATAATTCTGGAATCAGAGCCAGTTCTTAAGGGCTTTTTGGAACCCAAAGAAAGTAAGCACTGTCCATATCTCTATTTTTTCCTCTCTTGATTTTTTCTTCCCTGTTTTGCACCCTAATCTGAAATGGGAAATGGCAAGAATTATTCCAACTCATCAAGATATTCCAATTTTCCCAATTTTTTCATGGTATTCATGAAGGGAAATATACACACAAAGACACTGAAATATACCATTCATTCAACATTGTTATTTTATTATACAGAGTACTTATTATGATTGTTTCAGAATCAGTGTTATGATCTATAATTTAAAGTCTTTTTAATAATTTACCTGGCCATTACCCCCATAACTTGTTTGTGTTGTTCCTCTTATCACAGGTTGGATGATTGATGCAGAGAGTCGTCCTAAATTCAGAGAGTTAATAGCAGAATTCTCCAAAATGGCTCGGGATCCACAACGCTATCTTGTCATACAGGTGCTGAGCATGAGTAACATGGTGTTTACTTTTCAAGCAAAATAATGCAATGTGCTCCAAATGTTTTAAAATTTAAATGGACAAGTGGTATCAAACTATTTCAAAATTCTTTTATTTTAAGTGCTGGTAGGCCAGTAAAAACATTGTAAAATAATAGTCATTTCTACATCTAAAAGCAAATATATGAATATGTCAGTTTCTTTTTAAATAATATTTTGTATTCAATACACTCGGAGTGATTCTAACTATCTAAATCAGCACTTTGTAATTCCAATTTAAACTTTGAAAGTTATGTATTATAATGGCATACATTGATCTAAAAAGCTGCATATTGATGATCAGGCTCTTGGGTCACAGATTACATTCTGTCTAGATATGTAATAAATACAAAGAAATTATAATTTCAAATTTATGGGAAAGGAGTTTTATTTTAAAACCAAGAATGAGAGAAAAATATTCCATTTTAACCTATTTTCATACAGAAAGAAACATTGAATAAGCTGACTAGATCTCCCTAACCACCACTCAATTCCCTACAGAATTTTATTACCAAAGAAATAAAACAAAAAACAACTTCTAGCTAGAAAATTCAGGGATTTCTGCTTTGGCTAAATATTTGAATAATGTATATGGAATAAAAATATTTCAGGTGGCTTCCATATCTTCTCTGGAGTCCTTGTCTAAGAGTCTTTCTTCTCAGACAATGGTGACCAAATGCTGGATAAAGTGCCTTTTATGTTTAGAGTAATTTACAGTATTTCCCAAGAAAATAGAATCATTCTTCATCTCAGTCTAAATTTATATTTTATTGTTGGTTGGTGAATATTTTTGATAGTGATATTTTAATAGTCAAGTTGTAGTAAGACTTAATGTTATAGAGGTGTAATTATTCATCCTAATTTGAATTTGTTTCTGAGTAGGGAGATGAAAGAATGCACCTGCCCAGCCCAACAGATTCCAAATTTTACCGGAGTCTAATGGAAGAAGAAGACATGGAGGATATTGTGGATGCAGATGAATATCTAATTCCTCATCAAGGATTTTTCAGCAGCCCATCAAACTCACGAACACCCCTCTTAAGCTCATTGGTATGGGACTGTTTCTAAAGTTTTTTTTTGAATGAAAATACTCCAAGCAAGAAAGCAATTAATCTGTTGCATTAACATCCACAAAAGAATCTTGTATCACAGTCTTCTCCAATTTGGATACCCATGAGTTTTATATTATGAAATGGTCTAATATTCTTCATCTGTTAAAATAAATTCATGAAACATTTTTCTCTTTTACTTTAGAGTGCTACAAGCAATAATTCTGCAGTAACATGCATAGATAGGAATGGGGTAAGTGATCAATTTAGAGCCATGGTCAGTAACTTATGAATTATTTCATGGTTGTTGTTGGGTTTGGTTTTTTTTTTTTTGCCATCCATTAGAATATAAATAAGCAAGCATTGTTTGGAATTAAAATGTCTTTTTATGTCAACAATGGAGTACTGAATCTTATTATTATTAATCTGAACTTTATTACAATTAGCAGGAACATCCAGTGAGAGAAGACAGCTTTGTCCAGAGATATAGTTCAGATCCAACAGGAGTTTTCCTCGATGACAGTCTGGATGATGGCTTTCTGCCTGCTCCAGGTAAATACACAGACTCTATTGAACCTTTGTGTTCCTCTCTGATAACATTAATCAGATGAAGAATAAGTTTTTGAATTTGATCCTGTGGAAACAAACAAGCACCATTTAAAATTAGACAATAGGGTTTATTATGTCAATCACATAAATTCCATTTAGAAGAAGGTAGATATTTAAACTTACAAAATAAATGCATAAAAATAAACAATTACCAAATAAGGTGATTGGTTATAATGGATTTTACAAACAGTAAAACAATGTAGCCACATTCAAACACAGAGATGACTAACAACTGTACCGAATAATCCAAAAATTTACTTTGGCCTTTCAATTCTGATGGACCTTGGATGAAGCAGATTATCTGGATCCCTTTCAGTCAGGTTTCAGGTCTGGTTACGGCACTGAAACTGCTTTGATCGCGCTGATCGATGATCTCTGGCGGGCCAGGGATAGAGAACATTCCTCTATCCTAGTGCTTCTTGACCTCTCAGCGGCCTTCGATACCATCGACCATGGTATCCTTCTGCGGCGGTTACGGGAGGTGGGAGTGGGAGGCACCGTCTTACGGTGGTTCTCCTACCTCTCGGACAGGTCGCAGTCGGTGTTGGTTGGAGGGCAGAGATCGACCCCCAGGGCTCTCAAATATGGGGTGCCGCAGGGTTCGGTCCTGTCCCCCCTCCTATTTAATATCTACATGAAGCCGCTGGGTGAGATCATACGCCGGCACGGGATCAAATATCATCAATATGCGGACGATATTCAATTGTATCCAACTCAGCAAAGCAGTGGAAGTGATGTGCCAGTGCCTGGAGGCTGTCAGGGTCTGGATGGGAGCGAACAAGCTTGCACTCAATCCAGACAAGACCGAGTGGCTATTGATGTTGCCTCCCAAGGATAGTCCAGACATTCCACCTCTTAGCCTGGGGGGTGAAATTATACACCCCTCAGAGAGGGCCCGCAATTTGGGTGTCCTCCTGGACCCGCAGCTGACGTTAGAACACCATCTGTCAGCTGTGACCAGGGGTCTTTTGCCCAGGTTTGCCTGGTGCACCAGTTGCAGCCCTATCTGGACCGGGAGGCACTTCGAATGGTCACTCATGCCCTTGTCACCTCAAGACTGGATTACTGTAATGCGCTCTTCATGCCCGTGAAGAGTGTTCGAAGACTGCAGTTGGTCCAGAATGCAGCCACGCAAGCAATACTGGGTGTACCTAGATACACCCATGTTACACCCATCCTCCGTGAGCTGCACTGGCTCCCTATTGGTCTCCGAACGCGCTTCAAGGTGCTAGTCGTTACTTTTAAAGCCCTGCATGGTTTAGGACCTGGCTACCTGAGAGACCGCCTCCTGCCACATACCTCCCAATGGCCAACAGGATCTCACAGTTTGGGCCTCCTCCGGGTGCCATCGACCGGACAATGCTGGCTGGCGGCCGCCTGGGGGAGGGCTTTCTCTGTAGCTGCGCCAGCCCTGTGGAACGATCTACCCATAGAGATCCAGACCCTTACCACTCTCCCGGCCTTCCGTAAAGCCACTAAGACCTGGCTGTTCCGGCAGGCCTGGGGCTGTTGATCAATGTCCAGCCCCACCTAGACTGAATGGATGGTGTGTAATTTTAACAATTGTATTTTTAATTTTTAAATGCTTTTTTAATCTGTCTGTAAGCCGCCCAGAGTCCCATGGGACTCTGGGCGGCATACAAATTTTATTAAATTGAAATTGAAAATTACTAAGAGGCTACAAAATTGTACATGAATTGTATTTTCAACTGTTCCTTTGTCACAAAAAATGAATCTTAAAAAATAAGGGATTTTCCTGATCTTTCCTTCAGGAATGGTTGTTAGAAGTAAGTTAAAACAATTTGAGGCTAATAGTATCCTAAATGTGGGAATGAATATTTGCTGGTCCAAATAGTTTCCTGGTCTAAAATAGTGTGATTTATTACTGAAAAACGTATCCATGTAGAGCCAGCAAAATCTAATTATCTTTCTCTTTCTGTAATATTTATTTAAGGCTTGACATCATTAGTAATACATCCTATAAAAACCATAATTCTGCAATAATTTATCTTGCTTAAGTCCATTTAAAATCAGCCAGGATCAAGAAGATTAGCTTACATAAAAAATGAAATAATCACATTTAAACACATCAGCTTCATGAGCACCCACATTAGACACACTTACACCATTTGGAAAATAATCCTTAGAAAATTACTTTGTAATTTCAAACATATTTGTATCAAAAGTGCCTAGTGATTATTTAATGATTTAGGTCCCTATAGCTCCTTTGCTCATTCTTTTGCTACAGCAGCTGGTACAAATAATATCCTTCCAGAATAATTAAAATAGTAGAGGTATTGCCAATGTTGGAGAATTGTTAACAATATAATCCTATACTTACCAAATGAGTCAAATAAATATTTCTATTTTAAAAAAAATATTTGTTCAGTTAGGTGTTCATTCACTTATCATGCATAGAGTCTACACTGTTTGCCATATATATAATTTTAGTTTGGAAATATTTTTTCCAATGCTTCCTCTGTACAATAATCAGCCAAGACACTCATCTCCAGAACAAAATGCTTAGCTGATGAACAACACCTAAAAACCGAACTACACACTCTCACTAACGTACTGACATCCAATGGATTCCAAAGAAAGAAGATTACCAACCTAATCCAAAAAGAAACCCCCACTAAAATCCAGGACAGAGAACAAGAAAACGGAAAAGCCCTCGTCCCATAAATAACAGGCCCCACAGACAGAATCAGCAAAATCCTCCACAAACACATCAAGACAGCATTCTGCACAAACCGAAAAATATCCACCATCCTAAGAAACCCCAAAGACAAAATTGAGTTAGAAAATCAAGGAGTATATGAAATCCCATGCCCCACCTGCCCCACCACATACATCGGACAAATCAACAGAAGAATAAGTGCATGCATTGAAGAACACAAGAATGCAATCAGAAAAGAGGAACCAACTTCTTCCCTGGTCCAACACCTTAAAGCCTCAGGACATAAAATTGACTTTAAAAAGACCAGAACTATTGTCAAAACTGAACACTTTAAGAACAGAATAATCAGAGATGCCATCGAGATAGAAAAACGTCTGCAAAGCATGAACAAACGAGATGATACCTCCCGCCTACCAGCCATTTGGAAACCCGCCCTTATTGACAAATGAGTCCCTAACACGAGGAATGACACCAGACCCACACTCACAAGAGCCACACAGGATGTCACCACCACAAATCCACTCAGAAAGCAGACTCAAACCCACATTGATGATGAGGCACGACCAAGGACCAGAAGCCAGACCGCACCTGCACCATTAGCCACTTTATACCCCTCCAATCCATACATGAAGCAGATTGACACCCACCAAGAAGATCGGGCGCGGCCACAAACACAAAGCCCAACAACAGCAACGCAGCTCACCAGCTCAAATCCCCCGGCAACTCAGACTAAGCCGAGCACAACCCCCCTCCCAACCAATCAGACGCCTCCACCAAATCAGAACACAGCCAAGCTCCCACCCAATCAGCTCAAACCCCCACTGGCAGTTAAAAGGAAGAAACAGCTGAGATCTCACATTGCTCCTGGAAGCATGAAGCCAAGTAAACAAGCCTGAAGATGACGAATGAGATTTCGTCGAAACGTCGCCAAGACACTTCCAATTTTACGCGGGAGAAAACCCGAATAACCAAAGACCTACACACTAACACCCGCAAAAACCTCAGAAAACACACACACACATATATATATGTATGTATGTATGTGCGTGTGCGTGTATTTGTATGTATATGTATATGTATGTATGCATGTATATGTGTGTGTGTATATATACACACATACATATATACATACATACACACACATACATATATATACATACATATACATACATACATATATATATATATATATACATAAATGTGTGTGTGTATATATGTATGTGTGTGTGTATGTATATGTATATATATACACATACATACACATACATACATACATACACACACGCACATACACGCGTACATGCACACACACACACACACACTTACTGAAACAAAGCCAGCACTCCACACCAAGATTTATAGAAAGACGGCAGCTCTGACCCTGCTTTAAGCCCAAAACCCAACCTGAAGATGGCAAGTGACACCTCACTGAAAGGTTGCCAAGACAATCTCAATCTTACATGGGACAAGACACGAATACAACAAGACCAGCATACCTACCCCCATGAAAATCTACGAAAACAAATATCTTACCTCTACGGGGAGGAAACCTTCCTGTTCAGCAGATCCTACGAGAAACTTGAAGTCCTAAGAGCCATCATCTTATGTGACCTCACATTCCTACGCAACTGCTGAGACAAAAGCCTGATCCCTACATGCTTCCAACTAAAATTCTATTCTAAAACCTCAGCCAGTGAAGAACTGAAAAGAACTGAATTAGCCTTAATCAGAAACAAACTCCACAGGAAAAGATTCCTACTAGACCAAACCAACCGTGACCTACTCACTCTTCACCTCAAACTCAGCAATAAAATCCACCCAACACTCTGGTACAAATCCAAACAACTAGCCCTCTGGAGAGCCAAAACAGAAACCTCCTACAAGACAGACAAACACATCAACTAACTCCACAGGCTAGAAAAACAACAGAAGCCCAACTCCCCTCCACAGCAACTCATGAAACAAACAGTACACAACATATCAGACAGAACCCTCACCACAGCTGAAACCAATGTCCTTTCCAGAGGATTCAACTTTGCAGTCGCCCCTAAACACATCCCCACTGAAGACATCATATGCGGAATTGAAGCTACACTCACCAAAATCAACCCAGATAAAGCCAATAAAATCAGACTTGCAGTCACCACCATCCTTTGCTCCAGTAATCCACCCAGAAACAACTTACAACAACAAGAAAAAGCACTCATCAACCTGAGGAAAGACAACAACATAATCATTCTCCCAGTAGACAAAGGTAACGCCACAGTCTTGATGAATACTTCTGACTACCAAGCCAAAATATTCAACCTACTCCAAGACCCCGCTTACAAACCTCTAAACACAGACCCCACCACCTACCTGGAAAAAACCACCAAATCCAAAATAAAAGTCTCTCCCATCAGTGAAGAGATCCAGCAAAGAATCATCCCCAGAGAGAAATCTTCCAAATGCTCCAAACTCTATGGCCTCCCCAAGATACACAAAGAAGGAACACCACTCAGATCCATAGTCAGCTCCATAGGCTCACCTCTACAGAATCTAGAGCCGAGGTGGCGCAGTGGTTAAATGCAGCACTGCAGGCTACTGCTAGATCAGCAGTTCAGCGGTTCAAATCTCACCGGCTCAGGGTTGACTCAGCCTTCCATCCTTCCGAGGTGGGTAAAATGAGGACCCAGATTGTTGGGGGCAATATGCTGACTCTCTGTAAACCGCTTAGAGAGGGCTGAAAGCCCTATGAAGCGGTATATATAAGTCTACTGCTATTGCTATTGCCAAATTCCTCGCCAAATAACTTCAGCCCTACACAGAATCCATCACCTCACATGTACAAAACTCACTCCACTTCATAAAACAATAAAGAAACAAAACCTACAACCCAGCGACCTACTCCTGAACAAACACAACCCCCCTAAACATATCCTGGACCTGACCAACCACTGCATAACCAACACATACTTCATCCATAATGGACAAAGATACAAACAGTCAAAAGGAGCACCCATGGGTTCACCCCTCTCACCCATCATCACAAACTTATAAATGGAACATTTTGAAATTAATGTCTTAGATAAATCTGAACACAAACCCAAACTCTGGCTTAGATATGTTGATGACACTTTCGTGATTTGGCCACACGGGAAAGAAAAACTGGACAATTTCCTCACACATCTCAACAGCCTACACCCCAAAATACAATTCACTATGGAAATAGAAGCAAACAACCAACTTCCCTTTCTGGACATCCTAATCTATAAAAAAAACAATGGCTCCCTACAACACATCATCTACTGAAAAAAAACACCCACCAACCGCTACTTAAACACATAATCCCATCACCACGCTGCACAGATCAACTCTGTAGCCAAGACCCTCATCTCCAGAACCAAACACCTAGCCAACAAAGACCACTTGAAAACTGAATTATATACTCTCACAAACATATTAATATCCAACAGTTTCCAAACAATTACCAACCTCCCAAAAGGGAGACCCCCACCAAAAACCAAGACACAGAACAGGACAACGGCATGCTCTCCTCCCTTACATCAAAGGTTACCACAGATAAAATCAGAAAAATCCTCCACAAACACAATATCAAGACAGTCTTCAACACTGACCAAAAAATAGCCAACATCTTAAGAAACCCCAAAGACAAAATCCAACTAGAAAACCAAGGAGTCTACGAAATACCATGCAAAACCTGCCCTGCAACATACATAGGGCAAACAAACAGGAGAATAAATGCACGCATCGCAGAACAAAAGAACGCAGTAAGAAAAAAAAGAAAAAAACTTCCTCTCTTTTCTAGCACCTTAAAGCTACAGGACATGAAATTAATTTTGAAGGAACCAGGTTAATCTCCAAAACTGAACACTTCAACAAGAGAATAATTATGGAAGCTATTAAAATAGAGAAACATCTCCACAACATGAATAAACGTGATGATACCTCCCACCTACCAGACATCTTGAAACCAGCCCTGGTAAACAAATGAGCCCCACCCACCACCCAGGACGTTACAACACAAAACAGCAACGGACCTACAGCCAGCACCAATCTGCCAATCATGTTACAGCCACACATCCAATCAATCCACTTATTGAAATAAAGCCAGCACTCCACACACCCCCACCAAGATTTACAGAAAGACTGCAGCTCCAGCCACGCTTTAAGCCAAAAACACCAGCCTGAAGATGGCGAGTGAGATGTCGCCGAAACGTTGCCAAGACAATCTCAATCTTACATGGGAAAAGATCCGAATACAACAAGACCAGCATACCTAGACCCGTGAAAATCTACGAAAATATATATATATAAATGCCTAGCCAACAAAGACCACCTGAAAACTGAATTACATGCTCTCACAAATGTATTAATCTCCAACGGATTCCAAAGAAAAACAATTACCAACCTAATCCAAAGGGAGACTCCCCGCAAGAACCGAGACACAGAACAGGACAACGGCATCGCTCTCCTCCCTTACATCAAAGGCACCACAGATAAAATCAGAAAAATTCTCCACAAACTCAATATCAAGACAGCCTTCAACACTGACCAAAAAATAACCAACATCTTAAGAAACCCCAAAGACAAGATCCAGCTAGAAAACCAAAGAGTCTACGAAATACCATGCAAAATCTGCCCTGCAACATACATAGGACAAATGAACAGGAGAATAAATGCACGCATCGCAGAACACAAGAACGCAGTAAGAAAAAAAGAAAAAAAACTTCCTCCCTTTACAACAATAGACACACAGCCAGCACCAATCAGCACCAATCTACCAATCATGATACAACCACACAACCAATCATTCCACTTACTGAAACAAAGCCAGAACTCCACACACACCCCACCAAGATTTATAGAAAGATATCAGCTCCGATCACACTTTAAGCCCAAAACCCTGCCTGAAGATGGTGAGTGAGACCTTGCTGAAACATTGCCAAGACAATCTCAATCTTACATGGGAAAAGACCGGAATACAACAACACCAGTGTGTGTGTGTGTGTGTGTGTGTGTGTGTGTGTGTGTGTGTGTGTGTGTGTGTGTTATATATATGTGTGTGTGTATATGCACACACGCACACGCACACACACATATACTACTAAGACTCTCATTCCTATAACCATTAATTGGTCACAGGTTTTCTAGTATACTACTAAAATTTTCCTTCCTGGCTGAAACAATGCATTATAGGGCAAATATTTTTGAACTAAGGTAGCTCAAGTGAGTTAACTTATGAATGTGTCCACGTTCTGGGATCCATGACTGCAGAGCAAATGAAATGTGGGAAAGTTGTGGCTGTTTCAGTGCTGCTGAACTAACTACTGTGTCACATGATGCTCATTTTGAATGTTCTGCAATGATTTTCCAACTATTCTCTCAATCCCCTTATTCCTCACCAGCCATACTTGCCTGCTGGCCTTGAGTAGGATAATGTTGATTTAATAGCTGAACAGCTGCTCTAATGCTGTAATACTATAATGCTGCAATGATGTTGGAATGGTAGAAATGAGTCAGCAGGGTTATTTTGACTGTTACCAATTTAAGAGTCTGTATTATAAGAGAGGCCCTATTGGGGCATATCTCTCCCTCCGTGTGTGCTTCCATGCTGGTTGTTGTTTGTTTTGAGGTCTGACTAAAGTGTGTGTGTGTGTGTGTGTGTGTGCGTGCGTGCGTGCGTGCGTGCATGCATGCATGCATGCATGTATAATTTGTAGATAAAGCCACTATTTAAATACAAACTTCTGTTTGCTGTATTTGTTCCTGGGTTGTCTCACATAGTCACACTGTACACACTCTGACAGAGTTGTCTTGCTGACTTTCTCACTAACTTTCACCCTCCAAGCTTACCACAAGTAAAGTAAGCAGAAAAGCTGGAAGGAATTCAAAGTGAGTAGGCAGACAGTTCAGCTGTAGCAAGCAAGAATGGTTTTCAATGTTCCTTGCCAGCTTCCTCCCTTCCCTGCCAATGGGGAAGCCATAAGAAGGTGGAAGTCACACCATTGCTTTTTGCCCACTCATAGTAATTCTGTTTCTCTGTTTAAGTAAGGAAATGTCTCAAAATGATGACCCAATGGGCATAAATTGTTTAACCACTTATAATTTCAGTAGTGATAAATCATTGCCTGGAGATTTGACTTAATTATAATCTCTAATATTCTCATTAGCCTACTGCAGTGGTTCCCAAATTGGCAACTTTAAGACTTGTGGACTTCAACTCCCAGAGTTCTCCAGCCAAAAGAGCTAGCTGGAGAATTCTTGGAGTTGAAGTCCACAAGTCTTAAAGTTGCCAAGTTTGGGAACCACTGGCCTACTGAATAAGGAGAGGAAACATAAATCTACTTTTTGATAGTAACTGAATTTATCAAACAGAATCTAGTCATTTGTTCCCAGTATTGCATTAAAATCACCAATAAGGATTATTTTAAAAAGAGAATAAGAAAATAATACATTTATTAAATACGTATTTATGTTGGGGGATATAATATTAATGTAATCTTTTATACTCAGCACTGTTACCTTTATCCAACATTACTTGATGAAACCTTGTAACAATGTATTGTTAATTTTGTTTTGTCTTTTAGACTTTTGTTTGTTTTTCAATGACTTGTAGAGTTTTGTGTTCCTAACTCCTGTCCTATCTGCCTGAGATTCATTAATAACAGTCCATGACAATAAATTTTGTATATAAAGTTTCATATAAGCACAGAAATAGAAGAAAATGTGATTTCAAAAATAATCTCATAAAATCCCAAGGAAAGATTTTTGCAACTAGGAAATGTGTTATGACTTCTCAGAGCACTATTGCTTCAGTGACTTTACATAGACCTGCCAGGTGCAGCTATCTCTTTGTATTATCAAACACTGCTATAATCCTTTTCTTTTGCTAATCTTTCATCATATGCCAACATTCATAAGGGCTATGTGAAGGAGACTCCATTGATTTTAAAGAAAATGTATCTTTACCAATAGATAAAATTAATTGCAGATTGTGGTGTTTGTAATATATAAATTTGATTTTTAAAATACAGTAATTGCACAAGTTAGTGTGATCTCTGTCTCCAGAAGGCTGTATTAATTGAATAATTGATGCCTCATATAATAATAATAATAATAATAATAATAATAATAATAATTGATGCCTCGATAATTGATGCCTCATTAATAGAAATTTGCAATAAATAAAGGTAACGTGTTGAGTCATATATACAGTCCTTAATACATGCTTTGTATTTCTTTCTAAAATCATTTCAGAATATGTAAACCAGCAAGTGACCCCAAAAGAAGCAAGTGCATCTGCTTCTATGGTACAAAATCCAGTCTACAGCATTTTCTCCCTTCCCATTGATCCAAAGCCTATGAATGATTCAAATCATCAAAAGCTGCATAACACAGCACTGGATAACCCAGAATATCTCAACACAAGTTTCTCGCCTTTGGCTAACACAGTTTTTGATAGCTCCTCCTACTGGGACCAGACAACCAACCACCAAATCAATCTGGACAATCCAGACTACCAGCAAGACTTTTTGCCCAGAGACAACAAGCCTAATGGCATTGTTAAACTTCCTCCAGCTGAGAATCCAGAATACCTAAGGGTAGCAATGCCAAAAAATGAATACATTGAAGCCTCAGCATGACTCTGATAGAGGCTTTGAATTGTCTCAGCAATGTAGGAAAGAAACACAGATGAAAGAATTGTTTGCTGTATATGGTTAGGTTAAAAATCATTATTACATTTTGTAGTACACTTTTATCTTCCAAGTGTCTGTACTGTTTCAGCAAGTTTGCCTAGAATTTCATTTATTTCAGTGTTTACAAAAGATGCAACAAAGAACCAAGAATTATCAACCAGCAAGCAATGTTTTTTCTTAAGCTATATATACAAGTACAGCATTTTTCTGAATATTAACTGCTGTATTAAGCATCCACCATAAGTCCTTTTGATACCATATCTTTTATAGGTCATTTGTGGTGGTACTTTTAAAAAGCCTTTATGATGGCAAATTACAAGTTTATGCCATGTAGATCATAGTGAGAGGAGCACAGAATAAGTGGAAGGACTTAGACTCAAATCATTTTGCCAGTCTCCTTAACAGAGTTACCAGCAGTTTAATTTAAAGAGAAGCTTGTTCCTATCCTTCAGTCCAGCTAGTTGAACACCATCTTATTTGCTATTTTATTTGCAATGAAAATAGTTCTTTTTAAAATGTGAGAATTCTGTTCAATATAACCTTTGATTACATTGGGAGAAAGAATGCCTAGTTCTTCATACAGCACACACTGCCACTACTATTGCTGGGAAATTCTGCAGGTTTCAATTCAGGAATGTTGATAAAATTCAAAAAGTTAGACATTCAGGAATGATCATCAGGTACTCTGTCACATGTCTCTGTAATGCTCATTGTAGATATGAGTAGCATCGTTGTCTGTTGTGGTTTTGTGTTTGTATCTTAGTTTCATGATTTTAAAAATATGAAAAATGAACTTAAACATCTGCAAATGGAAAACATTGATTCTTGTTTTGCACATACAAACATTCCACTTCACTGCCTTGCTACATTTAAACACAGTATGTATATAAAGTGGTGAAGAAATGCCATTCGGCTAAAATCAAATTATTACATACATAACTGCATGCACTAAGGATGGATGTTGGGGAAATCTATTACAAAAACTGAAAAAAAATCTATGCGGTGAGTCAATACCCATTTATCATGATTTTATGCAGAAATTATTGGTAGAGAAAAAATATTAACCTTGGAGATAATTGCATTGAGAGAAAATATTTCTGTACCAAAATTCAGCATTATATGATAAATAAAACCAGTTAATTTGCAGGAGTCATATGAAGCATAATTCAACAGCTGCATTTAAATAGGTAAATTAACTTATTCTCCCAAAATATACCATCAATGTAGGATGGTTTTCAGACCAATCATTATATATTAAACTGATGTTTTAATACAATGCTTGAACCTATTTTTACTCAGAACTAAATCTGACTGAATTCAATACAGTTGTCTCTGTAATAGTATATAGGATTGCAGTCTAGTAGTGTAATACAGTATAGGTCTAATTTTAAAATAAGATCTATTAAAATTGGTAGGATTTATTTTTGTACTAATATTCATAATATCGTAGCTTGACTAAGCCTGGCTCCATTGATTCTCCTGGTCTCTTATCTCCTGGGAGAGGGTAGCAGTGCTGTCTAATACTGTTATCCCTCTTATTTTGAGTTTATGACTTTGCTATAAAGCCACTATACATCAATTTCCATATTGTTCAAATAACAGTGAATGTAATAATTAGAATCACTGCCTTAATTACAAATGAAAAATCATTGAGCAATAATTATTCCTCTTTTTAAGGATACTATAAATTCTGCTAGTAAAGTACATGTAGAAAATAGCCCTCGGTATAATTCATTATTTTGGATTATGGCATTTCATATCCCAGGAAATATAAGGTAAAAATAATCACACAGGGGGGGGGGGATCACACACATGAATGTATCATCAAAAAGTTGGTGCTGTTCTAAATAGTTCACTATGAAGCACCAATCATCATGAATATCTATTCTTACAATGTTGATTTGGCTCTGGGTAATGGAAACGAAAGACTATAGAAACAATACATTTATCTGGAAACTCTGAATTGGAGAAAACAAATCCAGTATCTTACTGTGAAAGTATTTCAAATATTTTACATATTAATTGCATAGAAGAGATAAGACTTAAGGATGCCTGCATATATGCTGATGGTGGATGCTATCTGTTTGTGTCAAATTTTCAATTATATGAACCATATCTCTCCACATTGTATAACATATATTACTTGTATTATGATCTGGCAGTTTTGGCTTTGATTATGTCTAGCAATCATGTTTTTATGGTAGCCTCATTTCCTTTTACTAATGATTCTGAACTTAATTGCATTTTCCAGTGAATTTGGCCAAAATATATAAAGCATATGATTCTGGCTCTATGTTTATTTTTATATGCTCCATATTTGCTTGTTTGTTACATTTACTATATATAAGGAATGTGCAAGAGCCTTTTCCAACACCACAGCTTGAACAAGTCAGTTTTTTTTAGGGTCTAACTTTTGTAGCCATAGGTAACACTGGGAAATATGATAGTGCGAGCTAATTCTTGTTTAATTGCCAGTATGCATATGTACTAGATACATGCAATGAACTGTATATACGTTTCCTGCTCTGATTTGCAGGAATTAGTCACAATTCCTGCAAATCATTTTTATGCATTCTATATGCATGAAGTCAAGTATACAACTTATTTTCTTATATAGCAGGGAGATATACAATGTAAAACCACTTTGGATTGCTACATATAATGATTTTTCCTTTGAAAACTAATACTGATTCCCAAGCAAAAGATTTGTGTAAATTGTGGTTACATATGAAGTCATCCTAAGTGCAAGATATTTTGCATTTCTGAACAATGATTTCATTTTTGGGACTTAGATAATAAAAGAAAAACTATTACCTACCTCTTCAATGTCAATAGTTGTTAACATGCTCTAATTTTCTATGATTTATATTTCTCTGTGAGAAAATATGTTAGAAAAAGTAACAATTGTCTTTTGATTGTTCTTCTCAACCATGTTTAAATTGTGTATCAATAGTGTGATCTATAGTATCTATCATGCTGCCAAGGGACAACGCTGCAGATATAGAATCTTCAGTTGCTGTTAAGTGTATTTCTTTCTCTTTAAGATTCATATTATCTTTTCATATTCTTTATAATCCACTTTTTATCTGGTATCAGATTTTTTAAAATAAGTCTTTTTAAAAAACAATCATATAGCTACTATACATTAAAATACATTTCTTTTTACATAAAAAATGGATATTTGGATGTTAGAACTGAGGACATTGTCAAGAAGACATTCTTGTTATAAATTCATAAATAGAAAAATAGTTATTACAACTTTCATAGGTTCTCATTATAAATGTAAGGGAACATTTAATTGTGATTGGGCATGACTAGACTAGACTTCTCCTTTAAAGAAGGAAGTATGTAGAGCAACATCAGTCAGTGAATGGCAAAAATTGCTCATCTCTTTTTAAGATAGGCTTCAGTATTAATAAGGGTCCAGGGGAATGATAATATGACAGCCATTTTTATTAAACGGTGTTTAATAAGACTGTACCAGAAAGACCCAGTCCATCTTTAGCCAACAAAGGTTTTCTGAGCAACCTTTAGCTCAATCTATTTCAAAGTTGCTTGGAGAAAATGAAAATTTCCCTGGAAATAAGATCTACCCGGATAATAAAGCCCAGTTGGGCTTTTGAACATGTGCTAAAATAAGCCCTCCCTAAAAATATTGCAACACAGCAGCAGCCATAAAATGACCACACTTGCCGCCTTCTGCACCTCAAAAATAATAAGACCTCCCCAAAAATACGTTCAGTGCTTATTTTGGGTGTCAAAAGAAAATAAGACCCTGTCTTATTTTCAGGGAAACATGTATATGTTATATAATTTTCCAAAGAAAAAGCAGAATATAAAGATAATTTTAAAAGTACAGAACTGTACTATAAAAATAGAGGGAATTGTATAATTGTTTGATAAAATTTATATAATTCCAATGGAAGAAAATATCTGTAGCTCAAGGTTGAACTTTGGAGTCCTTGATGTTCTCTGTGCTTGCAGATGTTTTATTTCTCAACTAGGCACCATCATCAGCATTAGGCAATATCAACAGCACTGTAGTGCACGATTTAGAAAAAGAAAGTCAACTTCTCTGACCAGATTCACTAAGGAAAAACTGTGTAGACAACATGTAGATATACATGTGGGTAAGCTATTTGCTATATAACAATTCAATTTGCTAACTAAGAACAGGATGTATATTCTGGCCCAGAACTCATAAGTATTTCACCAGGAATTAGAAAGAATTAGAAACTGAATTCAAAATGATCCTGTGGAATTATTATGAGATCATTAAAATGCATTAGCTTTATGTAGAGATTAAAATAGGTCTATAAAGTATTTGTAGTGTTTGTTTAGCTTCCAAACCACTGACTTGCATTTCTGTCCCAAATGGATGCTCTGCAGGAATAATATCAGTTATACAGGAATTATACAAATGCATATCAGTAGATTGAGCATTGTAAATACTGTCATCTATGAAAGCAGTTTGTATACCAATTGAACAAATATAATCCAATTAATTGGCACAATAGACAAATTAATAAATAAATGACACAATTTGTATACATGTTTTAGTGTTAATCTGTGTATATAAAATGATGAACAATATTTGTATAATTCTTTTCCATCTTTTAATATATGGAATTTATTATAATATAGCCTATTACTTTTGATATTTGGTAAAGGACAGCCTTCTGGTATTATTGATACTGAAAGTTCTGCTTTTGTTTGTTTTTTTAACTTGATACTTGAAATTATATCAACATGCAGAATATACAGAAAATAAGAGAATTGTTATCCCAATGCATTCATATGAAATTATATTCCAGCAAAATTAATGGAAATTGCTCCTTAAAATCTTGGGGTAACAATATTATAACAGTTATTTACAGCATTGATTGACCTTTAAGATGTTTATTCCTGCTGCCCTGTCCAATAATCAACAGTAATCATACAACCAAGAGAGGACATTTATTGGAGAATTTTTGATTTCCAATGTGTTATTTCTGGATACAGAAATATTCCAGGTATTTCAGAAGATTTTCTTCCCAGTGTTGAAAATACAAAAATTCAGAGATATTAGCAGGAAGTAATTAAAATCAGAGATCTTATCAAGAGAGAAAAAGACAGACAGAGATTGTGTCTATGCCACAAAATTCCACTATTTGGTATTATGTAAATGAAATTATCTCTCTCTAAATAATATTGTTTGATAAAATGCTAGACATTTGAACTGCTTTGAACTGCTTTATCTGCTTTGATTCTTTACAATTCTAAAATTTCCAGGGAAAGAATACATGGGATATTTTTCTATATGCTTTGCATTATAAATGTAAATATTCTTTTCTTCATAATCTGAGAAAGAGACAGAGAGAGACTACTGTACAGAGAAGAGAAAGTGGAAACAGCATCATGAAAGGACAGTAGTGTCATTCCTAATCTAATTCCTATTAGATTAAAGCTAAAGAAATGCATTTTATAAAACTTTTGAAAAGAAGCACTTTGTGAAAAAGAAATGGCCACTTTAATATTTTGTTTTGTTTTTTCTTACAGTCCATTCTGGAAGTGGCAGTGGCATAAGCTACCAATATTTCTTTTATGCAAAATATTTTTAATCGTAAATTTCACATGCTTTGCTTTCAAAAATAACTGTAATTTGTTTTTAAAGCATGGTTGTTTGTATCTCAATAAAGCCTATGAAACAACCCTCTTTCAACTTGTTATTATTTAAAGATGTGGGTTTAGGCAATCACCTTTTAGGTAGTGGTCAAATAGCTATCTGCAGGAGAAAAAATCTGGCACTGGGGACACCCTTCTATCTGTCAGCCACTATGTGATGATAAAAAAAAAATCAGAATCAGAATTTCATTATTTTCAGGCACATAGAAGATATTCAGGTCATCTTTTTCTGCTTCTGGAAAGAATTGCTATGCTTTAAAAGCAGCTTACAAGGAACTAAAATATGTTAATCACTACTGGAATAAATTCATTGATAAATAGATGGATATAATGCATATAATAAAATGTATTGAAAATCTGCAGCAATATCCTATAATATTCTGTAAACCATCACAAGACAGCATAGAACAAATCAATGAAATATACTATATTTTAGTGAATATTATATGACATCTATTCTTCAGTTTGACCTGTATGTGTGTTTTGCATATGTATGCATATACTGTATATATTGTACTTTTTCAGTTTTCTGCTGATGTTAATAAGCAATCTCAACAGGAAAATGCAGGATCAGAAATATCACCCTATATAGCCCTTTGGAAACTCTAAGACTTTTGACTGTGTCCTCAAAGATGTAAGTGGCATTACTAGGAAGTCAGTCAGTCTCTCCTATACTCTATATAACACATTTTGTTCCATTCTTTTGGTTTTGCTTATTTTTATTTTGTTAAACTGCACTGCTCGATGAATAGAAAACCTAAGTACACATGAGACTCTGGGTTATCCATAAAGTCACTGAACCTACTCCCAAATAAGTATCAAAAGACTCCAAAGTTCCATGTACCTTAATCAAGTGACACCACTGAAAAAGGTGGGATAAAGTCTAGATCAGTTTTAGAATTGGCATTATGTAGCCTGCAGATTCCTTCCAGCTTTGCAATTTCATGACACAAATTCAGCTTCCAGTGCAACATTTTTGATAGTACTTTTTATTTTGATTATAAATTAATTAAATTTCTACATGACCCTTATCATCATTTCTCAACTTTCTCTTAACCCTTAGGTCTCAATATGTCCAAAGCATTTGTACAAGCCAAATAATGTGCAGAGTAAGAATAATGCATGTCACAAAATTGTCAGTTGATGATTTTTATAAGTGAATGGATGAGTGACAGATTTTGCTTCGAGCATTCAATCTCCTTAGTTGCCATTTTTTATAAATACAATATAGCTCTGGAAAAGGATATATTATCACAAATAGATTATGTCCGTATTTATTATTATTTTTTGTTTGTTAAAGCAGTTTGTATAGGCATGATTCAGAACAGCATTAAAAAAACCAATAGCATACTTTTATTTGGAAAAAAAATGCACAAAAAGCAATTTCAGAGTCCCAAGCAAACAGAATAATGAATACAGGAACAACATATGGTGTCTAGGAGCTTCCATCCTCTCCCCTTCCTTCTCCTAACAAGCACCTGAGACCATTTGACTGCAGCACCTCCCCCAACCCCACCCCTGATATTGATCGCACCGTGTCTTATGGCTGCCACAGAGGTGGGTTGTTCCTGGTTCAGCCCAGATCAGGCAAACTGGTAGTAGCGGCAGCAGGAGACTCCGTCCTGCTGCTTCTGCACATGCAGGAGCATGCTCAAACCGATAGTAAAAAATTGGCAACCCACCACTGGGCTGCCAGCATTGGCAGCTAGCCGATTGGCTGGCGGTAACTGACCTGGGCTGCCAAAAGCCTGAGATGAACAGTGTGGCATCGAATGCGCCATGCCGAAGCGTGTGGGATGGAGGGGCTGTGGCCCATTGGCCAGGGCGAACAGCTAGGGGCATGTCAACTGAGAAGAAAAGCTAGTGGTGAATGGTTGGAGGCAAAACCCTGTGGAGAAGCAGGCACGGCCAAGAGTAGGAGCCAAAAAGTCCCATTCCACATCTGGTGCATTGCCTGGGAAATCCAGGTATTTTTGAAAGACAAACAATATTGGAGTATTCCAAATTTCTCTTATTGTTGCTATTCCCTGCTGACCCTGTACAGACCTTACCATTGAGAATTCATCATATATATTTATTGCTTCAGCCACTGCAAATTGGAACACAATTTGAGGGGGGGGTAATTAGAAAACAAAAGTATAACTTTTTAGAGGATTCTATGTTTTGTATCAGAATAAAACTTGCTGTAGAGGCAGGGTGGGACGTCACAAGAACACGACATGCAATATTGGGGCTCCAGGATTGCTGTCGATATCTCTGTTCCTGGACAGTCCTTTTGGACCTAAACTGTTCTGAAGGAACAATGATAGAGAAGAGCATGTCCTGCTGATCTCAGGGACATCACAAAGTTCCTGATTGATCCAGGAGAAAGCTCTTTTTTGCCAGCTACAAGAGAAGCAGCCAAAATGGCTGCAGAAGGTTGAGACAAGCCCCTGAAACAGAAACAGTACAGAAGAGACAGTTTGTCAAAATGGTGAGAAACGTTTTTAGTATTAGAGAAGGGAAAACCCAAAAGACTTGGAGTTTAAAATAAAATTGAAGACAGAAGAAAATAAACGGTGAATTAACCCTGGTTTAAAACTATTGTGTTATCTTTTCTATTTTAACTTTGTTTGTTTTCTATGAATGGACTTTTTACAAATGCCTCTTACTTTTAAACAGGACTGGTCTCTTTTTTTCCTTCCTCCTCGATACTTTTTCCATTTTTTGTATTCATGGATTAAAAGTTTCTCTCGTAAGGCTTGGTCAAAGCGTAATTTTAAACATTTTTCTTCTTCTTCCGGAGCTTGGAGTCTACAGAGAGAAATAAAATAATAGAATGACTTAGAATAGGATTAAAAAAAACTCTTTATTATTGGATATATTGAAGATGATATAATGAATCATTATAATATTAATGGTTATATATTTAGAATACCTTGTCTAAAATGGAGAGACAATAATGATAATTAAACAAAGGAATCAAAATAACAATGTATACAAAGATATATTCATTGACAATATGTGAATTTTGATAAAATTCAAGTGTTGATTATGGAAAGGACGCAGAAAGACCTTGTAACCAATTGACACACTATATGTAGTTGAAGAGGCTTTTATGTTATATGTGTTGTATGTTTGTGTGTGTTTGAAAATAAAAAAAATATTTAAAAAAGAATAAAACTTGCTGAATTCAGTAACTTTTATTCTTAAGGCAAGTATGTTCTGGAGATTGAGTACCAGGTTTGTTCACAGTATCTTCTTATATCTCCTGAAAAACTTACATGTTGGATTTCTACTAAATTTCAGTGAGAATTCAGGCAGAATAAAAGGTACATAGAATTGTACAACAGAAACACTGTTTCTGTGCACTGTATTTTGTATGCCCTGCTGTTCTGCAAAAGAATAATATTTCTAAAGTTATCTTGTTATGATTTTTATTCAAGGTCTACTGAAGGCTTTGAATAGCTCTCAGAAGCCTCCTATTAAATTTTATGGGATTATCAAAGGCCTTCTTTTTAAAAAATGGCTTAATAAAGTTTAACACTACAATTATGGAGGATAGTGAAATAAAGCAGAAAAAAGTCCCAAGGAAGGATATGCTCATAAAAAACATTGATTGACAGTGCTAGTTACAATAAAAATTTGGTTGTATCTAGGCTGCTATTTCATCTCAGGTCAGTGATGTTGGATGGAGAGAGCACTTGAAGAAGATTTAAGACATGGCAGGTCTGTGCTTTTTAACTAGCACTATTAATCAATTTCTCTTAACTTGGTTCTAGACAAACAGCTGTAATGGGCTGGCTGCTAAAGCAAGGTCATGGCATATACTTGAAAGTAAATAAGGAAGACTGTAATTGGGGAGGTCTGTTTGGCAAGAACAAAGAATGCTTATCAACAGGAAATATTGGTAAGAGGTATGGTAAGAGTGGGCAATCGGAGTTTTAGAATTAATTTTCACAATGCATCTTGGAGAATGTCTTTTTAGGAACCTGGGTAAGACAAAGTAGGCTGAGGCTTAAATTAATTTTTAGCTTCCCAGAGTTATCCTGTGGAAAAATTGGTGGTCAATAAATAAATTTATTAAATTAAGGACAACTCTGGACAGCTAGAATCCTGGCAAATTAGAGGTGCCATTTCTTCATAAATTATTTGGTAAAATATTAGTTCTTATCCCAGCTATGGATGGATTCACACTTCTGTTGCAGGAATAGATTTGACAGTGATGGTTAATCTTTTTGGCACTAAGTGCTGAAACTGGAGCATGTGCCCACTGGAACACCAGAACCCGGAAGAGAGCAACTGGTTGGTGCACAGGTGCATGGGAGCCAGCTGCACTTTTGGATTTTGTCACACACATGCATGCCGGACAGATGCTCTCTTCTGTGTGCCAGCGCGCATGCATGCGATGGAACTCAGAAGAGCAGTTGGCAATGGCGCGCATGCTCACAGAGAGGGCTCTGTGTGCTACCTCTGGCACGCATGCTGTAGGTTCGCCATAACAGGTCTATGACTTTGTGGTCCTCCTGAATGCACAGCTAATGTTTAATCAAGCTAAGGAAAACTTTGCCCAACCTTGGGTCATGTAATTCATGCATGTAGAAGAGAAAAAAAATTAGCACCTAACATAGATATACTAGGAAAACTACACCATACAAAAAGAATCAATCTACATTTGTTCAGAAGCTAAAGTTAAAAAGCAGCAAGATTGTTTCGCATATCCAATGGGTTCAATTAATTACAAGAGGAGCCCTAGGGAATGTGCTATTTAGGAAAACCCAGTAAATCTTTTTTGGAAATAATGTCTCAAAAGCAGCTTTTTTTGTACATGTTTCTATTGTTTTACTCAATGGAAAATTTCAGTCAGTTTTTATTTCAGAATTAAGGAGGATATACTGCTTATTGGTCAGTAGTACTAACACTAAATAAAATAGATCCCCTAATAGGAAATCATAAGATGATGATGGTGATGATGGAGGAGGAGGAGGAGGAGGAGGAGGAGGAGGAGGAGGAGGAGGAGGAGGAGGAGGAGGAGGAGAAGAAGAAGAAGAAGAAGAAGAAGAAGAAAGAAAGAAAGAAAGAAAGAAAGAAAGAAAGAAAGAAAGAAAGAAAGAAAGAAAATCCTGATGTTATCTTGGGAAATGCAAAGTTGGTTGGCTTATACAGCACTATAACACTGTAATTCCACCCTTCTTCCAAAGATTTGTCCTAGAAAAGATTGTGTGGTATGTGGAGGGTATGTTTCTAGCTCCAAGAGGCATTTTCATCTGAGGCATCAGCAATAACTGCAGGTGCAGAATGGCAGTACAAATAAGCAGTACCCTGCTACCTTCTGCATATTATCCACTTATCCAATTTGTAAGGGGGAAAAAATCACATTCAGTACTAAAAAATAATGATTTTTAAAGCTTTGAGAAATGGGGCATTGGTGCCTACCTGATAGACTTCTTCTAATAAGGTGGAGATAGCATCCACGAATGGGTTAACACAGTCCATGCTCTGATTGGATTGAGTCTGATTATTAATTAGTTATTGCCCTATATAACCCGCCTTGTGAGTGTCCCCACCCAGCTTTCGGCGAAGGAAATAAGACACTCAATGAGTTATCCAAACCATATTTTACTCAGAACTCAACCTTTATAAATCAGTGACCTACAAACATCCATAGCAGGCAAATTGCCCTTTGGAGGAAAAGTAACCGTAGAGATGGGACAGTCTCCCAATATGGGTGGGCCAGATGCCATCTCCACCATATTAGAAGAGGTGTATCAGGTAGGTACCAATGCCGTTTCTCAATAAGGGTGGAGATAGCATCCATGAATGGGACATACCCAAGCCTGGCTGTTTTCAAGGGTGGGCTCCAGACTGTTCCGAGTGTAGTCCATCAGACCCAACAGCCTGCAAGACTCTGCAACCAAATGCAGCATCAGCCAATGCAAACTTATCTAACTTGTAATTTCTAATAAAGGGAGAGGAAGAAGCCCAAGCCGCAGCCTTGAAAATCTCATCCAGGGATGCTTGTGTGGCCCATGCCATGGTGATGGCTGGACTCCTTGTGGAGTGGATGGTGATGCCCTCTGATACCGACTCTTGACGAGAATCATACGCTGCTGCAATGCATTTACATACCCACCTACCTATGGTGGCCACCAAGACCTTCTTACCCAAGGAGGACGTTTTGAAAAAAACAAATACGTCTTTGTCTGGCGTATATCTGCCGATGTAAATTTTTTTTATAAATATTTTTTTATTTTTGAAAAACACAAACAGACAAAACACACCCAAAAAGACAAAACCATCTTCCATTACAAGTTGTAGAAAGTGTGTCGATTGGTTACAAAAACTTTTGTGCATCCCTTCCACAGTCATCACCTACAATTCATATCAAATCATATATTTTAAATCATTACTATCATCATACCTCAACCTTCATATGACTATAATTGTTTTTATGTCCTTTTATATAAAATATTCCAGATTTAAAGTAAAACCACATAATGGCATTCCATTAGCTCTTCCTAATATCATCCAGTAACATTACATCTTTATAACATGTTCTAAATAAAAATTGATTATATATATATATATATGTTGTATAGCCAAAGGTAGTCCTCGCTCTTACAAATGACAGCTCGGTAGCAGCCAGGTGCGTCTTAGCCAATCAGACGCGCCTGTCAGTTGCCGAGCTGTCAGGCGCGAGTCTGCAGGAATATAAAAGCCTTCCCGAATTCAGGCCAGCCTAGCCCATCATCAAGGGTAGAAAACCCTGATGTGTCAGCCACTGTTCCTCAATCCGAGTTCGCAACCCCCCCCCCCAGTTAGTTCAGGTCAATATAGACCTAACCCTCCCAATGCACAGGCCACCTACCGGCCTAATCACAATCCAGCAACATCCGTGGCTGCGCCCCTTCGCCCAGCTTACCATTTAGCTGCAGTCTTCCACTCAGGGATTCAGGGCCGTCAGACGTCACCTGGAGCTCCACTCCCCGAAGGGAGGAGCTCAGACAGGGACATCCGTATGAAGATCCACCTGCAATCCAATTGCGGCGGTTGGGGCATGTCCGCCATTCTCCTGTGTACTTAGAAGACTATGCATGCGCAAACATCACGCATGCGCACAGCTGGGGGGGAAGAAGTGTTGTATAGCCAAAGGTAGTCCTCGCTCTTACGAATGACAGCTCGGTAGCAGCCAGGCGCGTCTTAGCCAATCAGACGCGCCTGTCAGTTGCCGAGCTGTCAGGCGCAAGTCTGCAGGAATATAAAAGGCAGACTCTGTCCAACCGCCACCCGATCTACCCCAGAGCAGCCGAACATACCGGTCTACTCGGAACTGTTTCGCTGCCTCTTCTTTACAGACTACCCGGTCTACTTCTTGTTACAATTATCTCTACCGCGCGTCCAGCCCGGTCTACTAGCGTTACTTTGTTACAAGTTACTGTTACATTAAATTGGTTACAGTGTTACCGAGCCTCTGTCTTCATTCTCACGTTCTAATTATATATATATATATATATACATACATACATACATACATACATACATACATACATACATACATACATACATACATACATATATTTATATATATATACATATATACATATATATATACATATATATATACATATATATATACATATATATATATATATATATATATATATATATATATATATATATATATATATATATATAAATTAAATATATATATTTAAATATATATATTTAATAACAGAGTTTCTAAACCTCCTTTCGTAGTCACCGTTTGCAATTTGTATCAAATTTCCTCTTATCAAACCAATATACATATGTATGTATGTATGTGTGTATATATACATAGACACACACACACACACATTATTATAATTATCAATCAATTATTTAACTGTATCCATTATCACTTCATTTTATACATAATGCTTTAAATTCAACTAAATTTGACTTAATTTTTTATTTTATTTTTTTATTGAAAATTTAAAAAACTTATACAAATATTTACCTCCCCTCCCCCACCCTCCCCACCCGAACCCATTTCCCCCCTAACCTCCCCCCCCTGACTTCCCTGTATTTTCCCAGAGCAAATACAGGGTATAAATCTTTAACAATCATATTATAAAGTAAACTAAAAAAACTTTAGCATCATCCTCACTTGTACTTTAACTCCTCTTTTGTTAGGCTAACTCTAAACAAATTATGTCATTACTTGCTTCTTCAATCATAGGCTATCTGGAGTTTCTTAGTCCCATATTTATTTTGAATATAATCAATCCATCTTCTCCACTCCAGTTTATATTTCTCCTCTGAGTGATCCTTGAGATATGCTGATATTTTATCCATCTCTGCTAAGTTTGCTACTTTTAATGTCCATTCTTGAATAGTAGGCAAATCTTCCTTCTGCCAGTATTACGCCACCAACAGTCTTGCTGCCATTGTTAGGTTCAAAATCAATTTAGTCTCTATAACAGTACAATCAGTAGTTATACCTAACAAGAATAACTGAGGGGTAAACTTTATCCTCTTTTTAAAAATATTTTGCATAATCCACCATATTTTTATCCAAAATGCTTTAACCTTTTTGCAAGTCCACCATATATGGTAATATGTAGCATCAACACAATCATATCTTCAGCATTTAGGTTGTAAATTCGGATACATGCAAGCCAATTTTTTAGGATCTAAGTGCCATCTATAAAACATCTTGTAGAAGTTCTCTCTCAGGTTTTGGGCTTGTGTGAATTTTACATTTCTTACCCATATCTTTTCCCATGTACCCAGCATTATTGGTTCTTCAAAATTTTGTGCCCACTTTATCATACAGTCTTTAACTAATTCTGTTTCAGAATCCATTTCTATTAATACATTATATAACCTTTTTATATGCATTTGACTTTGATCCTAATTTGTTTTAATAGATTGTCCTCATCTTGCGTAATACCAATTTTCTGATCTTTTTTCCATCTGGCCTGTAACTGTCGATACTGAAACCATGTTTGGATTACCTTTTCCTCTTTTAGTACATTCAAGGGTTTTAGCTGTAATACACCTCTTTCTATAGTAAGAAGCTGTCTATATGTGGTTACATCCTGTTTTTGTGCTATTCTTATGTTCTCTATTGCATGTCTGGGAATTGCCCACATAGGTATCTTATCATTTAATTTATGTTGGTATTTTTTCCAGACACGCAATAAAGCATTCCTTAATATATGACTTTTTAAAGTCTTATCCACCTTCTTGTCGTATATCAAATAAGCATGCCAACCGTATATCAAATCATGCCCCTCGATATTCAGTAATCTATCCTCTGTTGAATTAATCCAATCACTAATTAGTGATAAAACTACTGCTTCATAGAATAGTTTTAAATTTGGTATTTTCAAGCCTCCTCTCTCATGTACATCTTGCATTGTTTTAAGTTTTATTCTCAGTTTTTTTCCTGCCCAAACGAATTTGTTAATACCCTTCTGCCATTCAAGCAAGTTTGCATCTTTTTAAAGTATTGGTATCATTTGAAAAAGAAATAAAAACTTAGGCAAGACATTCATTTTCACTGCTGCTATCCTTCCCAAAAAAGACAATTGTAGTTTTTCCCAATTTTTCATTTCTACCTGTATTCTATGCCATAATGGTTCATAACTATACTTATATAGTTTGAAGTTGTAACATAAACTCCTAAATATTTAATTTTTTTAACTATCTCACATCCTGTTATTCTTTCTAATTCTTCCCTTTGATTAGTGTTCATATTTTTAACTAACATCTTTGTTTTCCCTAGATTTATTTTAAACCCAGATACTTGGCCATATTGATTAATTATATTTATTAAGATTTTAGTAGATTTCCCTGGTTGGGTTAAAGTTATAATCAAGTTGTCCGCAAATGCTCGTAATCTATATTCGTGATGCCTAATCTTAATTCCCTGTAAATCATCTGACCCCCATTTTTTATTCAGCAATAACTCCAGGGTTATAATAAACAATAATGGCGATAGGGGGCAACCCTGTCTTGTACCTTTCTCGATTTTAAAAGATTCTGTTAGACTTCCATTGACTATAATTTGTGCTGTTTGTTCCTGATATATTGCATTGATTGATTGTAGAAAACATTTGCATCTTTTGCATTGTTTTCATTAAAAATTGCCAATTCACTTGATCAAATGCTTTCTCTGCGTCTAGAAATATAAGTGCTGCGGGGACTTGGTTATTCTTTCCCAAATACTCCAATATATTAACAATTTGTCTTACATTACTTCTCATTTGTCTCCCTTGTATAAAACCAGTTTGATCATTGTGAATCAGTTGCTGAGTAACCAGGGGTGGGTTTCTCGCCCCGTTCCAACCGGTTCGGTTGGAACGAGGCCGGCGGCGTCCTCGTGCACGCACGCGGCGTCCTCGTGCACGCACGCGGCGTCCTCGCGCACGCACACGGCGCATGCGTACTAGCGTCCGCGCGATGCTCCAGCTGCTCCTGGAGGATCGCGCAGGCGCTGTATGCGTTCTGTGCATGCGTAGAAGCGCAGAATTCGTAAAAACCGGGTAAGGAGCAGGCGCGGGTGTGCGGGGGCGCGCGGGGGGGGGGGGGGCTTCGCCGTTCCCGGAAGTTACTTACTTCCGGGTTCGGCGACCAACCGGATCGCAGGGACAGGTGCGAACCGGTCGAAACCCACCCCTGTGAGTAACCAACATCAACCTATTCGCTAGTATTTTGGCAAAAATTTTATAATCTGTATTGAGTAATGATATAGGCCTATAATTTTTTGGCTGACTAAGATCTTGATCTTCTTTGGGTATCAAGGATATAAAAACTGTTCTCCGAGATGGAAGTACCTTTCCTTCCATTTGGATTCTGTTAAATAATTTCTTAAGAGGTTCTACCATTTCTAATTGTAAATTTTTATAGTAAACCGCTGTCAAGCCATCTGTGCCCGGTGCATTCCCAGCCTTTAACTGTTTAATTACCTGGAAGATTTCCCCCGAAGTTATTGGTTGATTCAATCTCTCCCTTTGCTCATCCTTAACTATAGGTATTTTTTCTTTGTCCAAGTATCTATCTATATCTAAGCCTTGTATTTTATCACCCATGTACAATCCTGTAAAAAATTCAAGGAAGGCCTTTTGGATCATATCCTGTTGATAAACTTCTTTACCTTTATATTTTTTGTATATTATATTTTTGTTTCTTCTTGGTCATATATGCTAACCATCTACCTGGTTTATTTGCATTGCAAAAAGTATTATGTTTAGCATATAACAAATTAGTAGCCACCTGATCTGACATCAGCATATTAAATTGCGCTCATAATAGGGTAATTGCCTCTTTTATCTTCTTCTCTCCTGGGTTTGATATTAACTCCTGTTCTTTCTTCTTAATCTCTTCCTCTAGTTCCTTTCTTTTTTCCCTCTGTCTACGTCTATGTAACTTATTTAAATTTATTAGGACTCCTCTCATATACGCTTTGCTTGCATCCCAAACCATTTCCATAGATGTACCCTTGTTCATATTAAAAACAAAATATTCTCTCAACAATTTTTTACATTCATTGACATTTTTCTCATATCTAAATAAATTTTCATTTAACCTCCAACACCTTCTAGATTCCTTCCCATATTCCAATTCCATCCAAACCGGTTAAGGCTCTGGAACATATCTTCGTCTTCTTTACCTTAGAAAGCAAATCATTTGTAGTTAGTATAAAGTCAATCCTAGAAAAAGATTGATGTCTATCAGAAAAGAATGTAAAGCCCTGTTCTTTAGCATTTCTTTCTCACCAGATATCTCTTAGCTCCAAATCATCCATCATATCGAAGAAAGACAGGTAATTTCACACATGTTTGGATATTTTGCAAAAGACCCTTGTCTTTCTTGGTATCCAAAACTCCATTCCAGTCACCCATTAATATGCAGGATTTACAGTTCCATTGTATTAACTTGGTATGGAGCATCTTGTAGAATTTGTCTTCTTGTTGATTGGGGGCGTATACTCCCATTAAGAGTAGCTTTTCCCCTTCTAATAATAGTTCTATTGCAATATATCTTCCTTGAGAGTCTGCTTCAATTAGTTCAGCTTTCATATCCTTTCTTAGGTATATAACTATACCATTTTTCTTCTCTGAGACGGAGGCTACAAAATGTTGTCCAAGTCTTGCATTCATCAAATATTTCTGGTCATTTGTTCTAATATGTGTTTCTTGCAGGCAAATTATATCATTCTTGAACTGTTTCAAATAATGGTTTATTATTTTCCTTTTCTGTGGTGAATTTAAGCCATTGACATTCCAAGTTAAGAATTTAATTATCATCTTTAGCTCCCTGAAGCTTTTAAAGAGCCATCTGGAAATCCTGTAGTTTCTTTTTTCGCCTGGCTCTTCCTACCGCTTCTGAGCTAGTATCTGTGGCTTCTTGAGCTGTTGTCTGAGCTTGTTGCTGAGCTTGTTGCTTCTTTAGTTCTTGTTCCATATGTCTGGTAACCACTCGGGTTTGTCTTTGCTCCTTGGATCCTTCTAATTCCGCCAGAGGGGTCCAAACTTGGGCCATCTCCAATGATCCTTGAGTATCTTGCTGTCTGGTCTGTCCTTCTTGCTCCCTTTCTCTGGATTCTGGAGGCGGGGAGGTGTCCAGCCTTTACTACATTGCTGTAAAAATCTCTGGCCTTCCAAACTGAGTTGAGACGATATCTTTGTCCCAGGTAGTTGACCACTAATCCAGCTGGAGCTTCCCATCTGAACTGTAACTGACAGTTTTTGAGTTCATCTACTAGGAATGCATAGTCTTTTCTAGATCTCAGCATTTTAGGTGAGATTTCCTTCAAAACTATCACCTCCTGGCCCGCAATCTGCAACTTGGTTTTATAAGACTCTTGTAATATCAAATTCCTCATGTCCCTTGTGGCACAATACACTACAATGTCTCTTGGGAGTTGTTTCTGTCAGGCAATCCATAAATTAACACAATATATCTTGTCTATTTGCCAGTCAAAGTCCCCTCTTGATCGGCCCAACAATTGATCAAAGGCTTCTGAAAGAATCTCCTTCAGGTTTTCTTGATTTTTCTCTTTAAGGCCCCTTATTCTCAGAGCAAATTCCATCTGTCTGTACTGCAGCATTGTGATTTCATTTTCTGCATCATAAACCTTGCCTTGGACCATGTCCATTTTAGTTACCAAATTAATATTGGACTCATTAACTTCTTCCACTTTTTCTTCCAAAACAGATACATAGCCAGATAAGCATTTAAAAGCTTCTAAAATATCTTCTCTAATTTCTTGGTTGTGAGTCTGAACTAACCCCCTAACCACTTCCGAGATCTCCTTAAAAGCAGCAGAAACCTTCTCCTGTATTTTAAGTTCTAACGTGGCTGCATGGTCTTTTAAAGCATCATTTAAAACTCTTTGTAGTACTTCTTGATTTAAAGGTTCTCCAGCAGGAGGAGGAGGGGGGTAGCAATGACTGTAATTTACTTGTCAGGGCGGGGAAACTCCCAGCACTTTTGGAAGCCCTAGTTGTTTTGGTTTGCTTTGAAGCCATTTCCTCAGTTAAGCTTATCTTCCACCAAATTAATAAGTCCAGACAAACTGCTTGTTCCAATTATTACTCTGTAGCTTGCTAATAAATCACTGCTGTTTTAAATGATTTTAAGCTCTGTGGTAGTTTGTAACATTACAGAACAACCCCGCCTTCAGGACTCTTCGGCGCCATTTTATCTTCTGTCTCATTAGTTTTAGTAGAAGGAATTTTTAGAAAAATGGAGTTAAAGTTTGTTTATACATACAGTTGTAAGTTCTCCGGTATTGCTCTGCCTGTTTTAGATTCAGGTGTAAATCAAACATTGAGCAGGGGTGAACACGTGCCTTGGTTTCTGCAGAAAAGCAGAATGAATCCCGGGCGCAGAGTTCGCTGAGTTGCAGGGGGGCTCACACCTTCCACACCCCAGAATTATCTCCTTGGGGGGTTAATGGAGCTCTTCCCAAGCTCAGCTACTGTCCCCCTTCTTCTTTGCCGGAAGAAGAGGTAATCAATCTGTCAGACAACTGATGAATGCTGTCCAGACAGCGTAATGCGATCTTGGGACTGGAGCTGCTAAAGAAAAGAAGCTTCTTCAGGCGACATGGGCACCAGAAGCCCTGACTTAATTTTTTATTATAAGCTTTCATTCAGCAGCAGATGTGGAAATTGACCTAACCAGGAATAGATTCCGAGGAGGCAGCGACAAAGTCAAGAATCCCCCTCCCACCCACCCCAAAGGAGCTCTGAGGGGAGGAAAGTAATGGTCTGCAAACAAGCCCCGGTTTACTGCTTGTTTCCAATGCAGGAAGGAGGGGCACCGAGCGGCAAGCTGCTATGCAAAACTTGGCCTGAAGCCCGCCACTGCTGGAGAGAAGAAGCCAGACCACCTGCCAGGAAAACGCAAAGAAACCGCCTTGAAAGGGGTGGAAACTGTTGAGGATTTCCCTCCCACTCAGGAGGGAGAAGAGTCCTGCTTTCTTTCCGGAGAAAGTGAAACTGACTCTGGTGACAACTATTTGGTAAGTCCCCGATCAGACCCCATGACCATTCCAGTAGAACCTAAAGTGCCCTCTATTGGAGCCCAAGGGAAAATGCTTGCCCTCTTAGACTCTGGATGCACCCGTTGCGTAAATAGCCCGGAAGTGGTGGAGAAAATGGGTTTAAGACTGAAGACTATGAAAGTGCCCATTGCCTTTTGCCAATTAGATGGCTCAGAAGCTGGGGGTGTCCCTGCCCATTTTGTAACTGAACCAATAAAAATGTGGATGGGGGATCACCAAGAAACCTTGAGTTTCATCGTGGCACCTGAGATGGATTGGCTCCTCATACTAGGATTACCATGGCTACAGAAATAGAACCATTACGTGAACTGGAGGAAAGGGTGATTACGCATTCTGCTAAACCCCCTGAGGGGAAGGGGAGTACTGTTGCAGCCTCAGATAGGCAGCTCCCTTCAGAAAACACCTTACTGTCGGATATTGTGACAGAGGCTGCCCTCCCCAGGTAAGTATGGTGCTGAGAGCGGCCTCCTGAGAGTGTTGGGAGACAACCCTTTCTCGAGCCCCTCCTGGAGGAATTACAGGACCTGAGGGTCAGAGGACTCACATGGAACAATGTGTTTGGGCAGGCACCAAGTGCAGAAGATTTTCCAGGTTGCATTGTAAATGCAAACCGTTGAGGCCTGGATGGTATCTATGGCTCTGGCTGAAAGGTCACCCCCACCAAGAGTGAGCCGTTCAATTGCCAGGCAGTCAGCTGCCTGTTCACATGGGCCTTGGCCGTAATGTTATCTGTGAGGATCAGCACGTGCTGACCCTCGTCAAAGCACTGGAAACTCAATAACATCAACCTGATAGCCCTTAGTTCCAACCAGTTATTGCTCATCTCCGCCTTCTCCTGGGACCACTGACCCTGTGCTACCTCTGACCCAATGTGTGCTCCCCAGCCATATAGACTAGTGTCCGTGGTGATGATAACCCTATTGAATACTCTGAAATGGCACCCTCTCTCTATGGCCAGGGACTCCCATTAGCGGAGAGAATTACGGACTTCCCTGGGCAGGGACACCCTAGCCAGTGAGGTACTGATCCTTTTCCTTTGGAATGGGAGTAGGAACCACTGTAGGTCCCTTGTGTGGAGTCAAGCCCAGGGTACAATGGCGATGACTTGAGACTATTTTCCCTAGCAGTTTTGATAAGTTGGTGAGGGAAGTAGAGGATCCTGGTGGCAGGCGTGAATTGGCTCTTGGCCTCATTAATGGCAAAACCATGGGCCTGAAATATGTGCAATGTAGTGGCGAGGTCTGCTCTGGCTGCCTCCTGGGAGCTCGACTGTACCAAGATGTCATCCAGGTAAAGTTGGACCCTGATAGGCATGGTACGTAAATAGGCTGCAAGGGCGGCCAAAACTGTAGTGAAAACACAGGGCGCAGAAGGACCAAAAAGCAAAGCTATCTATTGATAATGGCAAGAATTATAACAAAAACAAAGAAACTGATAGTGCTCCTGCAAAATGGGAACGTGCAGGTATGCCTCTGTAAGGTCAATTGAGGTAAGCATATATCCCTCACATACCCCCTCCAGAATAGTGCTTAACGAGTGCTTCTTAAAATGTCTCTATCTAACATAACTATTTAACCTTTTAAAATCAAGAATGGCTCCCCACCCCTGAGACTTTAGGGATGACAAATAAAACTTAATAGAAACCCTGGCCAATCTAGGCAGCCGGAACCTCCTGGATGGCCTTGATATCTAGGAGATGCTGGATGGCCAACTGCATCAGGTGGCACCTCTGTGGGTTGCCAGAAATGGGGCATCGAACAAAGAACTTAGGAGGGGCGGAAATGAACTCCTCAGTCAGACTGAACCTGCCCATGTCTCTGACCCAGAAATCAGATGTTGTGGCCTCCCACTAGTCTGCGAAAAACTGCAACCTCCCGCCAATGGGGAACCCATCCTGAGCCAGGTCAGGACTTGCGGTAGTTTTGATTACTGCCCCTTCAAAAGGGTCATTTAGACTGGTTCCCCCTCTGTTGTCTGTATTGTTGTTGTCTCGGGTGTTGGTCATAGCCACCCTGTGGACGGAAGCCCAAGGAGAAGTAATCTGAATATCTAAAAGACCCCCGATACTCCTGAGCCCGAAAGGGCTGTCACCTAGTGTAGGGGGAGGGACAAGGAAACCCCTTCTTAGGGTTCGAGGGAAGGACCTTACACTTATCCTTGCCCTCAATCAAGTGGAGTAAGTGCATCTCCAAAAAGCCCCCGCCCCTTTGAACAGCTCCAAAGCTGGCTTCCATTTATGCTTCATATCAGTCTGCCACTGCCGCAACCATAGGAGCCTGACGGAAGCCACTGCAGATGGCATGGCCTTAGAGGAAAACCTGATGGCTCTCAGGATGGCATCCAAGGTAAATTGAACCGCGGCGACAATTTTATTCAAGTCCTGATGCGCTCTAGAGTCTCCTGCAGGAATTTGCTCTTGAAGCTGCTAAAGCCAAAAGAGGCTAGATCTTGAAAAGAATGAAACTGCAGATGAGGCTCGCACTGCTCAGCGGCCACCTGGTGACCATGCTGAAGGACCTAGTAAGTCTGTTGATCCTCAGACTTAAGGATATCCTCCTGAGAGCCCGGGATCACTGTGGTGGTGTGTAGAGCCGCAATGGGGGGATCGACAGTCAGCCACAGAAGGGTCTTGTCGAGTTGCTTGGTGACATTGTAGAACCACCTATTGTTAACAGAGGGCGCCGGGTCAGATGTTGGGGATGACCACTGTCTCTGTACAGTGTCTACGAAGAACTGAGGGGCCGGGATAATGTCAGCCTCCAACTTGAGCTCCTTAAACCTGGTAGTGGGCTGTGGCGAGATGCTGGTGGCTTCTGCCTGACTGCCTAGGTCAGAGGCCACCTTAGCCTTACCCAGGAGAGGTTTAAACAGAGTGGGGGGAAACAGGCCAGTGCATGTGGGCTTGTCTGTGGCTGCTCCTTCCTCCTGTGAGAGATTCGTGTCCCTAATTTCCCCCTCTCCAAGGCTGGTGAAAGGCTCGACGGGATAATGATTCACCCCCTCCTGTAACAATCTAGGGGCGGCACGGGGGACACCCGCTGATGGGGCTGAAGCCCGGCTGTGATCCCCTGTCAGATTGCCTCAGTAATGAAATCTTGAAACCCGAAGGCTGCGGATGGCATCATGGCCATGGGGGGGAAGCTTGGCATGGCAGGCAATTGGCCCTCCGGCTGAAGACCAGCTGAGGTTGGGGTAAAGGTGGCCTCCGGTACCCTACCCAGTGGCATGGGGCAGAGTCACCCCAGTGCCCTGCCATATAAATGGGTAGCATTGGACTGATGGGGCCCTGGATAACCTCCAGCTGCAGCAGGGTCAATGAGAAGAGGAGAGGCTCTTGCTGCCAGCCTTCCCTCCTGAGGCAGCTGCGGTGGTGATTGTCACGATGTTTTTTTGTTTTGCCAGCTGTGCTTATATTCTAAGAAATAGGGTAGGCTCACTCTTCTCTGTGAGCCTACTACTCATGTCCCTTTTGTTCTTTGTCTTTGTCTTTCTTTTTTCTGTTTTGCCTGCCATGAGGAGGTAGGCTAGGAACTTTACCAGAATGTAGTTATTAGCCAGTAAGTTTGTTTGTTATTTATTTTACAATAAAAATGTGTTTTCTTAGAAGCTACCTCGGGTTTATTTTACTTAATCATAGAGTATACTCCAAGGAAAAACCACGATCCACCCCTCATCAAACACAGGGCTGAATTTACAACCCTCACATGGTAGCAGACGATGGTTGTAGGAGATTATGGTTTTTTCCTTGCTTGTTACTTTAATGATAAGTGTTTGGGATAGTTAGATAGATGATTACTTTAGCGACTGAGGAAAGCTGATGTAAATCACTCCTAAGAATGCCTAAGAAGAAAATAACAAGAAAGCATTCTGCAACAACTTTAAATGTCTCTGATGAGGAAATTAAAAGTATTTTACAAAGGCTCCAAGAAGGAGAAGACTGCAAAGGCTGCTATTAAAGGTAATGTGCTTCGACCGAGGTCAGTAACTCCCCCTTATAAGTGTGCACGCTCTCAAACAGTTTTTCAAGAGCCTTTAGATTTTGAACCACGTGGTGGAAGACCAAAGTTTTCACAGGAGCTTTTTCACTCCTACACAGAGAGAGAAACTAATCATTCTCCTCAGAACTCTAAGCAAACTATAAAAGGCTATCATGATCAAATAGAAATTTTTGAAAGTGAGCTGTTCCAGGCCAAAATGGCCTTATCTACACTTGAGTTAAATAAGATGGAATCTCCTGTGGTTCAAACCTCTGAAAACGCATTTTTGGCTTCTTGTCCACAGCCTAAGACACTACCCCTGGTGGGTATTGTGTCAGGCCAATCAGAACAGAAAGTTTTTCTTCTCAATTTATACAAGCCACGCAGGCAGAAAGTTTAACTGAGAAGCCTAAAGCTGAAACTGCAGCATCTACTGGCAAAGGTAATTTACTACAGAAACCTAACCTGCATTTTGAATTCCTAAACCAATTACAGATATTGCAACAAACATTATCAAACCTGTCCTTAACTCACTCAGCAATGCAACAAGTGCCTCCACAGGCCCAATCTTCAGCACCCCCTGGTAGTGCTAGTGTCTTTTAAATTGGGCACAACAATACTTAATGCAGCAAGGGCAAATGGCTGCATCTTCAGCAGGCCATGTTAATATTGCAACTCAAACACCAGCCGTAGCTGTAATACAGCAACCACAGGTTCAACAACAAGTATTGTTACCTACACAGCTAGCATTCCAAATACACATTCCTCAACAGGCATCTTCTGTTGCTCCATTGACTGGTGAGTCAAAATTAAAAATGTCAGGACAGAATTATAAGGCCTGGGTCAGTGAGGTTGCACTTTTGCTTCGCCGAGAAGGTACCCATTGTATGGTGTTTAATCCTCCTGCCCAGCCATGGACTCCTGCAATAAGAGACTTAGAGACTAAGGCTTGCACAACATTATTGATGTCCATGGATACTGAATTGCAAGTTATTTTTCCCCTGATGCAATAGCCCAACAAATTTGGGTCCAATTGGAGAATTGCTACAGGCCCGTCTCAATTGAATCTTCATGTTTGCTCATGTCTGAATTCCATGTTTCGAGATTGAGACCTGGTGAACAAATTGGAGGACATTTAACCAAACTGAAAGGAATGAGAAAAGAATTGAGAGAAAATGGCTTTTGCATTGATGATATGCAAATGATCAGCATTATCATTAACTCATTGAATTATGAATGGAAAGATGTCATTGCAAAGATCAATCAAGTTCCTATTGCACAGTGGACAATGTTTGCAGATTTTTAATTGAAGAAGCACTCATATTAGCCACGCCACATTTGCGAAGACCACCCGCATCAAGAGCTCCAGTGAGGCATGCTTTCCGAGGAAGAGCCTACGTTCCAAGGATGCCAAGATGCTACAATTGTAACTGTATGAGACATGCCACCCGGGATTGTCTCCAACAAGTTCCAGCTCCCGCCACATACCAGCCCAGAGGAACAGATTCTGGAGGCAGAGGCAGAGGTGGAAGGCAAGGTCATTGTGGTCCAAGGTGTGATCTACAAACTCCACTCGCCACATTGGCTTTAACCAACAAACCACAACCATATCCAGAATATGATAGATGGCTTTTGTGGATGTTAGACAGTGGTGCAGCGTTGCATGTTACCTATAGAAAAGAATTGTTTACAGAGATGCACAAGTCTGAAGCTGAACTACGTGAACTTTATTCTTTCTCCAATCATCCTTGTAAGGTTATGGGAAAAGGGACTGTCTATGTTGAGGAGCTCGATGCATTTATCCCTGATGTTTATTACATACCTACAGCAAGTAGTAATTTGCTTAGTCAGAGTCACTTGTCTAGAGTGTTAAAGTACCGGGTTCACCACCTCGAAAAAGCAAGTTACATAGTTAAAAATGGAGATATTATTGTTGAAACCATGCTAATTGGTGGTGTCTATTAAATAAAACCAAAGCCTAAAACACAGGCAAGTATACAAACTCCAAAAGACGAGAGCACAGGCCCAGAGAGAGATGCTCCAGTGAGAGATCCTGTAGCTACTCCAAAGGCTCCTAAAATAAGAAAACAGGTTGCTCAGAGCAAGCCTGAGGTTCCTCACAGAACTATTAATGTTTCAAATTCACTAACTGGTAAGCCTTTGCATTGTATCCATAAGTGGCATAGAAAATTGGGGCATGCCAGTTTCCGTGTTCTTAACAAAATGCCAGAGTTCACAAAGGTTTGGATCTAAAGGAGTGTAAGGTGTTTTGGGATTGTGCTGTCTGCAAGAAGGCCAAATCCAAAGTAGCAGCCATTCCCAAACACACTACACATCTGTCAACATTCCGCCCACTTCAAAATGGTGGCCACACTCTTTTTTCACCCTCTTTTGTGCTCCCAGGCCATTTGCAATGACCAGGCCCTTGTTAGTGACCAGCTGTGAGCGCTGCGCACCCGCTGATATCCAGGGGCTAGGCGCAGCCTAGGTGCCCTGCTGTGCTCTCCTCCGCATCAAAAGGGGTGTCAGGCAACCTCGCTGAGCTGTCCTGGCTCACGTTTTAGCGTGGAAAGACTCGCAGCCAGACCTGCTGAATTCACACTCCTTTCAAGTTCTGGTGTCATTGCAGTGGACAATTGCTGAGGGTGAGATGCTCGTCCGCCCCCAAGGCAAAGGTAAGGGCCTGTGGGGCAAAGGCCAGCGGCCAGTGGGTGATAGTCTTATAGCCCACTAATTCGAAGTCTCCAGCCAGTGTACTCACTCAAATAGGAGTCCCAGTTAAATACCAGGATAACATCAGAACATCGGGAAATTGGATAATATCTGCTATCAATTAATAAAGGAAGAAATGGATAACACAACCGTCCCAGAGTGGACTGAGTCGAAAGCTGGGTGGGAATACTCACAAGGGCGGGTTATATAGGGCAATAACTAATTAATAATCAGACTCAGTCCAATCAGAGCACGGACCATGTTAACCCATTCATGGATGCTATCTCCACCCTTATTGAGAACCAAGAGAATCAATACTCTTCATTGCTGAAGGAAGATCAGGACAGCCAAGGAAATTTCAGTGGGAAATTCAAAATGGATTTACATGCTAAGAAAGTCTACTTAGGCATGTATCTAGTTGAGGAGATGCTAGCAATTGTTATGAACAACTAAGCTTTTCTTTAAGGCACATATCTTCAGGAGCATAGAACAAGTGAAAGAAACAGTTTCAGAAAATGTGGAGAGTGCTGGTCCTTACAATTGCCAAAAACTGAACGCAATTGAAGGCATGGCTTCTCCATCATTACCATCACCATCACTGAACTTTAGAAACAATCATTCACAAAGCATTAAAAATGTGGTTTTGCCATTAAGCTCAGGCCCTGGTAGGTCCAATTTTTCGTCATGGTTTATTAAGCATGGGATATCATGAGTGTTTTTGGCTGCTGGATTATTTTATGTTATTTCTGTTGTTTTGATTTTGATTGTTTTAGTTGTGTTTTTATATGGTTTTTAACTTTTAATCACCCAGAATCATGCATGCTAGATGGGCAGCTGTATAAATTATTATATAAATTAATCAACTATACTATCCCCTGTTATAAAGAAGCTAGGTCACTTTCTTTCTGAGAAGTATTGGTTATTTCCCAAATCCAGTTACACAAGTCCTCCCATTTCAATGTAACAAACCACTAAAGTTAAAAAGCATATTCCCAGACTACAATTATATAACCACCAAATCTTAACATTCAAAACGTGTCAATCAATACCAAAGTAAAAACCTCTAAAGGTTTAGAGGTGGACGCCTCCTTCCAGCACCTCCAGGACAACCGGAGGTCCCTTTGCCAGCAGCAGAAGGCGATGGGCCAGCTGCTGGCTCAGAGCAAGGCCCAGGTGCAGCAGTGGGGCCAGAAGCAGCAGGCCATGACCCGGGAGCTGGAGGCAGCCCTGGAGGCGAAGGACGCGGCCAACCTGGTCCAGGAGTCGGTGCAGGTTGAGGCTGCCTCCAAAATCCGGACGCTGGAGCAGACCACTGAGTCCCGGCAACGCTTGTGGGCCCTGCTGCAGGAGGCGAAGGAGCTTAAGGTGGATCTGTTGGCCGGATACGGCTGCCACTTGGCCAAAGGAGACAAGCTCGCGGCAGCCCTGAAAGCCAACTGGGCTTGGATGCGGCTGGACTACCAGGAGTACCGCAGCGTCGTCAGCAAGTGCCTCGTGGCCCACCGGAAGATGGCGGAGGAGGTGGAGGCCGCCCGGACCGAAGGCGCCCAGCACCGAGAGGTGTGCCAGAAGCTGGAGGAGACGATGGTGGAACTGGTGGAAGCGCTGGGCCGGGTGAATGAGCTGGTGGAGAGCAACATGCGGCTGGATCGAGAACTGCAGGCCGCTCTGGACAAAGTGGCCTCCTCAGAAGAGCAGCTGGAGCAGCTGCAGGAGGAACAGCTGGCGCTGACCCAGAGGCTGGAGGAGAAGACAGCAGCCATCCAGAAGCTGCAGGACGAAGCTGCCAAGCTGGCCCAGGAGAAGGAGCGGGTGCAGCAGGAACGGGACAGTGTCCAACGAGAATTCTGGGAGGCCTCGGATTGCCGCGAGTTTCTCGAGCAGGAGAACCAGGTTGCCCACTGTCAGCTGAGCGAGACGGAGGAAGAGCTGAAGGCCAGCCTCACCACTCTGCGGGAACGTGGCAGCCAGCTGGAGGACCTCAAGGAAGCCCACCAGAAGCTCCAGCAGGAGCAGGAGTCGCTGCGCACTGAGCTGGACGGCGCCAGGGCTGAGATCCAGGAGACCAAAAGGGGCCTGGAGAGGCTTTCCGGGGCCGTGCTGGAGTTGGGGGGTCTTCACGCCCAGTTCCTGGAGGTGACCAACATTCTGCAGATGGTCCGGCCAGGTGAGGCAGCCCAAGTGGCCCCCCAGAGCAGCACCTGCACCCTAGCCCGGCCCACCCCCCACTGCCTGAGGGTCTCCTTGGTGGACAGCATCTTTTGAACTGCGTCCCAGGGAGCCCAAAAGACCCCCTGGCCTCTGGAGCGAGACCACCGCATTTGTGCGTGCAGCCCCGGCACCCCCTCCCCAGCTCTCAGAGATTCAAGCCTCTCTGGCCAGTTGCACCCAGGACCTGCACCGGGCAATGGAGCAATTGCACCCCCTGGCCAGGCATTGCCAGGAAGACGCCGGAGGGCTGCGGGCACAGATTTTACAGCTGAAGCAACAGCTGGAAACATCCCAGACGCAGCACCAGGCTGAGATGGACACCTGCCACTCAGCCCAGAGGAAGCTCAGCAAGGTTCTCCAGCTGAAGATCCAGAGCGAGAAGGAGCTGCAGGAGCTTTTGCGCCAGCAGGAAGAGAAGCAATGTCGGCAGAGTGACCAGAAGAGGGAAGTGGCGACCCTGCAAGAGGAGGTGGCCCAGCTGTAGCTGGAGCTCCAGAAGTCAAAGACAGAAGCCACCACTCTGTGGGATGAGATGAGCGGGGCCCATCGGCCGGATGTCCAGGTTGGGAAGCTGAAGGAGCTGCTGCTGCAGAAGGACACCGAGCACACCAAGGCCCTGACCAGCCACCTCATGCAGGTGAGGTGCCCGGAGGAGCGGCTGTGCCAGGCCCAGCAGCTGCTGAGGCGCCAGGAAAAGGTGGAGGCGAACCTGAAGCAGGGATAGGAAAGGGATGGATAGATGACCTCTACAGCCCCTTCCAACTCACACCTTCCGAGAGTCACATGCTCCCTTCGACCTGCCGGCTAAGGGAACGGCTGCCATGGCATCCAGCTGCATTCGCAGCATCTGTGTCCCAAATGAGCCGAGGTGGTGCAGTGGTTAGGGTGCAGTACTACAGGCCACTTTAGCTGACTGTGATCTGCAGTTCAGTGGTTCAAATCTCATCGGCTCAAGGTTGACTCAGCCTTCCATCCTTCCGAGGTGGGTGAAATGAGGACCCAGACTGTGGGGGCAAGTTGCTGACTCAATTTGCTAAAAAAATTGTAAACCGCTTAGAGAGGGCTGAAAGCCCTATGAAGCGGTATATAAGTCTAATAAATAAATAAAATAAAATAAAAAATAGACAGCAAAAAGGGTTCTAAGTTAAAATGGAGGTGAATAATTTTGTGTTTGCTAATCATGAATTTAAGCTGCTAGAGATATAGACTGATATAGAAAGCTGATGCAGCAACTGGAAAGCCTCTATTAGTTACCTACTGTAAGGATGTGAAATAGTAGAAAATGGTGTCTTTATTGCTAAAACTATGAGAATGGTAATATTTCCCTAAGAATCAATCAGATACAGAGCAATGTTTATATTAGTCCTGTTCCAAATTCATTGTTTACAGATATCCAAGTTTCCAAAGGACAATGCTATTGGAAGAAATATCCATCTGGTTGAGTTCCAACATGGAGGAGAGGCACTGGAGACAAAATGGAGGCTGGAGGCTGATTGGAGAGAGGATTTAATGATGAACAGAACCACCGAGCACAGGATTCTGGGCAGCTGACCACATGGAATTGAGAGTGGCAGTTTTTATACCTTCTCTGAGCTTTGCACTTGACCTTCCTGTTCCTATGCAAGAATATGTATTCTATTGACTGTTGTAGGGGTTATGTAGTAGTCATAGCTGGCTATATAGGTTGTCTGAGTCCCAGATTTGCTTGAAGTTTGGACTGCTGATGCAATGAAGGGGCATTGGGCAATTTCTATTGTGGTTGAGGGCTAATCCTACCTTTGTTGGATCTTGGGTGAGAATATTTGCTTATGAATAGAGCTATCTATCTCTTTATCTCAAGTGCTGAAATCTGCTGTGGGCTATTAAGGAAGGTGAGGGCTGCTTCCTTCTTCTAAAACATGTTTCCATTTCTCCGTTTGGGAAATATAACATTCTGCCTTTTTAATATTTCAAACTATTTCATTTTTCTAGGAGAGGGGTAGATGCTAACTTTCTACAAAGCTCAAGAAGATGATTTATAAAATGCATAGCTAATAAATTTAAGTGCCTCATTGGATTAAACTATTAATAGGGATATTACTCCTGATAGGAACCTGAAATACCTTATGGTTCTGATAACAAGAAAATGAAAATGTATAGCTGGTGACACATGAAAAATGAACTCATCAAACAGGATTTAACTTTACTGTTTCCTATTAGTGTACATTCATCAAGCCAAGACTATGGCAGCAACATTTGAAGGCATTGGTTTTCCACTCCTTACTTTCACCAATTGACATGGGGAGAGCTAATTAGTTTTTTAGGCATTTCTAGGCTTTTTGACAAAATGTTCATTTTGAATTATGATCAACAATTAAACCCACACTGCAAAAAGTGGACTAGCTACAAAAAGTAGCCTTGTTCTCATAATATAAAAGACATTGCAATTCTAGATCAATGGTGTCAAACACAATTTCGTTGAGGGCTGCATCAGTATTGTGTTTGACCTTGGGGGGTTGAGGGGTGTTGCCAGCTTGACGCCACTTGTGTCAGGGGTGCTTGTGGTGGCCTGAGTGCTCTGCCAGAGAAAATGGGCTCCTGAGCTTCAATTTTGGCTGTGACAGTCTCCTGCAATTCTCTGCCAGCAAAAACAGAGTTCAGGAATGCCGCATGCAGCCCTCCTGAGGTCCTTTTTCATTGATAGAGGCACCATGGGCAAGTCTTTCACTGTTACCAGAACTGCCCCCTGGACCAAATCTAGCCACCCTGCAGGCCAAATCCGACCCCCAGGCCTTGAGTTTGACCCCCTTGACCTAGATCCTGACTGGAATGTGACATAATAGACAGGGAACTTACTCAGGACTGAAGAGAGTCAGGTACTAGATCATTGTCAACCATAAAATTCATTGGGTAATTTTGATGAGTCATCCTCTCATAACTCAAGCTTTTAAATCTTATAGGTCAGAGTCAAAAATTCAATAACTAAATTAAAAATAAATCAATCAATAAAATAGCTTAATTCTGAAGCATCAATTTGGCACTATTTTGAGACAGGGATGATAAAATATTTTTCATAATTTCTAATGGAAGGTACTTTATGGTTCAAAGCAGCCTGTACTACATATTCAGCAAGAATCCTTGTAAGAATATAAAGCTGAAACACAAAACACATCCATCTCCAATCATTTTCCTAAACACAAAAGACTGTGACAGAGGGCTCCATCATAGATCCAATGGTTTTGATTGCAACAAACCAGGTAGTAAATACAATTTAGTCTGGCAGAGCAACTGCCACAAATTACAAAATTCCTTCTATGTTCTAAGCTGCTGTTCTGCTACTTTAAGTAATCAACTTTATTTACATGTTCTACAAAATCCACAGCTCTCCTTATTTATAAGCTTTTCATTCATGATCCCCCTACGGATGGCTAAATAATCCACAAAAGGGTCATCTATCTTGCTTGCAAACATTATCTTACTTTATACTTTTAGATTACCTAAAAGGCTTTGGAATATTTTCTGTTTCCAAATCAGGACAGACAGAAAGACACAGCTAGCCAGATGGTTGTAAATGGCCATGGTTCTCACTTATGTACGTGGTTTCATATAATGATGGAGAAGAATCTGGGTAGGATCACAACAGTAATAGCCAAAAGCAGACCCCAAATTTAAGCCCCAATATCTCCAGTTAAAAAGTATAAATAGATAAAAGAAAAAAATGCCTAAAACCTGGGGCCAGTCAGAGGAGATCACTTTATAATATACTATTATTGTATTTGTATTTAATTGTATTGTATTTAATAGATTTATAAGCCGCCCAATCCCGGAGGACTTCAGGCGGCTATATTTATTATATTTATTATTATAAATAATATTAGGCAACTTCTTATCCAGAGATATGTGGATAAGGCATGGAGACAGAGATCTGGATGTGATAATGTTTATGCTAACAGATTTTGGAAAAAAAAACGTCTTCAATACAAATACAACAACATTGGAAATTATACAGGATTGCAGTGACAAAGGTGCTGGTGGAAAAATGTTGGATATTCGGATGTAAAATTAAATAGGAATATATTTAATGTAAAAGTATTTCTATTAATGTCCCTGCTTTATAGCCAGCACAGTACTGCTTTGTAGAAATCACATGTACAGTATATTTATAAATCAGATGCATCTTAAAAGAAATTTCCAAAATGAAACCTGAGGGTGTGAAGCAATATGGTTGAAAGACAATTCCTCCAATCACTTCCCCAGGCAGGTGAATTGCAACATAGTTTGACAAAGGTTCCCTTCTACTTTTTTTTTAACGAATGAAATTATAGCTGCAAAAAAAAATGACATTTCTTTATATTGAGCAAGTCTGTCAAGAGGTAGGGTTGTTTTTTAAAACTCATTTTGTTACCTTCAACATCCTTTTGTGAAACAAATGTGTTCTATAGAAGTGTGAGTCAGTTAGGAAGGATTGTTTCTGTACGTTCTGTGAGGTAAACTGGCTGAGCCGTCCCACCTCCTGAGTCTATCGTCATTTACAATTGATTTTGCGTGTTTATTTGCTGGCACTATAAGGCAAACACATACTGATTTCACAGCCACAAAGACAGAAGCTGCTGGAAAGCAAAGGTGGGAAGAGGGCCAGTAGCCATTAGTGATTCTTCCACTACCTCCATGATTTTCTTGACTTCTTACAGTCTTTGTTGTATTTGTACTAATATTACTCTGATCATCTGAAGAAGGATCGAGCTCTACCTGGACTGAATGTCCATTTGTCAGAACAGAAGAGGATAGAAAACCAACCAGAAAAAGCTTCAAAGGGCTGTTTTATTGTCTCCACTCTTCTCTTCTGATGGTCCCTGCAGGTCAGAGGATTCGAATGTCCCTGAATAAGGAGTTGCTCGTCTATTCTCTACTCTTTGGGTTTTCTTTCCCCTTGTTGATCCTGATGATCTTAATCTAAAATGATTCTGGAGACGATCGTTTTCGGTTGCCGAGAGGCAGGAGGCAGAATCTCCGTTTTGCAGCCTCGGAGCTTGTTAATAAGTGCCGCAGCGGCGACACCGACAGCCTGACTGTCTCGGAGAAGGGAGGATATCCATCGGAAATGGGGGATTAGAGGATACCCTCGAGTCCCAGATGATTCCCTAATTTGCCCATCCCAGGTGTGCCGCAGGAGGGGTAGCCCTCTTATATTTTCTTCCTAAATTTGCAGGAAACTGCCCCATTGTTGGGAGTGTGGTGTGGTGTTTCTCTGGCCCTTAACCTGAGAATGGGGTGGTAACGAATAATTATTTATACATGTGCCTACACACATTGAAAGCTGGCTGGAATTAAGATCGGAATGAAGAGAAAACAACAAACAATAGTCTCACATCGGTCCTGTCATCTTGCAGATTGACTAGGACTGGCGTTAACCCTTTAATCCTTAATTGCTAAGGATTTTAGATATTCACCCCGCTTTGGTTTTCCCTCCGCGATGAGGCGTGTCGTATTTCTCAACCTTCCCTGGTAGAGATAACTTCACCACCTGCCGAACCCCCCCCCCCGCCCCTTAATTTTTGGCTGGTATGCAACAGCTGCTGTCTTCCTAGGCGCCGATCGCAGTTGCCGTTTTGCGACCTCTAAAGCGCGTTGCTGTTATTATCGCTGGCTGGGGAGTTTGTCCTGCTTGGCTCGCCGTTCGACGGTGGGAGGGCAGGGGGGCAGGCTGAGATGGGAGAGGGCATGTCCAAACGGCTGAAGGTGCAATTGGGAAGCGAAGCGGAGATGGAGGAGAGGGCGTTCAACAACCCCTATCCAGATTATCAGCCTCATGGAAGCACCGCCTCGGGCAGCAGCACTTTGCCTACCCCCAGCGACTTGGAAGGCAATCGATGCAGTTCGGCTTCGCCCCAACGAGACGACTCCTTTCCCTTCGAGAGCGACGGGCAGGTAAGCTAAATGCAGGCCCGGCCGGAGTCTCTTCTGAGGGAAAAGGGGCTCTTTTTGGTGTCTGGGCGTTCCGTTATGGACCGCAGGTTTCTATCTAAGTTCTCGCCTAGCATTTGTGTCTCCCTCTTTTAGGTCCCTCGCGTTAATACAAGGCTCCTTCGCCTCCAGGCCTTTCTCCACACCCAAAGCGTGTGGAAGAACTTGGGAGCTAATCAAAGCCCCGCCAATGTCAGGAACTGGATGGAAGGGCTGCGTCCTTGTCTGTATGACTGTTTTAAAAAAATAGTATATCAGTGATGTTTAGCTGTCTTTCACATATTACCAGGCTGGTGGAAAATATAATGGGATGATTACTGAAATTACTCATATATTGAAATTACTGTTATATCAATGGAGGAGCAGGATTCCATCCTGTGAACCTCATCTGCTTTATCAGACTTTTAGGAAGGTGTCTGGGAACTCCTATGTAAGCCTGTTGAGTGATTTTGGCCTGTCACTGCCTACTAACCTAACCCAACCTACCTTGCAGAGATGTGTGAAAATAGGAGACAGGAACGTTAGGGATGTAAGCAAGGTTGAGCTGGCAAAAAACCTAAGATAGGATAAAAATCAAATAAATAAATATGATAGAAGTATAAATTGGAGAACTTGTCATATGAAGTGATAGATAGTCGCCGTTAACATTCCAGTATCTTAACAAATAGACTTGAAGAAAATATCTGATATTTCTTTAACTATCATGAATTTTCCCAAACGAGCATAAAGTCTGCACTTTAATCAATTATTGATAATTATCCCTTGTCAATCCCAGTCTGTCCATCTCGTGCATCAGAACTACCAGAATTTCTATGAATTTTCTTTCACAGGACATATACTGATATAATATGTAATTATACTGAATCAGTATAAATTGGAAGTACAATTTGGTATGCTCTGAAAATGTGGGGAAGTGTTAAGGTTTATGGTAACAATTTCTGGCAACAATTTTCCCATGTTCTGAAATAAAATTTGCTTATTTGAGCCAGTTCAATATAATGTCATAGAAAGGTCACTTATGCAAAAGGAGGCTTTTGGAAAATAATTGTAGAATTGACTGACATCTTTAAGCAGATGACAGGGAAATCCATTATACCTTGTAATCTGTACTCAGAAATAAGCCTTCCTGACTTCTGTAGGATCTACTTTCAAGAAGTGTAGCTATCTGCCCATCTGAACCAGCTATTCTCTGATTCTAAACCTGAAATAAGCAAACTACAGCTCTCTTTTGGTATCTCCCTGAGTCTTCCAGGATTATAGCAACAAAATTCAATATCCAAACAAATAATAATGCTTGGCAGGATATTAACTAATGCAATCACTCACCCACCCACCATGTGCCTTGGATGTATATTTTAAGCAAACTTGTCTAGGAGTGAACAGGAAAAAACAAATAAGCAAACAAAATAAAAAAAACAAAACAGAAATCCAATTCCTGCTGTTTCCATGACTATAACTATAATATTAAAATATCTTGTTACCCATTTTGCTCAATAAAAGTTGGAATATGTGCTGTCCAGAGAAGCTGCTGTGCTTCACAGTTATATGGTTATTTAGGTAAGAATATAAAGCTAATGTTTATAAATTCCAATCCAGTCTTAAGCCTTATTTCAGCCTTGCAAAAAAATTAATAAATTGTAATTTCCTAGTCTGCCAATTTTCCTTCCAAAACCTTTCCACATTTTTCCTTTAACTCTCTTTTTAATATAGTGGATTTTTCTGTTTAGAGTAGAAACTTTTTGCCTTTTTTTCTTGTCCCAAAGACCAGTATATTATCTCGAAATAAGTAATGACAATTGTTAATGATAATTGTTTTTCATTTCAACCTCAGAGGAGGCTGCCATATATGGATATCTGGCTGTCACTTGGTAGTTCACAAATCTGAAATGCTTGAATCCTGAATTGTTTCCAGGATACAGAATTGACACTAATGCAGCATCACTGGGCAACTACCAAATCTGCCAAGTTGCAATATTTTTCTTTCAAGCAAAAACAATCTCCCTGGAACTACATTGGGATTTTTTGAAAAATTAAAATGGTGCTGATTGCAAAACCAGATAGGGTTCCTCCAACTTGGAGGGAATTCTGTGAGTGAACTTCACTTTGTAAGTTCTGCAAAGCAGAACTGCATTTTTGCATCAAAATAGAACTTTCACATTTGTACCTATAAGGAGAGGCAACAAGGTTTTTTTGATACAATAGAGAAAGGCAAGGGTTTTAGCTAAAGGAAATCTGAATGTTATATTTAAAATATTTTAAAATATGTATTTTATATATGAACTATAGATAATAAAAATAGAAAACTATCATGTCAGACTTCCAAATTCATTCTCTCTGAAATCTACAGCTCTTACCATTAACACTTGCCTGCAGTTCACACCTACGAGTGGGATTTTTTGCTTTTGTTCTCATATCCCATCTGTCTCATCTCCAGCTTTCTATTTCTGAATGCTTATATTTTCTCCAAACCAATGTCTATATTCAAATTAATAAGCAAATGATATGCACAATAACTGCTGCTTGTCATTTATTTTGACTTTAATGTCAAGACCATTATCACAGACTCATAATATTTTGTCAAATATAACTTGAGTACCTGAGTTATGACAGATGGTTTGCAAAGCACAATCAGAAGTTGCCTTCAGTTGTCAATTTTTTTCTAGGACTAAAATAGACTTTGTGTAGTTGAACCATGAATATTAAAAATTAATTTACTGAGTATATGTACCCTGATATTTTGAACAGCAATAACTCAGTTTAGATTCAGTTTAGACTCTAACTGGTTCTTTAGGAGTGAGTTTAAGACTAATGATAATTCATGGCAAACATTATTTAGCTGGAAGAAATAGTTAATTGGGACAACTTCAGATGATTTAGTGATGTTTAGTTATTTAGCATACACTTGAGATTGATCATACTTTTTATTTGTACTGAAGACTCAGAGTTACTGTTTTGGTAAATCACCTAACATGGTCCCAAAAAGACTATTTTTATATACTGTCAGAAACCCTTACTGTAATTGATATAGCAAGCAGAGGGGAAATGTATGCTTGAAATGTATGCACTCATTTAAATGTTTGAAGTTAAATACACCAAATACATTTTAAAATATATATGTATTTAAAAATGTACAGTTCTAAATGCCAAGGTATTGAACATCAAATAATGAAGTCCATACTCCAGCTCAGTATATGTATTTGGAATGATTCATGACTAATGGTGTGAACGGCCACTGAAAAATCCATTGTAATCTATAGAATCACACACTATTGAAATAAGGGATTTCTTCCTAGAGAATAACTAAAAGCAGGAATTTAAATAGATTTGAAAATAAATCTGTTTCAAGTAACAAAAATTGCTAATCCACTGCTTAGAAAGAAAATATTACCCAGTGGCCCATAATTGTAATATTGTCAAGTTGTAGGCTAGTTCTTTACAAAATACTAGACTTCTTCTAAAGAAATAATACCTTCTTGGAAATCTTATGGTTGTAGATGGCTATTTTCTCTTTATTGGATGAATAAATCATCCCTTCAAAATATCGTATGACAGGTTGGCTAGTTTCAGCTCATTATTTTCTGCATATTATCAGATTCCTGTAGCTCAAATTCAGCACATTAAGTTGAAAGATTTGCTGGACATCTCTTCAAAAATATTACATTGAGCCCAAATAATGGTTGATACTTTGTAATGCAAACCTAAATCTTAATATAATGTTTATGTAGCTTACCGTGTGCATTACTTTATTGAGTTATAGTAGAGCATACATGTTTAATATGCAACATACATTTTGCCAACTAAGAAAGAACAATCACTGAAAAAAGTGACATGACCATTTTTCACACATGACAATTGCAGCATTGCCATAGTCACATGATCAAAATTTGGATGCTTGAGAACTGGTTCATATTTACGACAGTTGCAAATGTCGTGAGACATGTGATCAGCTTTTCAATCTTCTGACAAGAAAAATCAATGGGGAACCAGATTTACTTAACAACTATGTTACTAACTTAACAACTACAATGATTCATTTAACAACTATGGCAAGAAAGTTCGTAAAATGGGGCAAACCTCACTTAACAAATGTCTCACTTAGTCACATAAATACCTGTAGTTGCTTCTTGTCTTCTTCTCATTTATGAACAAAAAGCAATCCATTATTAATGCTAAATTACAAAATTCTTGTTCTTTCAAAGAAAAAATTGAAAAACAAAGGAAATTTGAATGAAACCTTACTGAAAGCATGCAATCATATAGCAAGAAACAATAAATGAGTGCCATTTATTTTTATATTTGCTGCCAAAACAATACCTGTAAAGTAAAAAAAAAAAAAGGTGGTTGAAGCAGGGACAGAAAAGTTGTTGAAAGTTGAAAGTTTTGTTGAAAGTTTTACTTGGCCAGAGTAATTAAATCATTATGAAACATTAAGTCTCAAAGTTGCTGGATGTTGTATTCCTTTGAGTGCTAAACAAACATGATGCCTAAGCTCATGCATAATGTTAAAACTTAATGTGGTTTTGCTGATTTGGCTTTCAATTTTGTGTGAATTAGGAAGATGTAAAACAGTTCAGGATCAAAATGATGAAATACAAAATACCGTGTTCCAAATTCAGAACTGGGCTTGGGCCATGCTGGAATGTACTGTTTTTGAAGGGGGAGTGTTGTGATTTCTGTTTTGTAGTCAAAATGCTGCATTTCAAAATGGAATATTTCCAGTAAGTAACAATTCAGGTAAAATAATTAATTCCATCCAAAATGGAAAGTTTTGAGGGTTAAAATATTTCAGTCCCCAAACTTTTTATAACCTCTCCATTGTTTACATATTACATGTGTAATGTAATTTATTGCATAAATGTTATTATTTAAATGTGATTTATTGCTTAAGATTTGTATGTTTTATTCACGAAGCTTTAATTTGTTAACTGAATCAGACCTTTCTCTGCCTTATCTTCTCTGCAGATCACCTCATATTTTAATAAGAAAATTACAACTAAAATTAAAGACTTATTGCAGCAAATGGAAGAAGGCTTAAAAACAGCAGATCCTCATGACTGCTCTGCATATACTGGCTGGACAGGTGAGATACCGAAACTCTTTGATAGTCAATTTGGAAATGAAGTCATAAGAGGTTTACTATTTATCAAGCACGAGAGTCTACATTCAGGTTGCATTCTGTTGATATGCCAGTTCACCGACAAATGCATGCTCGACAAAACCGCACCGACAAAACCGCGGGGAGAAAAGCACGAGTTCAAAATTGCGAATGAGCACAGAAGCGCGCCGACAAAAGAGTGCCGACAAGCGCGCTCTAAACCTAACCCTAAAGGTAACCCTAAAGGTAACCCTAACCTAAACCTAAGCCTGAACCTTACCCTAAACCTAACCCTAAACCTAAACGTAACCCTTACCCTAACCCTTACCTTAACCATAATGGCGCTTCTGTTGGCGCTCTTTTGTCAGCGCGCTTCTGTGCTCATTCGTCGGTGTGCTGTCGACGTCACGGTTTTATCACCGTGGTTTTGTTGGCGCGCTGTTGTCAGGCACACATTTGTCGGGTCACGGATATGCCAATTGTTGATAATAATGTTTTGCCTTTCTTTCCATGAATATATCTGTAGCATATTTGATAGCATTGTAAAGAAGGTACAGAACACAGATAACATTGTTGGAAAGGACCTTGGAGGTCTAACCTTCTGCTCAAGCAGGAAATTATATCATTTCAAACAAATGGCTGTCCAATCTCTTCTTTAAAATCTCCATTGATGGAGTACCCAGAACTTCTGGAAGGCTCACAATGAAGAAATACTTGCCACAAAAGTAAAAAATAACAAAAAAAACCCTTCCTCCAACATGTTAAAAACAAGAAAAAAGTCAAGGAAACAATTGGTCCATTGCTGGGAGAAATTGGCAAGAAGGCGACAAGCAACAGTGAGAAAGCAGAACTATTTAACTCATTTTTTGCATCTGGCTTTACACAAAGGGATAAAACAGTCCAACCAATCAAAAACAGCACCACAAAAATCAGATTAGGAACACATTGAAATAGGGAAGAAAATGGTAAGTGAGCACCTGTCTACCCTAGATGAGTTCAAATCACGAGGACCGGAGGGATTCCACCCTAGGGTTCTGAAGGAACTTGCACACGAGAACTCAGAACCACTGAACTATATCTTTCAGAGATCCTGGAGCACTGGGGAACTGCCAGAGGACTGGAAAAGAGCTGATGTGGTTCCCATCTTCAAAAAAAGGAGGGGGAAACCGATCCAGGAAACTACAGACCTATCAGCCTGACCTCAATACCAGGAAAGGTTCTGGAAAAGTTAACCAAGCAACGAATTAGTGAACACCTAGAAGTAAACAAAGTAATAGCCAAAAGCCAACATGGGTTTGTCAAAAACAGATCATGCCAGACTAATCTTATTGCATTCTTTGACAAAGTGACAAAATTAGTGGACCAGAGGAATGCCATCGATATAGTTTACTTGAACTTCAGTAAGGCATTTGATAAGGTGGACCATAACCTAATATTGGATAAAGTAGAAGAATGTGGGCTAGACAGCATCATCACCAGATGGATTCATAACTGGCTTACCAACCGCACTCAGTGTATAGTCCTCAATGGAACTGCATCTGCATGGAGGGAAGTATCTGTTTTAGGCCCAGTACTCTTCAACATCTTCATCAAATTTGCAGATGACACCAAGCTGGCAGGAATAGCCAACACTCCAGAAGATAGGCTTAAGATACAGAAGGATCTTCACAAACCTGAACATTGGGCACTATCTAATTAAATGAAATTCAGTGGTGAAAAGAGTAAGGTTCTATATTTAGGCAAGAAAAACAAAATGCACAGGTACAGTATAGGTGGTACCTTCCTCAATAGTAGTAACTGTGAGAGAGATCTTGGAGTCCTAGTGGACAATCATTTAAATATGAGCCAGCAGTGTGCAGCAGCTGCCAAAAAAGCCAACACAGTTCTAGGCTGCATAAACAGAGGAATAGAATCAAGATCACGTGAAGTGTTAATACCACTTTATAATGCCTTGGTGAGGCCACACTTGGAATACTGCATTCAGTATTGTGGAGACTCTGGAAAGAGTGCAGAGAAGAGCAATAAAGATGATTAGGGGACTGGAGGCTAAAACATGAAGAACAGTTGCAAGAACTGAGTATGTCTAGTTTAACGGAAAGAAGGACTAGGGGGAGATATGATAGCAGTCTTCCAATATTTCAGGGGTTGCCACAAAGAAGAGGGAGTCAAACTATTCTCCAAAGCACCTGAGGGCAGACCAAGAAGTAATGGGTGGAAACTAATCAAGGAGAGAAGCAACTTGAAACTGAGGAGAAATTTCCTGACAGAACAATTAATCAGTGGAACAGCTTGCCTCCAGAAGTCTTTAAGAAGATCCTGGATAGCCATTTGTCTGAAATGGTGTAGGGTTTCCTGCCTAGGCAGTGGGTTGGACTAGAAGATTTCCAAGGTCCCCTCCAACTCTGCTATTGTATTATAGACAAATCCAATTCCTGCAATTATTCTTTGTATGTTTTTGCTTCTATCCCCTAACCTTTGTTACTGTTCTCTGAACTCTTCTTGGTATTGGTATATTGGTATTGGTATAAGTTTATTTATAGGCCGCCCTTTTCCCTGAGGGGACTCAGGGCGGCTTACAACTTATATAGGAGGGGGATACATACAATGACATATAGGACAATACATAATTAAAAGAATAGAGCAACATTCATCATTCGGGCGGGGATGGATTATAATCTTTAACCCCAGGCCTGACGGGATAGCCAGGTCTTGAGGGCTGTGCGGAAGGTCTGGAGGGTGGTGAGGGTACGAATCTCCACGGGGAGATCGTTCCAAAGGGTCGGAGCTGCTACTAAAAAGGCTCTCCTCCGCGTAGTTGCCAGTCGGCACTGACTGGCAGATGGAACTCGGAGGAGGCCCAATCTATGCGATCTGATGGGTCGCGAGGAGGTAATTGGCAGGAGGCGGTCTCTCAAGTACCCAGATCCACTACCATGAAGGGCTTTGTAGATGGTAAGTAGCACCTTGAAGCGCACCCGGAGATCAACAGGTAGCCAGCGCAGCTCGCGGAGGATAGGTGTCATGTGGGCAAACCGAGGTGCACCCACAATCACTCGTGCGGCCGCATTCTGGACTAGCTGAAGTCGCCGGATGCTCTTCAAGGGCAGCCCCATGTAGAGCACATTGCAGTATTCCAGCCTAGAGGTCACAAGGGCACGAGTGACTGTTGTGAGAGCCTCCCGGTTCAGGTAGGGTCGCAACTGGCGCACCAGGCGAACCTGGGCAAATGCCCCCCTGGTCACAGCCGACAGATGGTAGTCAAAGGTCAGCTGTGGATCCAGAAGGACTCCCAAGTTGCGAACCCTGTCTGAGGGGTGTAATATTTGACCCCCCAGCCTGAGTGATGGTACACTGGCCAAATTATTGGGAGGAAAACACAACAGCCACTCGGTCTTTTCCGGGTTGAGTACAAGCTTGTTGGCCCTCATCCAGTCCCTAACGGCTTCGAGACCCCGGTTCATCACGTCCACCGCTTCATTGAGTTGGCATGGGGCGGACAGATACAACTGCGTATCGTCCGCGTATTGGTGGTATCTTATCCCATGCCTCCGAATGATCTCGCCCAGCGGTTTCATGTAGATGTTGAATAGTAGGGGGGACAGGACCGACCCCTGCGGCACCCCATATGTTAGGGGCCTAGGGGTCGATCTCTGCCCCCTAACTAACACCGACTGCGACCTGTCCGAGAGGTAGGAGGACAACCACTGCAGAACAGTGCCTCCCACTCCCACCTCCCGCAGTCGTCGCAGAAGGATACCATGATCGATGGTATCGAAAGCCGCCGAGAGGTCAAGGAGAACCAAGATGGAGGCATGGCCTCCATCCCTGGCTCTCCAGAGATCATCGGTCAACGCGACCAAAGCGGTTTCTGTGCTGTAACCAGGCCTGAAGCCGGACTGGAATGGGTCTAGGTAACTTAGAATCCTCCATCTTCTCTTTAATTCAGAAGCATTTGATTCAGAAAATCAAATTCTTTTTTAAAAATGTCTGATCACATAGAGGGAAGAATTCTTCCTTCTTTTAATGCAGGGTTGAAATACATTTAGTCATTGAGGTACAATTTTCTCCTGGGTTGATGAGAATATTATAAGGACCACACTGAAAAATTTAAAAAATGGAGAATATTTAAATTAATATGTAATCTGTCCAGTTTTAGTACACACATAATGATGCCCATTTTCCAACAGCCTAATGGATTCCCTATCTTAAAACCAATTCAGAAGTACAGGAGCAAAATTCTTCCCCAAAATGAGTGTTGAGGTATAAGGATTTTTTCTCTTATGTTCTGCTGGGTTTGCGGCCAGAGCTGATTCTTTGGCAGTTGTGCCTCCTGGATTTGAAAGGTGGCATTTAGGATTGACCAAAGATGACTTTTGGATAGCTGTGGATCCACCTGGGAGGGGGAGCCTTGCAGCTCCCTGAAAAATCAATGGGTGTTGCTATCCTCAATCAGGAGCACATTATCATAAGCATGACTGGGATTTTTAAATTCACTTTTTAAACTTTTGTTTTTGTTTATATCTTCAAAGGTTAATTGGAAGGCTGAATTCTTATTTATTTCAACCCCTGAATTCTTTCTGGTTTTTTGTTTTTTTTTGCTTTCTTTCCTTGATTTTTGTTCTCCATATGGAAACATGGCATGTGACTTTAGATTTTATTAAAATGGGCCATTTATTGCTCATTTGGGGGGGCACCCCCCCAAGAGCGCTCTACAAGCTTCCTAAAGGCTATTCATGCCCTTTAAAAAAAAAACAACGGGCCCATTTTTGCGAAAAACAGATCGTTTTGGGGAGGTCTGCAGAATGCAATTTTTTTTTAAAATTTGCCTCTTCAAAATCTTGGTGTGTCTTATACTTCGAAAAATACTGTAACCAATCAGCAATTGATAAGTGATGGTATAAAGAAGCAAACATTAATATTTGTTCCAGGATCAATTAGGGTTAATATTTGGAATGACTGGGTACTCAAGCCATGGTAAATTTTCTGCGAGTTGATCAGAATAATCATTGGTTAACAGAAGGTTTTGAAATTTCAACTTTGGGTTTTTTTTAAATTACAGTTTACAATTTTTATTCATTTCTGTTATTCTTATATTTTACATAATATGTTTATTATTATTGTGTTAATTGTTAACCATTTTGTTATTAATATAGTTTATAAATGTCAGGCCAATAATTTTTAAGTAGATTTAGTATGTTAACAGTTTGAAATTATTTTGGCCTGTTATCGGGGGGGGGGGACTAACATTGCTGTATTATACTAATCAATATTCAACTAGGGAGGATGTTAGGTGTATATGTGTTAGTTTCTTTTAAGAGACTTTTTTATTAATGTCTTTTTGTTGTATTTTATTCTTTAAAAAAATATTTTTGTGTTTTGTATTTTAATCTTTTTTGAATAAAGTAAAATTTTCTATAACAAAAAAATATGTGAACAAAATGAAAACAAACAAAAATACAGATTTATTCTCTGAGATGCATAGATGGCAAGAAAGAGTTGTTGAAATTTTGGGGACTGAGAAGGGGGATTTGGGAGATGTGTTACCTAATCCCCTTTATATGTGTGTCTCTTAGAGCAGTGTTTTTCAACCTTTTTTGTGCAAAGGCACACTTTTTTCATGAAAAAAATCACGCGGCACACCACCATTAGAAAATGTTTAAAAAATTTAACTCTGTGCCTATATTGACTATATATAAGGTGTTTTTCCCACGGCACACCTTACACTATGTCACGGCACACTAGTGTGCCGCGGCACAGTGGTTGAAAAACACTGTCTTAGAGGCAATGCCTAATGAATTGCAGAACCTGAAAAAATTTCACATTTATTATATATGGATGATTTGAAACTCTATGGAAAGTCAGAAATAGAAATCCAATCACTAGCAAACACAGTCCGAGTATTCAGCACCGATATTTCAATGCAGTTTGACATGGAAAAATGTGCCACTGTATCCATAAAAAGGGGCAAAATCACTACATGTGAGGGAATTGAAATGTCCAATGGACAACTAATTAAATGCAATGAAAATGAAGCTTATAAATACTTAGGCATTCTGCAATTGGATAGTATCAAACATGGAGAAGTAAAAACTACTGTCAGGAGAGAGTACACCAACAGAGTTAGGAAAATTTTGAAATCTAAATTGAATGGTGGAAATACAATCAAGGCCATAAATACCTGGGCAATACCAGTTATAAGATACACCGCTAGTATAGTTAACTGGACACAAGCTGATTTGGACATTTTGGACCGAAAAACCAGGAAACTAATGACAATGCACTACACTTTAAATCCAGGTGGTGACACTTATAGACTATACCTGCCCTGAAAATCAGGTGGCAGAGGATTATTACAAGTGAAGCAAATAGTTGAAGAAGAAAAACATGCACTGGCTGATTATTTAAAAGAAAGTCAAGAACATCTATTAATCGAAGTAAAGAACAAAAATCTACTAAAGGTCCAACAGACGAAACTAGAATACAGAAAAGATGTGATAAAATCAAGAATGGAGAGTTGGCAGAACAAAGCACTGCATGGCCAATTTCTGGAAAAAATAAAAGATAAAGTGGACAGTGAACAAACTTGGTTATGATTAACAATAGGTACATTAAAGAAAGAAACAGAGTCACTAATCCTGGCTGCGCAAGAACAAGCTATCCGCACAAATGCCATTAAGGCCAAAATCGAAAAATCCTCTGATGATGCCAAATGCAGACTTTGCAAAAAAGTTGATGAAACTGTTGATCGCGTACTCAGCTGCTGTAAAAAAATCATGCAGACTTATTATAAATTGAGGCACAATTCAGTAGCACAAATGATCCATTGGAATTTGTGCAAAAATTATAATATTAAAACAACAACAAACTGGTGGGAACATAAGCCTGAAAAAGTCACCGAAAATCAGATGGTCAAAATCTTATGGGATTTTCGTATATAAATGGACAAAATACTGGCGCATAATACACCAGACATCACACTGGTTGAGAAAAATAAGGTTGCAATCATAGACATCGCAATACCAGGTGATAGCAGGATTGACAAGAAGGAACATGAAAAAATCGTGAAATACCAGGATTTAAAAATCGAAATTCAACTATTGGCACAAACCAGCAGTAGTAATTCCAGTGGTAATTGGCATACTGGGTGCTATTCTAAAAGCACTGGAATTACATTTAAAACAGTTAAAAATTGACAAAATCACCATCAGTCAAATGCAAAAAGCCACACTGCTTGGATCTGCACGCATATTACGAAAATATATTACGACGTCCTAGGCCCCTGGGTGGGACTCGTCTAGTAATCAATGCCAAATCCGGCGAAACAACTGGCCGCTGTGATACAATTGTATAATAATAATAATAATAATAATAATAATAATAATAATAATAATAATATAATATAATATAATATAATATAATGAACTAAGTTAGATATAATTAATGTTTTGATTATTAGGGGGGAAATGTTACGATATAGGATATAGTCAAATAAAGGAGGGATAAGTAACAACGTATATATAGAGATGGGTATAACATAAGGAAACTGGATGTAAACTTTAAACAGTGGTTTGGAAAGGAGGATTAGAAAACTTTGTTATTAAATATTATGTCTGTTTAGCTCGAATGGGACATAAGGATTTAGTGTGAGTGGATGATTTTAGAAATAGTAATTGAAAGGCCAGTATATGATTATGTATTAAATTTTGGTATATTTTATGATGAAGGACGCTCAAACAATTATAGTCAAATGAAAATGGAGATACGATGATGGTGACATGTATAAATATTTGAGTACTTAAGTTATTATGTTTGTTGACTGTGGAAGAGATGCACAAAAGTCTTTTTGTAACCAACTAATACACTTTCTCTAGCATGTAAAGAAGGATGTTGTATTTGTTTTAAATTATTTTTTTTAAAAAAAGAATATAAGGTAGTAAAATAAATAAGAATTGATGCTGGGAATGTAATGTAATTTGTGGGCACAGCATATGCATTGTTTGCAGGACAAAGTTTATATAGAGATACGAGATAGCATACATAGTTTTTCATACCTCTATCTTTTGGTACCTAGTTTTTCATTTGAAGTCTATTAAAGTTTACACAAATGATCCAAAATGTAACATTTTTGTCATGTTTTTAACTCCACCATATAGCTGAAAAGACACAGAATAACTTTAAAACCTAAAAAGATTCTTAACAAAGAAAAAGGGGGGAAAGGATAGATAAGAACAGAGTTGGACAGTAATTCTTGATTTGGATAAATTGTGATAATGATCATCTGGGATATAAACAATGGAGGAGCAGTCCCTAAAACTGGTTACTCAGATCGCTATTGGAGAGCTATTTCTCCCTACTCTCTGTGCTCTAGCCTTGTCCAGAGATTGCTTCCAGGGATTAGCTCAGGGAGTGATCTGAAAAGCTGGCTTTTTGGTAGAGAACATTTGCTTCTTTGGTTTTGTCCCAAACAAAAGTTAAATTTGAAAGCAGATTAGCCCACTCTCTATTATTAAAAGGGATCAGTATTTTTCAGTTTGTTCCTTCTTAATGGCTCTGGAGGATGCAAAACAGGCAGATGGCTCTGGAGGAGGAGAATTGTAGCATTTATGATTTATTTGCTTAAAAAAATGGAAACAGCTGAATGCTCCTGAAATGTTGCTTTTTAAAAAATATTGCTGCCTCTCTCTTGCTTTTTTTTTTTTTTTTTTTTAGAAATGTAATAGTACAAAATTCTGGTGCAGGTAGTTCACTGCTAATTCATTCTTGAGTCATTATTAAGGTGACCAGACGTCCCGATTTCAGCGGGACGGTCACGCTTTATAACAATTTGTCCCATGTCGCGGGCCATTTTTAAAAAGTCCCGATTTTCTGGCTTCATGTTGAAAGCCCAGTGGATTTGCTTAAGAAATCCTAACCGGGGCATGACAAAAGACACCCTGTCTAATCCCTCTCTCTGTCTCAGTACTTTCACTGAAGATATTAAAAGGTTAAAGCAACAAAACGGACCCCCCCGCGCCCCTTTTACCTCATTTTATAAGAACAAATGACCAAGTACCATAGAGCTTCAGGAAATGCTTGGCTAGAGGGGCCACGAGTGTTACTTCCTGGATTTTCCGGAGTGGAGGGGCACGGAGGTTGGAGATCGGCTCATGTGGAAGAAAAAATGATGGCAAAATATTTTCCTGACTAATTTCACCATTTTAATTTGATCAGTTCTTTGTATTAACATCTACATCATTCTGGATTGACTTGTGCCTGCTGGTAAGTGAGCTGGGTTTTTTTCTTTTATTTTTTTAATGTATTTTAAAATAATATTTTATTTATTGTGCATAGGATTTTTTAAAATAGCTTTATTCTGTGTGGATTCTTTTTTTAAATTGTCTTAGACTATTTAAAAAAAGATTCTATCCAAAATACAAAATACCAGCTGCAGTTATTCACTTAAGAACTTTGGCAAGAAAGGTGGTATAGTGACCAAAGTTACAATGGCATTGAAAAAAGTGACTGATGACCATTTTTCACACTTAGCGATCATTTTCATATTTAGCGACCGTTGCAGCATCCTCATGGTCACGTGATCAAAATGTTGATGTTTGGCAAGAGTTACAATTTATATTTGTAAATTGTAGTTATGTTGAAATAAAAAAAAATTACTATTTTTGCGTTATATGAAAATTTTTGTTGCTCCATATAAAATTTTTAATCAAGCCCCCCTCGCCCCCAGTCAAAGGTGTCCCTCTTTACCAATCTGAAAATCTGGCCACCTTAGTCATTATGAAAGAATTGAACCTTTGACATACAGTAAGAAATAAGAGGAATTGTATCAGTCTCCTAGGAGAAGGCTTAGTTTTGAATATGAACATTTAAATGCAACACTCTGTTAAAATATTTTTGGAGCTTTATGTAAGTTAAATGTAAATCTATTCATGTTACTTTTATTTTTGGAATTCTTTTCCTTCCCATTGTGTTTATCCTCTCCTTGGAGAAGCTTAGAGTGATTTATATATGTTGTTATCCATTGTGCAGCCATAGGTCTTGTGAGACAAGCTAAGACAATTGATAGTTAGGGTTAGCATTAGTGTTAGCGTTAGTATTTTTTTCATTTTAATTGTATTTCAATAAAGAATATGATTTACCAATATGCATTATTTGGAATGGAATGGAATGGAATTTTATTATTTGTATGCTGCCCTTCTCCAGGAGGACTCAGGGCGGCGAACAATTCAAGGGGGGGAAAGGGGAACATAAAAAACAAAATACAAATAATAAAAGTAAACAACAGTCGCACAACCATACATGTCGAGAAGGGAGGGAACTCATCACCCCCAGGCTTGCCGGCAAAGCCAGGTTTTGACGGCTTTTCGGAAGGCCTGGAGAGAGGTGAGGGTCCGAATCCCTGCTGGGAGTTCATTCCAGAGGGCCGGAGCTGCCACAGAGAAGGCCCTCCCCCGGGTAATAGCCAGGTGGCATTGGCTGGTAGATGGCACCCGGAGGAGGCCAACCCTGTGAGATCTAATGGGTCTGTGGGAGGTAATTGGCAGCAGGCGGTCTCTCAAGTACCCAGATCCAATACCATGAAGGGCTTTATATGTTACGACTAGCACCTTGAAGCGTATCCGGAGACTGATCGGTAACCAGTGCAGCTCGCGGAGGATAGGTGTAACGTGGGTGTACCAAGGTGCACCCACAATCGCTCGCGCGGCTGCGTTCTGGACGAGTTGAAGTCTCCGAATACTCTTCAAGGGCTGCCCCATGTAGAGCGCATTGCAGTAGTCCAGTCATGAGGGCGTGAGTGACTGTTGCGAGCGCCTCCCGGTCCAGGTAGGGACGCAACTGGTGCACCAGGTGAACCTGGGCAAATGCCCCCCTGGTCACAGCCGACAAATGGTGTTCTAAAGTCAGCTGTGGATCCAGGAGGACCCCCAAGTTGCGAGCCCTGTCTGAGGGACGTAGATTTTCACCCCCCAGCCTGAGTGATGGAATATTGACCAAGTTTTGGGGAGGGAAACACAACAGCCACTCGGTCTTGTCTGGATTGAGTACAAGCTTGTTAACCCCCATCCAGACCCTAACAGCCTCCAGGCACTGGCCCATCATGTCAACCGCTTCACTGAGTTGGCACGGGGTGGACAGATACAACTGTGTATCGTCCGCATATTGATGGTGTTTTATCCCGTGCCGTCGAATGATCTCATCCAGTGGCTTCATGTAGATATTAAATAGCAGGGGGGACAGGACCGAACCCTGAGGAACCCCGTATTTCAGGGGCGTAGGGGTCGACCTCTCCTCCCCAACTAACACCGACTGCGACCTGTCCGAGAGGTAGGAGGAGAACCACCGAAAAACGGTGCCTCCCACCCCCACCTCTCGCAACCGTCGCAGAAGGATACCATGGTCGATGGTATTGAAGGCCGCTGAGAGGTCAAGGAGCACTAGGATGGAGGAATGACCTCCATCCCTGGCTCTCCAGAGATCATCGGTCAGTGCGACCAAAGCGGTTTCCGTGCTGTAGCCAAGCCTGAAACCCGACTGAAAGGAGTCTAGATAATCGGCTTCATCCAAGGACCGCCGGAGTTGCGAGGCCACCACTTTCTCAACAACCTTCCCAATGAAGGGGAGGTTGGAGACTGGACGGTAGTTGTTCAAACTGGCTGGGTCCAGTGATGGCTTCTTCAGGAGGGGTCTCACCACCGCTACCTTCAATGCCGGTGGGAAGAAACCCTCCCGAAGAGAGGCATTCACCATCGCCTGGATCCAGCCCCGTGTCACCTCCCTGCTGTTCGCGACCAGCCAGGAGGGGCATGGGTCAAGTACACATGTGGAAGCACTCACCGCTCCCATGGCTTTGTCCACTTCATCAGGAGCAACAGGTTGAAAATCAGTCCAGAGGTGTCGTTCAAGACCTTCCCCCGGTACCTCGGCTGGCTCTGCACAATTGGACTCCAGGTCCATCCGAAGCCGAGCAACTTTGTCCGCGAGGAACTGGACATATTCCTCTGCTCTACCTTGTAAGGGGTTCCCCGCAACCCTCGTATTTAAGAGGGAGTGGGTCACCCTAAACAAGGCGTCAGGGCAGGACTCAGCGGACGCAATCAGAGCGTCAATGTGGTTGTTCTTGGCTGTCCGTAATGCCGATAGATATGCTCCGATGCAGGCTTTTAAGAGTGCTCGGTCTGACTCGGATTTACTGGCCCTCCAGCAGCGCTCTAGGTGTCTTTTTTGGCGCTTCATCTCCCGGAGGTCCTCGGTAAACCAAGGAGCCCTCCTGGATCCACTGCCGTGGATCGGCTGTAAAGGCGCAATTCGGTGGAGAGCCTCAGACGCTACCGAGTTCCAAGTAGTGACTAAGGTCTCCACCGAACTGTCTCCGAAAGTCAAGCCTCAATAGGAAGTGGTCCGACCATGACAGGGGCAAGATCTCACTACCCCTCACACCAAGATCACAACTCCACTGCTCCGAGAGAAATACGAGGTCGAGTGTGTGGCCCGCTGAGTGAGTCGGACCCTAGATTACTTGGGTCAAGCCCATGGCTGTCATGGAAGCCATGAACTCCTGTGCTCCATCAGAGTGTTCACCGAGCGTAGGCAAATTGAAGTCCCCCAGTACCATAAGTCTGGGGAACTCAACCGCCAGCTCGGCTATTGACTCGAGCAAGGGGAGGGCTGTTGCCACGCTGTTGGGAGGCAGGTACGTTAACAACAAGCCCACTTGACCCGCAAGGTCCATCTTCACCAGCAAGAACTCACATCCGACAAGCTCCGGAGCAGGGATCCTACGAGGAGCTAAGGACTGTTGGATAACAATGGCCACTCCCCCGCCCCTTCTTTGAGGTCGCGGTTGATGAAGCACCTGAAAACCCTCTGGGCATATTTCTGTGAGGGGGACGCCTCCCTCCGGGCCCAGCCAGGTTTTAGTAATACATGCCAGGTCTGCCCCCTCGTCTGTAATTAGGTCCTGGACGAGGGGAGTAGTAGTAGTAGTAGTAGTATTTGCCTACATACTTCTCTTCAGTGATACAAAATATAGTGGTATCTCAATACTCACTGTTAATTGGTTCTTGGAAGCTCAATGAGTCTTAAAAATGATGAGTGCCAAATAAATCACATTATCTTTTGTGTTGGCTGGGAAGGACTTCCTATCTGTTCCTTTTCCTATGTCAGCGGCCTTCCCAGCATAGCCAACTTCCTGTCCATGCTCCACAGCAATCCCTCTTTTTCTATCTCAGAGTACCAGTACTGGGACAACATTTGGCATTTTCATGCCAAAACAACTAGACACAAATATAGTTTTCCCCCATGCCATCACTGCCAAACATCTAATTCTCACAGCACTGTCTAAAGATATTTCCCATGTATTGCTGTATTGCTATTATCCTTCTTATCTTACATCTACCATCTATTGCTATCTTATGATTTATCACTTGTTCGTATCTCATGATTTATGACTATCTTTATGATATATGACTTACCGCTTTGTTGTTTATATATACACTGAGAGCTTATACACCGGACATATTCTTTGTGTATCCAATCACACTTGGCCAATAAAGAACCGGTTCTGTTCTGTTCCATTCCATTCCATTATATTATATTTTGGGGTCAAAATGCATTGAGTACCAAATTCAGTGTTTTGAAGCAGTCAATACAATGATTATTATACATAACTCCATCTATTTGGTAGTAGCATTTTTGGCCTATATATTAAAATCTATCTAAAATATACCTGATTCATTTTGTGATGTTGGGACTATAACTCCTAAATCCTGATACTTCTGAATTACACCAATTGAAAAATGTTGATCTAGAGCAGGGGCCAGCAGGCTGCATGCATCACATGCTGGCCATGCCCACCCCATTTTAGTGAAGAGGGGAAAAGTTGTGATATGTCACGTGACCACAACGTGACGACACGAGTTTCACATTCTTGATCTAGTTTTATAGTCCTGGTATTCCCCTCAAGTATTTATGATGTACAATCCTTATTTTCTGAACAATCAAACAACTACTTTGCCAGTTCAAGATTGGCTATTTCAGGAGCTTCTTTGGAGATGTTTTAGTCTGTAATACTCTGATGCTGGAGAACAGTCTAAAGATAAATTAAAACAAGTCCAAGATCTTGGTGATTACAGCAATAGCACTTAGATTATATATTGCTTCACAATGCTTTCCAGCCGTGTCTAAGTGGTTTACAGAGTCAACATAATGCCCCCAACAATCTGGGTTCTCATTTTACTAACCTCGGAAAGGTGGAAGGATGAGTTAACCTTGAGTTGCTGAGAATCAAACTGCCAAACTGCTGGCAGTCAGCAATCAGCAGAATTTGGCTGCAATACTACATTCTAACCACTACACCACCAAGGCTCTTATATGTGGTCAACTATCTTCTGGATGAAACTGAACTTTCCCATAAGAAACCTATTTTCATCTGGGAACCCTACAAGGGAGATTTTGATTAGTTTTGTCTAATAATCAATTGCATCCCTTTCTGGGGAAGATTGATATGATGTGAGTGACACATCCTGGGTAACATCAAGTATGGCTTTCTACAATTGCATCTCTACATAGGGTCGAACTTGAAAATAATGTAGAATTTGGAATTGGCCCAGAATGTGGTAATATGAGTGATAAAAGTCCACAATTTATCAGTATTGAAACAGTTATATAGATATTTTGCAAGACTGATTCAGGTAATTCTCTTAATTTTTTTAGCAAAATTCAACTTACAGTTTTCTCTTACAAGAAGAGCACTAGAGAGTTATCAAGAGAAGAGAAAAAAGGATAGAAAACTGTAAGGAATTGTTTTTATGCCATGTGATACTTTAGTGGTAGGCCTTGTTCTTAACGTGTTAAACTACTGGATGTAGATGTGTACTTGAATGATGCCTGCAGTATATCAGATATGTGATCAAAGGTGTAGAGAAAAGCACCAACTAAGTCTTCCATTTTTCTGTGTGGCAATTTCAGGCATAGCCCTCTTGTATCTTCAGCTATATCGTGTGACAAAGGAGCCAATTCACCTACAGAGATCCCTGGATTATGTGAAGAGAATCCTACGTAATCTGAATGGAAGAAGAGTTACATTTCTTTGTGGTGATGCTGGACCTTTGGCAGTGGGAGCAGTTGTGTACCACAAGATGAAAAATGATAGTGAATCCAAGGAATGTGTGACCAAGTGAGTGAGTGAAATTGACTAGGACAAAAAGACTAGATCAATGGTATTCCTTGGTAAAAGACTGCCTTTTGGATTGTTTCGGTCAGATGATTACTGGCAAACAGTCCCAGTAATCTCCCAGTAATCCCCTTGTCAATGATGATAGAACATTTTTGTCCTCATGTTGTCCTTTTTTCAATGCTAAATAATGACCTATTTTAATTTTGTGTGTCACTCTTAATTTTTTTATTATAATTTTTAAAAATATTCTGGAAAGTAATATTCTAATCTTGAGGCTTTTGGAAAGTCTTCCTGTCATTCAGCTACTTTGAAATTGACAACAGTCATGATTGAAGAGTCATAAAGACCAAATGTTTGATGTTTGCATTCTTTATGTTATTTCTTGCCTCTACATTGGATAGTTGATTGGCTCATAGGGATTCCACTCTTCTATTGATGTTTATATTTAGAATTTTAATCAGTTGCCTGCTAATCCATGCCTGGTGGAAGATTAATCTCTGCCATACTTTTACAAATAATATCTCTCTGTCACATGGAACTTCTCCATGTCCCAATAATAAGGGGAGTTTTGTGTAACATAAACAAAGAGTGATAAAGATGAGATTATAAACATGCTTCATCAAAAATAAATGAGATTGGAATCTGTAGAATTGCCTTCCAAAATATCTGGCTGTCAGGGGCATTTATGACGGAGCTTTTAACAACTCCAGAAGCTCCTCCCACTTTCACATGTATTGCATTATCTTTGACATTTTAGGAGGACATATATCCTACATAATCTGAATAGAAATCAAATGAAGATTTGCAAGAACCCACCCCATAATCACATCTGAGATTTAATGTAAGAATGAGAGTTCCATTGCATGTTTTCTCAATTCTGGTTTGCACAGACTTTTGCAGCTACAGAGAATAGTCCTTGCTTCAGATTCTGACCTTCCAGATGAGTTGCTTTATGGAAGATCTGGTTACCTGTATGCTTTGCTTTATCTGAATACTGAAATTGATCCTGAGACAGTGCCACAATCAGTAATCAAAGAGGTAAGGGAAATACAATAAAACCTTCATTGTGTAGACTATTCAACTGTCTTTGTATGTAGGATTTGTCATCTTTGTATGTGGGATTTCATTTTCCAAAGAATAAAAAACCACTTTTCCTAAAACCTGATGTCATTTGCATAATCACACAATTGACATTTGTATTAATTTACATCATTTGCCTAATTGCATAATTCAATTTTAATATTGTAGACACTCAAATGTAAAGAATACCAATTTCCCTCAAATGGACTCTTAAATTGAATTGTATACTTTTTGTATACTTTTTCTTTCTTTCACTGATATTCCAGAGTTCAACTTGAATTATCTGCTTTGGAAAGGAGGCTATTTCTAGATGTTCATAGTGCTTAGTTCTTGCAATTGCTATCTTCTTTTTTGTATATCCCACCTCAGCCGTTTCATTGTGCTGAACTATGCCATACTCATCCAAATCTTTCTTTGCCTTTTCCCAAATGTTTTATTTTAAAACCCCAGCCCAGAAGCAATCAGGAGGGGAGTTGTTTTTCATTTTTTAGGTTTACCTAAGACACTAAATCTCTCATAGCCATCCACTTTGGATTGATATTTTTTTTACTTTAAAGTATCTATTTTGCCTCTAAATGTTTGGAATTTCCAAACGTCTAAAGCAATGCCCACATGATATTGCTGTACATGCCTGTGTACTCCCAAAGAAGGCAGAAGAAAGAGACAGATATAGTCCCTGGGGTCATGACTTTCCTCTTGCTCTGTTCTATTTTATAACCCACTTTACCTTCTTTCTTCTTCTTTGGTACAATGGGTGTCTGGTTTTCTGTTGCAGTGTATTTTGGGCGTGCACAGTATCAAAGGACATAATGTGGTTCATGAAAACATCCACATTGCCTTTTGAAACCTGGAAATACTCCCTATTAAGTAATGGTGAAGTTAAAACAATAACTTGATATCAACATTCAAGAGCAGGAAAGAAGAATGCTTAGTTTTCAGAAAATTATAGAATATAAACCAAAAGGTCCCGGGGTAGGGGGTGTCTTAACCAAAGATGAATAAGTCTTGTTTTCCAGCATCTAGCCTTGTTGAAAACTTATAAAAACTAGTAATAACAAGATAAATCATTCAGGGGTTCTGAAATAGTCTAGAAATGAAGGAAATTAGTGATAGCAAGAGTGCTGTCCGAATAGGTAATGTATCATTATTCCAACAAACGTAGATATTTTAGTATCCCCTCTAGCTTGCTAATAAAAGTGATTTTGTGGGTGATAAAATATTGCATTATATAGAAAAAATGACATGATAGCTTAGGAAATCTTAGGTGCTATCTCAGAGTAGAATTGATTCCTTTATATCCAAGGAGCCTCTTAGAAAAGACAAGCACTGCAGGAATATATTTGCATTGCTTAGGGGAAATAATAATTAAATTAAAAGATGTACTATTAGATTGGTATTTTTCCTCCTCTGTCTGCATAAGGTTGTGGAATCCATCATTGAATCAGGGAAAAACTTTTCCAGAGAAGAACGAAAGACTGAGCGGTGCCCATTGCTGTACCAGTGGCACCGGAAACAGTATGTGGGTGCAGCCCATGGTGTGGCTGGGATTTACTACATGCTTATGCAGGTGATGTTCCATGTTTGAATAGAAGAGAATACCTGTAGCTCAGAACAGTTGAGTGCTTGGGGTTCTTTGAGCATGGTTGTTTGCTCGCAGTTTAGATATTTCATTACCCAACTACGTAACATCATCAATGCTTTTCTTCTTGGTTGTTCCTTGATTAGCATATTGTTTTTCTGTGTGATTTTTTTTGTCTGGTGTTAATCCAAAATTGGAGGACCGTCCAGACCATCTTAAGTAAACCAAAAGTCCTAACAGTAGAAGAAAAGAAAAAACCCACAAGAATTATCTATAAAATAAATAAAATATAGAATAAGGACTGTAACAAGCACTATGTATGGCAGCCAAGCAGAAGACTAGCAGAGCACATTCATGAACACCAAGTAGCAGTTAGAAGACAAGAAAAGTACTTAATCTCACAACACATAGACA